>NC_137222.1:2753644-2916144 GCF_949987685.1 Ammodytes marinus
CTACGATACCTCCGTGCTCTCCGGTGTCCGAGCCTCGCTGTGTGGTGTGTGGTATGTGGCTGGTAGCCGGTGAAACATCCAGGTTACGGAGACAGACAGGACATCCTCCTGCTTATCCTATGGGGGCAACAAAGGAGAACAGGCGCCCCCTAGCGGTAAACATCCGCATACAGCCGCTAGAAAATCGATATTTTATAATAGTTTGACGTGATCAGGGGAGGAAGACGCATTGACAGTAGGACTATCTAGAGTGGAAGAAGTAGGCCTACATGTATAAAGACAGTTTACTTATTTTACTAGTTCAGATCCCCCATTGATTTCAGTGGACAGCAGCTTTTCCAGGATTATTAAATATAGGAGAGGCAGGAATTTCAAGAGGTTGCAATAACATATAGGCCCACCAACATAACATTAAATTACATTGAACAACTTCAACACGTTTGACTGATATTAAGGCAATAAACTGAATTCATAAAAACAGAATAAAAATAAAAATGTTTTACTCTTGGTGTTGTCTCGTGTTAAAATGATTTGTAATAAAAAATGAAAAGTTTGATGGTGTTTCTTACAAATTGGCAAAGGAGTGTGTGTGTGTGTGTGTGTGTGTGTGTGTGTGTGTGTGTGTGTGTCTAAAATGCAAATAGAACACTTTTAAAGCACATTGAATACATCAAACTGACAGTATTTAATCACATAAAATGTATAAAAGTATTTTATATTTCCATCAAAGACAGCTTTTCTTACATAAGCATGCTACAGTTGAGAACACTTTTCACTTTTATAGTTTTTATGGGTCTGAGGAATCCTCCAGAATCATTTCACTGTGAGAATAGTCAATTATTAGTCTATCCATCTCTCTCTCCCCCATCTCTCTCTCTCTGTCTCTCTATCCATCTCTCTCTCTCCATCTCTCTCTCTCTCTCTCTATGCAATTCATCTTTTCATTTGCTGGCAATTATAGTCATAAAAACAATGCTACAGAGGAGCCGTACTTCTTGTTATGAAAAAAAAGCTTAGTTTATTGTGCAACAACAATATTATAGTTCCAGTGAAATTCCATGGAAAAAACTGCATGGCAAAGAAAGGTGGGTGTGCAAGAAACTCCATGCAGAAGCGTCGCTCGAGGAGGAATGTGTGTGAAATGTGTGTGTGTGAGAGAGTGAGTAAGTGTGTGTGTGTGTGTGTGTGTGTGTGAGAGAGTGGGTGAGTGAGTGTGTGTGTGTGTGTGTGTGTGTGTGTGTGTATGTGTGTGTGTGTGAGTGAGTGAGTGAGTGTGAGTAAGTCAGTGAGTCAGTGAGTGAGTGAGTGAGAGAGTGAGTGTGAGTGAGAGAGAGAGAGAGGAGAAGTGAGTGAGTGTGTGTGTGTGTGTGTGTGTGTGTGTGTGTGTGTGTGTGTGTGTGTGTGTGTGTGTGTGTGTGTGTGTGTGTGTGTGTGTGTGTGTGTGTGTGTGTGTGTGTGTGTGTGTGTGTGTGCTGGTTTGGAATTTACAAGTGGTTCTAATCTGGAGGGTTACAGTCCTGCAAAGCAAAATGAGCAACACAAAGCAAAGTGACAGTCAGGCAGTATAATGGAATGTAAACAAAAGTGGAAAAAAAGGCAATTTTCATTCAAGTAAACAAGTAAACAATACTTCCTTCAAGTTCCATCAATTTGGCCCAAAACAAAACAGAAAAAACCTACTTTAAACGGTCAGAACCATGTAAAAATGCACCAAAAATAGACATTTGACATAAAAAAACATTAAATGAATACATTTCAAGTCATTTGACATGGAAGAAAACAATAAAAATGGCAGTGATATTTCCCTAGAGTTGGATGTATTTGCTGGAAAGTCTGTTTTTTAATCATTTACACGTTTTAAAAATCCCACAGCTGAATACGGCGAGTCAAAACAATATCGTTTTTTTAATACTTCTTCTTCTTCTGTCGACTAGAAAAGTAAACGACTTTTTTACAAATCTGTGCAGTACTTTTGAAAAATATATACTCCAAAAAAATGTCAATATCTTTCATATACATTTATAAAAATATCCCTGAATATTTGAGTATAATAGGTTCATCAAAAGGATGCTGTACAGATAGATGGACGTATGGCACACACACTGAGACAGTCAAGTGAAGTGTATATAAAAACCAAGACACTGTTAAAAGTTGTAGCTTCTACACTTAGCGGCGCGGCTAAGTGCTTATTATCGCCAGAATCTTTCAGTTGATGATACAAGCGTGAAAATTGGCATGAGCATGAGTCTCCATGGTGACACTTGACAAGAAAAATGTCAGAGACATTTGAATTAATTGTGAATTTGAAAATTTCTCATAGAAATGTATTGGGTTTTTTTCATTAAACTTTATTTATTTTATCGGACAATTTTCTTCTATAGTAACCCATGGAGACTCATGCTCATGCCAATTTTCACGCTTGTATCACAAATTGAAAGACTGTAGCACTCGGCCGCTCCGCTAACTGACTGTGAGAAGTTTAAACAGACAGACACGTTGCTATATGTTGGCAGAGGAGCGAAGGATGTGGAATCTCTTCAGAGTCATGCGGATGGATCCCAGCTCTCGGTTCAAGGTCTCCAAACGGTTTTCTAAGGCGACCTGCGGAATCAATACAAGACAGATTAATACAAGAGGACAATGGTGATAATTCAAGGTTGGTACAGGCTTTTTCAAAATAAAATTCAAGCACTTTTCTAACACTTTCAAAATAAAAATAAAAAAATGTTCAAGGACCGCAGAGCCTAAAATATATATACACTCACCGGCCACTTTATTAGGTACACCTGTTCAATGGTTTATAAAAATAAAAAGCTAATCAGCCAATCACATAGCAGCAATGTAATGCACTTAGGCATTTAGACGTGGTCAAGACAATGTACTGAAGTCAAAACGAGCATCAGAATGGGGAAGAAAGGGGGTTTAAGTGACTTTGAACGTGGCATGGTTGATGGTGAAAGGCATCAGTACATTGGTCAGATAATGCATATTGAAAATCATCAACTAAAGCTATTAAAGAAAAACATAAGGATATTCCATAAAATATAAATATAGAATTGAAGAAGCATTAAAATCCAATATTAAAAAAACAAATTGAGTTTATTTACAGATAGTTTACAAAGAAAAACAGCAAGTCGTCAAATCAGAGAAGCTGAAAGGGTGAAAAGGTTTGGGTTTTTGCTTGAAAAAAGAAAGAAAGAAAGAAAGAAAGAAAGAAAGAAGGAAAGAAAGAAAGAAAGAAAGAAAGAAAGAAAGAAAGAAAGAAAGAAAGAAAGAAAGAAAGAAAGAAAGAAAGAAAGAAAGAAAGAAAGAAAGAAAGAAAGAAAGAAAGAAAGAAAGAAAGAAAGAAGGAAAGAAAGAAAGAAAGAAGGAAAGAAAGAAAGAAAGAAAGAAAGAAAGAAAGAAAGAAAGAAAGAAAGAAAGAAAGAAATAAAGAAAGAAAGAAAGAAAGAAAGAAAGATAAAGATACATGGACAATTGGTGTCTCACCTCATCTAACCGGGTCTGTAGCGAGACCCTGCCTCCTGCACCAGGCATCCGGCTCAGAGCTGCTTCAACCTGCAACACAGACAGACAGACAGACAGACAGACAGACAGACAGACAGACAGACAGACACAGACAGACACGCACACACACACACACACACAGACAGACAGACAGACAGACAGACAGACAGACAGACAGACAGACAGACAGACAGACAGACAGACAGACAGACACAGACAGACACGCACACACACACACACACACAGACAGACAGACAGACAGACAGACAGACAGACAGGCACACACACACACAGACAGACAGACAGATAGACAGACAGACAGGCAGGCAGGCAGGCACGCACACACACACACACACACACACACACACACACACACACACACACGCACACATTTATTAACACAAATAATTTCATTGATGAATCGAGCTGCACATAACAACTGACTGAAACACTTAAGTTTATTCGGACGGGAAATGGTTTGTGTTTCACAGGAGGACGTCCTAAAATGACCGGGACATAGTGTGTGTGTGTGTGTGCGTGCATGTCTGTGTGTCTGTGTGTGTGTGTGTGTGTGTGTGTGTGTGTGTGTGGGGACAAACTTCCTAAAAATAGAAGTATAATTTGACAGTGGCACTGAAACAATGGCTGCTTCCATGTTACATCAGAGGTCAGGTGGGGATTAGTGAGTCAGCTGCACTAAGCCCTTTAAACAGAGGACACACTAGTCACATCATTCAGGGCCACTGTGGCTCAGGTGGTAGAACGGGTCGGCCTACGATCGAAGGGTTGGCGGTTCGATCCCCGCCCGGCCACTTGTGTCATGGTTGTTGTGTCCTTGGGCAAGACACTTCACCCAGCTTGCCTCGTGTGAATGTAGATAGTTAGCCTGCTGCTATGTGTGTGTGAATGGGAACAGGTCTCCCTTGAAAAAAGAGTCTCCGGCCTCAATGGGATTTACCTGTATAAATAAAATAAATGTACTGTAGTAAAAGGACTAATATCACTATTTTAATATACTAAGTTATATTTAAAAGTGTGTCTAGTGTCTGATGAGTAGAATGTGGTTTAAGTATTAAGGTGAGACTGCAGGTGATAGGGTGATACTTTTAACTTATAGATATTCATCGTGCAACTTTGCCAGTTGATTACTGACATTAAAGCTGGGGTATATGATTTCTGATTGGTCAAAGTTAACATGAGCTGACACTTTGACCAATCAGAGCGAGGCTCTGATTCTCTGTTCTTATTGGCTGTTGGGACTGTCGATTCACTTTGGCACGACGTTGTTGGTGTAGAGCGTGTCAGGGAGGGACCATAGGGGAGGGACCAAAGAGAACAAGTGGAGCGGTTGAGGTATTTGGATTCGAATCTCTATGCCAACTGCTATTTTCTCCCCAAATTCTCCACCCCAGCTTTAAAACGATTATTTCAGAAATGTTTGAATAAATAACTGCAAATATGGCACTATCTAACCAAACATTTAAATTTAAAAAACTAAAATCTAGATGTTGGATAAAGACAGAGTTAAATTCTTTAGTGTCCAACGTTTAACAGAACAGATTTTAGTTACAGCCTTTTTTATCCCATTTCATAAATCACAAAATACTATTTACAGGTCTTAAAAAAATGCATTATTCTCATTATTCATGCTTTATAATGTGTGTGTGTGTGTGTGTGTGTGTGTGTGTGTGTGTGTGTGTGTGTGTGTGTGTGTGTGTGTGTGTGTGTGTGTGTGTGTGTGTGTGTGTGTGCTGATATGATAAAAACACTGACCTGCACTTTCTCCTGCGTGAGCTCGTCAAACAGTCTCTCTGCCTCGGCCAGTGAGTAGAGCGTTTCCCCGAGCGACGGAGAGGGAGGGTCACATGACTCCAGTGGGCTCCGGTCGGACCCCCTCCCGCTCTGGTCCTCACAGCCCAACGGGGAGGCTCCGTCTGGGGGGAGAGGGGTGAGGGACGAGGGGTCTGGATGCTGGAAGTCTAAAGGAGGGACAGATATGGAGACTAGTGTTAGTTATTGGTATTTTTTTTTTTTACTTAGTCATTATCCGTCAAGGGGGTGAGGGGTTTTGGGGGGGGGGGGGGGTCTGGGGGCTGGAATACTAAAGGAAAGATATGGAGACTGGTGTTAGTTATTGTTACGCCCCTGTCTAAGGTACATAGACACAACTAACGGAAGCACTGTTTAAAGAATATATCATTTGAATTTATTTATACACGTTCTTTTATCGTGAAGCAAACTTTAGAACTTCCGCTTGAACCGAGGCCAACACAATACACAAAATAATCCATCTGACAAACAAACAGAATATTGAAAATAAATAAACACAATAAACCTTCAATAGACATTAACACACATATCATAGTCAGTCAGTGCGTTTACATGCAGACTCATAATCGGATAACTAAACGAATAAGACCTCAACAGGACTTTTAAACTGCATGTAAACACCTTTATCCGATCTACTTCGGACACAAATCGGCACAATAACGGACAAGAGAAGTCGGATAAGAACACCTAGATAATTCGTTCATTGTCGGCTTTCTCTCTGCATGTATACAGGGATCGGATATCGCATATCGGACTTCTCGTTCTGTGCTTGTGTGCCTGCGCGTGATACACCATGGGTTATTGACGGAAGAGAACCGGACGTGGCTCTAAAACCACTTGTTGAAAGCATGGTTGAAAGGGCTACAGCGCCACCTAGCATAGTGGAGACAGCCATGCATCGGACATTTATCCGATTTCTGAAAGGCCATGTATACTCAGACAAGTGACACGGTCCGTTCGAGTGTCTTGTTCGATATATGTGATAATCCAATCTAGTTGTGCCATGGAAACGCACTGACTGGTTGGTTGCAGAAATACAGGATATGTAAAATTAATTAAAATCACACCATGAGAAAAGATCAGAACTGGTTTGAAAAGTATTTAGGTTCCTTCAGTTAAATTCACTATTAGAAACCATCTTAAAACATCTTGAATACGTTATTACCATCTTCCGCTGACGTGAACTGGAGTCTCTTCCTTGGACTGCTGCTGCTGAGACGTCTGGGGTCAACTTCTCCTTCAAACCTAAAGAAAACAGACAATAAGATGTATTTAAAGTTCATTTTATCACATAATAGAACTCTATTTTATATATATATTCGTATTAATTTTTTTATTTTTTTCGGACCTTCAATTCTATTTTCATATTATTCTCACACATTTGTGTCCCCCCTTTTTGTCCAGGTTATTTGCATTCTACAGATCTGTAAAACTAGTAATAAAATAATAAAAAATAAATATTTTATCCATCGCAACATAGAATAGCGAGAGCCAAAGTGGTCATTTAAAATCAGCAATTTTTTGGGGTGTATTGGACGGAGATTGTGAATAACGTTTTGTCTCACTGACACTGCATCACCAATAAGCCGTTTGTATTTCAGTTCACGCTTCTTATAAATGATGATAGCTTGTGTGAGCCGCTTTGCAGAGTAAACAAAAGGCCTAAAGTGTGAAGGATAACAACACCTGCTGCTACAGTACATTTCATCCGGCAGCGTTCCCACGAAAATAATTCAGTGTTGCACGCCGTCTGCTACAATGGGTCATAATCAATCATATGGTAACAACATATGGTGAAGTCTAAAGTGTTGTTGGGCCTCAGCCTCTTTATAACAACATGTGTGTGTCACTGACCTCTTGTGCATGTGTTCCTCTCGGGGCATGGGCCGTCCGAAGGCGGTGGAGTAGTTCTCACTGGGACAGCGTTTAGGACTGGACTTAGCTGACACAGGCCGGAGCAGCGTCTCTCTCTTTGCTGGAAGGAAGAGAACAGCACAATGTTGTTTTAATTTTTTTGGGGGGGGGCATTTTCAAGCTTTATTAGACAGTACAGAGTTGAAATGGGGAGACAGAGAGAGAGAGAGAGAGAGAGAGAGAGAGAGAGAGAGAGAGAGAGATGGAGGGGGATGACCTGCAGTAAAGGTCCACGGGTCGGATTTGAACCCGCGACCACTGCAACGAAGGCGGGAGCCGATATGGTACGCGCTCTATCCACTACACCACCAGAGCACCCCCAAACAGCACAATGTTAATTACAACTTTAAATACACCAACACAACACTAATTAAAAACTTAAATCCTCCAGAGAGTTTCTAGTTAAAATTAGAAAGATTTAATTGTCTTGATTTTGTTTAAAGATTAAAGCTATAGTGGGTACGTTTTTCATATTAATGAATGTCGGTTACATTTAAGCCATCGCCAAACGAGTTGACACAAAGTTGATCAAGCCTATCAGCTTCACAAAACTCTCTCTGTATTTCTCAGTATGGCAGCGTTTACAAACTGGTGTCGCAGGCTGACACTGGTGCAGGAGCTCAGAAAAATCCCCAAGAAGAGCCCAAGAAATGTTTCAGTTGTTGATTGTACTGCTAAGAAAAAAACCTGGACGTACAGCAGAAGGTATAAAATCCATGCGCGATCACCGAAGGCTTTACCTCATGTAGATGCACCGACAGTGTTGTTGTAATTCCTCATAATTCCTCATGGGGGCGACAGAAGTTACGCACTATAGCTTTAAGTATCAAAACTTAAAGTACCCCCTGGCAGTACTTACGTGGTGTGGTAGGGGGCATGGTCCTCTGTAGCGGAGGGGGCAGTGAGGAGGACCTGTGCCCGTCCGGAGAGAGGCTTCTCTGGGCTCGGAGCAGAGCGGCCGCCCCCCCACTCTGGCTCTTCCCTCCGCGAGGCGAACGTCTGGCTTTGATTGGTTCCCTGTCGTCGTGGAGACCAACCGCTCGCTCCTGGATCGACTCTTTGTGTCTGCGCTCCACGAAGCCGACGGTGGTCCGCTGGTTACCCCCCCCTACAGAGAGACAATACATTATATACAGTATACCATGGTTACCCCCCTCTACAGGGAGACAATACATTATATACAGTATACCATGGTTACCCCCCCTACAGAGAGACAATACATTATATACAGTATACCATGGTTACCCCCCCTACAGAGAGACAATACATTATATACAGTATACCATGGTTACCCCCCTCTACAGGGAGACAATACATTATATACAGTATACCATGGTTACCCCCCCTACAGAGAGACAATACATTATATACAGTATACCATGGTTACCCCCCCTACAGAGAGACAATACATTATATACAGTATACCATGGTTACCCCCCCTACAGAGAGACAATACATTATATACAGTATACCATGGTTACCCCCCCTACAGAGAGACAATACATTATATACAGTATACCATGGTTACCCCCCCTACAGAGAGACAATACATTATATACAGTATACCATGGTTACCCCCCCTACAGAGAGACAATACATTATATACAGTATACCATGGTTACCCCCCTCTACAGGGAGACAATACATTATATACAGTATACCATGGTTACCCCTTCATACAGCAGGTACATAACATACAGTATACCATGGTTACCCCTTCATACAGCAGGTACATTACATATAGTATGAAGAATGATGTGTGAGTATTTGCTGTTTTTACCTAATTTCAAACAAAGATAAAAGTAAAAAGGGTGTTTAATTGGCAAATGATTAATGGTTACGGTCGCGGTGCACTGTTCAAACTGATTCAAATGTTATTATGTGAACTCCTTAGAGTTAGTTCATTATGAAGGAGGGGTGAGTGGAATGTAATTTCGATTGCCATGTGCGTGACTTTCATTCCATGTGTGTGCTGATTGACAAATAAAGACTTAACTTAACTTAACTTAACTTAACTTAACTTAACTTAACTTAACTTAACTTAACTTAACTTAGCAAACGCTCAAAAAAAAGTGTGAGGGAAGACAAGATGACAGAGGAGTGTTAAAGGTGATAAGGTTAGGGTAAGGGGTGTGTGAGTGTTTAGTAGGGTTAGGGGTGTGTGAGTGTTTAGTAGGGTTAGGGGTTAGTGAGTGTGAGTCATACTATGTTTCTTTGGTCTGCTCTTACAGGGGGCCCGGCTCTGTGTAGATCTGGTCTCTTCCAGTTCTATCAGCGCCCGCATCATGGGCGTCATGGCAACAGAAGCGTCTCTACGCGGGACGTCCCGCTGGCCGGCGCTCTGAGCCAGAGACTGCTCACACTCCGGGGGAGACGCACATCTGCAGGAAGGGTGAAAGAAAATCGAAATGAACTTTTTTAATTGTTTTATTATATATTAGGGACAAAGAGGTGAGCACAGTACAGAATTACAAGTGTTTTGTTTTAAATGTAAGGAACTTTTTTTTTTTTTTTTTTAAAGATTATTTTTTGGCATTTTCAAGCTTTATTAGACAGTACAGAGTTGAAATGGGGAGACAGAGAGAGAGAGAGAGAGAGAGAGAGAGGGGGGTGGGGGATGACCTGCAGTAAAGGTCCAAGGGTCGGATTTGAACCCGTGACCACTGCAACGAAGGCCGGAGCCAATATGGTACGCGCTCTATCCACTACGCCACTGGAGCGCCCCAAATGTAAGGAACTTTTAAATGTTTATGACCTGATACAGCAAACGAGATCAGCGAAGACAATACTATTTTTAAATATTATTAATGCATTTGCACGGGTCCAACTTTTCCCGGGAACAATTAACGGCAGGCAGACCAGAACAGCCAACAGTGTCTTCTGAACAGCACTAAATCAAATCAAATCTGTAGCCTATCCGTTTCACTAGCGTCATATAACCATTGTTAATCTTACACAGTCACAAATAAATACATTACCTTCAAGCGCTAACTTCCTGTTCTTACCAGCTTCAAAATAAAAGTCAACTCGCTTTTGGCTAAAACACAGCCCCCCTCCCCCCCTCTCTTTTTTTTTCTTTTTTCTTTAAACAGTTTTTATTTTTATTTCTTTTTTCATATCTATTTGTGCGCATTTTTATGAGAAAGTTTATTGTTTTTTGTGTGATTTCAATCAAGCCCGGAGACAGTTGTTTGTTCTTTGTTTGTGTTCTTGTTGTTAAACCCAATAAATAAATGAAACAAAAAAAATACATTACCTTCACCAACAAGTTATTACATCACTAACTTTTGATTCAGAAAAATATTCACACCAAGTATAAGAAAAAGGTACCTCCAGCTGCCGCCAGATGTGTCCACAGAGCTCCCGGTCCCAGATGATTGGTCGTTAGGCGGATACTGTGATTTCTTGTGGAGACTCTGTTGGTTGGTTTGAGCGAACGGGGCTCTCCTGCCGTTTATCTGTTCAGACGGACAGGGAGACCTCTGCCTGCGTGTGACGTCAGGCTGCGTCTGGCCTTTACTGGGGGAAAGCAGCAGGTCGGGGTGGTGGTAAAGCCTGGGGACATGGTCAAATCAATCAGTTAGTAAGTTTTTTTTTTTAAGATATTTTTTTGAGCATTTTTATGCTTTATTGACAGTGTAGAGACAGAGTTGAAATGAGGCAGAGAGGGGAGTGACATGCAGAGATAGACCGCGGGCTGGAATCGAACCCGGGTCCGCTGCTGGCCGAGGCCCATGGAGGGGACGCCTTACCTAACTGAGCTAAAGGCGCCCCCAGTAAGTTTTATTCAGTGTCAATAGTTTGTTATTACTTGAAAGGTTGCGTCGAAACAACGGTACATTTTTTTTTTACTATTATCCACTTATCAGCGTTAATCGTTATATTACCAAAATGATGATGGTAAAGACTATGGACAATGTTAAAAAAAAATCAATATTGTCCAGAGTTTTTTTATTATCATATCTTAGTATCGTCTGTGTTTGGTTCAGAACAAGACATGTTTTTGGTGTTCGTGTTTGTAAGTTAGATAGATTCTAATTTTAAATTTAATTTAAGGATCTTGCGTGCATCAGTTGCTGCAAACACTAAACAGCTTCAATCATATAATCAGCCTCCGACATCTTGTGCAGGTATGCAAGACAGACATATTAGAGATATCGGTGAATGTAGGTGCAAGGTGGGTGAAGTGTCTTGCCCAAGGACACAACAACCATGACACAGGTGGCAGGGCGGGGATCGAACCACCAACCCTTCGATCATTGGCCGACCCGCTCTACCACCTGAGCCACGGTCGGACCAAAAAGAGATAAGAGATTATGGGTACATGTAGGAGCTTACCCGGCCCCAGAGGGGAGTGTGTTGCTGTGGTTGTTGGTGTATCGAGCTCTGGCCTGGTTCTCATGCTCCAACTGCTTCACCTGGGACTCCAGTTTAGAGATTACTCTAAAGGGGGACAGAGAGGGAGAGACAGAGAGAGAGAGAGAGAGAGAGAGAGAGAGAGAGAGAGAGAGAGAGAGAGAGAGAGAGAGAGAGAGAGAGAGAGAGAGAGAGAGGGAGAGAGAGGGAGAGAGAGAGAGAGAGGGAGAGAGAGAGAGGGAGAGACAGAGAGAGAGAGAGAGGGAGAGAGAGAGAGGGAGACACACACAGAGCGAGAGAGAGACACACAGAGAGAGAGAGAGAGAGAGACACACACACAGAGAGAGAGAGAGAGACACACACACACAGAGAGAGAGGCAAGAGATTTAAAGATTAAAGATATAAATCGTTTTTTCTAAATGGTTGGTCCTTTTTTTTTTATTCAGTAGATTTTTGATTTTCATGAGCTGTAATCATCAAAATTTAAACTAAAAAATGCTTCAAATGTTTAAAAAATGTGAAAGTTTTACTTTTCAAATGAAATTACAGATTTCTTTTTCCATGATATTCTAATTTTTTAGGATTTTCATGGTCTATAATCATCTATTTATACGTTTTATTTGTTTATTTCCATTTTGAATTTCTCTGATTCGCTATATAAATATCAGTAAATATATTATTATTTTTCTTATCAATAACATTAAGCAATGCTCTTCTTTGCAGCACATTATAGGTCCAGTTTAGTCCGCTATAGAAGGTTGTGTGGATATTTCTCAGGTCTAGAAAAACAACCTGGATCTGTGAGCTCCGAGCATTCTGAGTTAATCTTTATTTAATGTTCTCGTAATTCAATGATCCCCAGAGAAAACATTTCTGTCCACACGGAGGAGAAATATGACCCAGCGCCGACCTTCATCTCAACACTGTGGAATATAAATCCTCTGCGCTGTCATGATGAGGCTCTAATTTGCGTCTCGGTTGGATAGATAGATCTTATTGCATTTAAAAGGTTGCAGTCAGTGATTCTGGAGAACGCTTGTTGTCAAAATCAGTGAATATCTTCTCACGATCCGCTACCTGTCTGTACTGTGTGTGTGCGCTGAAAGAAATCTAGGCACTTTAAGCTGGTGCGTAAACTAAAAGTGGCCCACCGTAGCTAGGAAAATGCCTATTTACAGAGCCTAGGCTGTGTTTTACCACCAAATTTATTTTCACATTTGCCACCATTTTTTTTCCATTTGAAGTGTCTTTCTGACTAAATAAATAGGTCTCAATGTCTCTAAGCTTTTCCAAATGTACAGTATGCGTCATGCACCTTTAAGCATCAGTGTACGTCTGGCTAAAAATGCTGTCGAAGCTCCACCTGTCCCTTTTCATTTGTTCTTAGGATTTCAAAGTTGGCTTGAGGCTTGTTCACTGTAGTAACTTCATTTTAAAAAAGGGCCGCTTATGGGACCTCTTCATCTTACTTTCCTTCCCCTGGCTGTTTGCCCGTAGCCCTGATAAAGTCTTCCAGTGCCTTAGTCCTCTGATGTCGCCACTTATTGATGATTTGCGAGCGAGCTTACTTTGCTATCTGTCTGACTCCACAAGACTTCATCAACACCTAGTCTGTGCGTGCGCTGCCTATTTCTTGGGTCGTGGCTGAAACTGCAAAGTGAAAAGTTTGATCGTAGCGTCCGATAATGCTACTGTGTATTTTTAACTGAGACCGTCATTAGCTTCATATAGATTAACTGTCTACACTTGATCCGCCTGCTGTCTCTACCAAACCTCCACTGCAGCTCTTTTACAAAACTGCTAGTCGCTCAATGATGATGTCACTCTGTTTGACAAGGCTAGTAAACTAATAAGCTAATAACTTAAGCTAATAACTTAAGCTAATAACTGCGCTACAGCTGGAATGTCAGATCTCAAAAGGACACTGTTGACTATTAATCTTTTTTCTTTTCTTTGTGTATTTCCTTTTTTTCTTTTGAATTTTCTACTTAAATATACGAATTATTCTACACAGGACTGAGTTTATGTTGTTAAGCTATAGAATAGAATAAAGGTTTTTTTTTCATGGCTGCTTTGATATTTAAATGGTAAATGGACTTGACTTATATAGCGCTTTTTAGCCAATTTTCTCAGCCCCAAAGCGCTTTACATTTCTTACACACACATTCACACACACTCATACACCGATTTAAGAGAATACCAACAACTGGAAAAGAGAGTTTGCAAGAGTTGATACCCTGGACATAAAACTCAAATAACACCTAAACCTTATAGCCAGTTAGTGTTGTGTTAAACGGTACAGCCACTCACCTCTTCAGGTCGGATATGTGATCGTTGGCATCGACGAGTTTGTTCTCCGTTGACACTAGATTGTTCTGTAAAAATAAAAATAAATGTCATTAGTTAAAGGTGCAGTGTGTAATATGACATCATCAAGAAAGTTCTACAAAGTTCTAGAATGCAACGGTCCCTGGGTAACCCCACCCCTTTAGAATAATAACAGAAGCTACAGTGGCCTTCAAGGACAAGAACAATTCTAAATTTTAAACAATGCACCTGATGACATTCCAACTATGACACTTTCAAGATGGCGGCACTAGGCCTTGGTCCAAAATATGCAGAAATATGGACATATACGAGACCCTTTCTAAGGGAAAAAATAATAATAAAAAAAAAAAATGTCAGCTATTATGCACTAAATTAAATGTACTTATGGATATTATAATTACTTTCAACAAAATCTGCTAGGAAATAAAACCCAAAATTCTACACACTGCAGGTTTAAAGGAAGACAGGGACTAACAGACTCACACCCAGCCTTTTCCATACAGCAATGAGCATTCTGAATGGACTCAAATGTACAAGTTGAACTTTTTCCTTTTTTAGGGGATGACTATTACAATACATGTGCAATAATTTTTTCTCAATGCAGTATTTTTTTTACATTTATTTATTGTTTATTATTGATTATTGTTTGTGTAGAATGTATGAATGAATCTGTGGAGAATGTGTGTTTTATACTGGTGGCGGCCCCCTTACAGGAGTAGAATGTTGTTGTATCTTTAATGATAAAATGACAATAAAAGGCATTCTATTTTACATAAAACAAACTGATTGTGTTTGTCCTAGTTGAAATGATCAATAAAGTTTCAGATATTCAAACGTCCGTTACCTTGGTTCCCTCGTGCTCCTTCACCAGAGCATCGTACTCTCCCAGCAGCTGAGGAGAGAAAACATCAGAAGAAAGTTCAGTTACTTTATCAATGGCTACATGGAAGTTTGTCTTTTATCACTTCTCAAGTTCCCACACTCCAGAGGGGGTCAGAGCGCAGGGTCAGCCATAGTACAGCGCCCCTGGAGCAGTTTTGGGGTTAAGTGTCTTGCTCAAGGACACAATGGTAGAGATGGCGGGCACCGTAGATGTAATTCCAGCCACTACAAGTTTTACTACTAACACCCTCCTGTCTGGTGGCGGGGATCCAACCAGAGACCTCATGGTTACTGGGAGGAGGAACCAGAGACCTCGTGGTTACTGGGAGGAACCAGAGACCTCGTGGTTACTGGGAGGAACCAGAGACCTCATGGTTACTGGGAGGAGGAACCAGAGACCTCATGGTTACTGGAAGGAGGAACCAGAGACCTCATGGTTACTGGGAGGAGGAACCAGAGACCTCATGTTTACTGGGAGGAGGAACCAGAGGCCTCATGGTTACTGGGAGAAGGAACCAGAGACCTCATGGTTACTGGGAGGAGGAACCAGAGACCTCATGGTTACTGGGAGGAGGAACCAGAGACCTCATGGTTACTGGGAGGAACCAGAGACCTCATGGTTACTGGGAGGAGGAACCAGATACCTCATGGTTACTGGGAGGAGGAACCAGAGACCTCATGGTTACTGGGAGGAGGAACCAGAGACCTCATGGTTACTGGGAGGAACCAGAGACCTCATGGTTACTGGGAGGAGGAACCAGATACCTCATGGTTACTGGGAGGAGGAACCAGATACCTCATGGTTACTGGGAGGAGGAACCAGAGGCCTCATGGTTACTGGGAGGAGGAACCAGATACCTCATGGTTACTGGGAGGAGGAACCAGAGACCTCATGGTTGCTGGGAGGAACCAGAGACCTCATGGTTACTGGGAGGAGGAACCAGAGACCTCATGGTTACTGGTCGGCCCTCCTACCACTTAGAACAAACCACAGCGTCCACAGAGAGAGTTATGTAACGTGGAGTGAGGACGCACCGATCCGATATTTGTGCTTTTATTTAGTGCTTTTTCTATTTCCTTTTTCTCTACTTTAAAGCTCTTGTAAAACCCAAATCCACAAAGTCATTCTGTGTATGTCATTTGGGGAGTGAGTTGAATGTTACTAAGCATCTGAAAAAGAGTCAGACGTAGATTGATTTTTCTTATTTAGGTCAGGTTTATAGAGGCTTAAAAAAAATGCACAACATGTCCTAAGCTGTTGTTCTATTCCGGTTGCTAAAAGTCTGTCGTTCTCTTAATATACTGCAGTCCCTGTTTTCTGCTTCATTCTCCTTTATTTATTTATTTGTTTGTGAGACATGTAATAAAATCTAATGTTAGTTTTACCCGGGGTTTCAAAATGTCTCACCTACGAAAAAGTGCACAAAAAAAGCTAGTCCATTTTGGTAACATGAGGTAAGAAAAAACCACAATGTACTGTATGTAAACTGGTATGTTGCTAGCTATGGTGGGCCCTCTTTAATGTTTACAAACCCTTTGTTTACATACCAGTTTACAGAGCCTAGGCTGGGTATTATCAACACGGCACACAAACAGTATGGACAGACAGCGGATCGTGAGGAGATATTCACTGATTTTTGGCCAAAAGTGAATTTGACAACAAGCGTTCTCCAGAATCACTGACCCCCCCCCCCCCCCCCCCCCCTTTAATGTAATAATCTTCTCCTCTGTCAGACTTTTTAGGGCGGTTCTGGCGAAGTGTGTAGGACGGTCGACCCTCAACTACAGGGTTGGTGGTTCGATCCCCCGTCTCCCCGCCACATGTCCAAGTGAGCAAGACACTGAACCCTAAATTGCTCCCAATAGTTAGCCTGCTATCGGTGTATGAATGTGTGTGTGTGTGTGTGTGAGAATGGTAATGTGGGAATGGGAACAGGTCTCCCTCGAAAAAGAGTCTCCGGTCTCAATAGGATTTACCTGTATAAATAAAGGTTCAAATATATATATTTTCTTCTAAACTCACGTCCTGCAGCATCTTGTACTCTCTCTCCCTGTGCGCCTCCTTGTCCTCTGCCTCGGTGCAGGCGTTCTGAACCGTCTCCTCCAGCTGGCGGACGTGGGTCCTTAGACGTGTGACCGTGGCGTCCTTCTCTTTGCCCGATCGTTTGCTTTCCTCTAGGCGCTGCTGTAAGGTCTTCACAGTCGCTCCGGCTACGGCGTAGCGCTCCGGCCATTCTGCCTAGCAACAGAAAAACACATCAGGGTTCAGATTAAGGAATGAGGTAATGGTTTAAACCTGCAGTGTGTAGAATTTTGGGTTTTATTTCCTAGCAGATTTTGTAGAAAGTAATTATAATATCCACAAGTACATTTCATTTAGTGCATAATAGCTGAAAAAAAAATTATAATTTTTTTTCCCTTAGAAAGGGTCTCATATATGTCCATATTTCTGCATATTTTGGACCAAGGCCTAGTGCCGCCATCTTGAAAGTGTCATAGTTGGAATGTCATCAGGTGCATTGTTTAAAATTTTGAATTGTTCTTGTCCTTGAAGGCCACTGTAGCTTCTGTTATTATTCAAAAGGGTTGGGGTTACCCAGGGAGTGTTGCATTCTAGAACTTTGTAGAACTTTCTTGATGATGTCATATTACTCACTGCACCTTTAATATCAATGTAATGTATATGATTAATATATTTAAAAAGTTAGTCAAATGTGAAGGAATACATGAACCTTTGATTTTATTTTGTGTATTTAAGTGTCAGTTAAACGGAGATTTTAAATTGTTAAAGACCTACTTCACCGGTTGGAATATGAAGGTGTATTGAACTCGGAGATCCTATGAAGTATAAATGTGCAAAAAATGTTTAAATCGGATCATCCTAGCCTGAGAAAAGGCAGAAAGAGTGTTTTATGGTCTCACTGTGATGTCACAGAAAGAGAAATGTAGGGTTAGACAGTGAGACCATAAAACACTCTTTCTGCCTTTTCTCAGGCTAGGATGATCCGATTTCAATTTTTTTTGCACATTTATACTTCATAGGATCTCCGAGTTCAATACACCTTCATATTCCAACCGGTGAAGTAGGCCTTTAACTATTTATTTGTCATTACGAAGCATCATTGTGTAGGGTTCTTCTTTTAATAGACGATGACAAGGGACAGTTAACAGTGTACTTTCATCACTTTAAAAATAAGAGCTGTTGCTTTATTTAGACAACCCACCAATTTAAAAAAAATTAAAATACTTCTAGGAATTATACCAGTTTTTCCTCCAGCGAGCTGTTCGTTGCCTCCAGTTCTTTGATACGACTCTTGGCCTCAGCCAGAGCTTTGTCCAGCTGCTTACACCTGGGGAAGCACACATAACAATATCACAGAGTCAGGAAACATAAATAAATGGTACCAAAGTTAAAGGAATACTTCACCCATACGGAACCGACGTTCTATCATTATGAAATCACTATTATAATATAATGAATGAGGTTTTTCTTCCCTCAACATAGATAAATGGTACCAAAGTGAAGTTTAATGTCATGCTACTAAAATGGGGTGAAAATTCGCATAGGCCGACTGTTACGGCATGTCTACATGTACACGAGTATTTTCGTAACCACTCAATGTGCTTCTATGTTCTTCTGTGGTGTATGACGTGACACATCATCGGCCTGGCATGATTATGTCAGAGTTTCCACTTGTTTTTTGGGTTGCCGTGTGTTTTTTTTAAATATCCGAGTATGTGTGGACATGGCCTTAGCTGCTGTGGAAAGCTCCAGATAAAGCAGGGAAGTAGACTTTTGTGTCAAACTATCAATATACTGTTTTTTTTTCTTTTCTTTTTTTTGGCATTTTTATGCTTTTTATTGATAGTGTAGAGACAGAGGTGAAATGGGGCAGAGAGGGGAGTGACATGCAGAGAACGACCGCGGGCTGGAATCGAACCCGGGTCCGCTGCTGGCCGAGGCCCACGGGGGGGGGAACACGCCCTACCAACTGAGCTAAGGGCGCCCCCTATCAATATACTGTTAACAAAAAATCCACAGCAAGAGCACAGCGAGAGGCACCTCTTAGCGAGGGCGTGGTTGCTCCACTCCAGGTCCCGGGGCAGATCTCTGAGATTCAGTTTGTCTCGGAGCGTCTGGACCTCTGACTCGTAATACGCTTTCAGATCGGCCACGTGGCGGGAATGCTTCTCACGCAGGTTCTGACGCAGACTGAGAGAGAGAGAGAGGGGGGAGAGAGAGGGGGGGAGGGAGAGAGAGAGAGAGGGGGAAGAGAGGGGGGGAGAGAGAGAGAGGGGGAAGAGAGAGAGAGGGGGGGAGGGAGAGAGACAGAGAGAGAGAGAGACAAAGAGAGAGAGAGAGGGAGACAGAGAGACAGAGAAAGAATGAATGGATGGAACTGTTAGTTTGTAGAATAATTTTTTTTTGCCAGATGGGATAAGCCCTGTACACAACATACAAAGTGTTAAAAAAAAATAATTCTTATTTTTATTTTTTTTATTTTTTTAAATTGTATTTCCCTCCCCCCAGATGTTGTGCAAACAGAACACAAACACTACCGCAGCAATGCATAGTTACAGAAATATTTTATTTACGATTTTATCTCATCTTTATATTTTATGTTTAGGATTTTTTTTAAATACTTTTCCCCTTCCTTGTGTTATGGTTGACAACTTCGTAAATTATTTTTATTCAAGCGTCCCAAGTGACAAACAAACACTGTAAGCTAATAGCTGCTAGGCCTGTCCCACTCACAGAGAAAGAACAACAGGATCCTCCAGTGAAGCGGCTCTCTCAGTGGTTGGGCCGTCTGCAGACCTCAGATCAGAGCCCGGGACAGAGGCAGGTTTGAGGGGTTTGAGGGGCTTGAGGGTTTTCATGGTGCTGGTGTGTGTGTGGCTCCCCTCCTCCTCACTGGCTAACGGGACGCTGGCTCTGTGCTGCTGGGTGGATGTGAAGGAGCCGGACTGCTGGGTCTGAACCTGGGAGGGGAAATATGGTAAATGGTAAATGGACTCCACTTATAAAGCGCTTTTCCCTGGTTTTTCACAGACTCAAAGCGCTTTACATTGTTTTGTACACATTCACCCAATCACACACACCAAATTGCTAACTATCAGGAGCAATTTTGGGGTTCAATGTCTCTTTGCCCAGGGACACTTCGACATGTTGCGGGGAGACGGGGGATCGAACCACCGACCCTGCACTCCAGTGGCCGACCGCCCTACCCGCTTCGCCACAGCCGCCCAAAATACAGTTCTGAACAATACAAACAAATGTCCACTTTCCTCCATAACTCTTTACTTTAGACATTTCAGATATTTGCTGCTATTTTCACTAGGCTGCTCTATTTTTGCATAGCCGATAACGTTGCTGCAATCTTTGTTTAAAGCTATAGTGCGTAACTTCTGTCGGCCCTATGAGGAATTCTGAGTAATTACAAGAATACCGTCGGCAACACATTTACATGAGGTTAAGCCTTCAGTGATCGAGCAAGTTTGGTGGAGCAGCTGATAGGCTCGGTCAACTTTGTGTCAACTCATTTAGGCGACAAAAAATTTGTATGAAAAAAGTTACGCACTATAGCTTTAATTGCGTTTTTTTCCCCCATGAGATTTTCACCTTAGGAGGCAGGGGTCCGGTGGCTGAAACACTGGAGGTATCAGAGATGCAGTCAGTGTCTCCGTGGTTGTGTTGGCCCTCCACCATGCTGTCTGGGGTCACAGAGGGGGTCACACAGGGGGTCATAACTCTGGTGTGGAGCCCGGGCTGGGAGGCAAACGACGGGCTGCTGAAGTGAGAGGGAGACGTGAAGCCGGACGTCCGATCTGACTGGCGATGGTTTGATGCGTTTGGGTCCAACGTCAACATCTAAAAGCACAGAGTAAGTGTTAAGGGTTGTAGCAGACGGTAATGTAATAATAATAATTTTTCTTTAAAATTTTTTTTTTTTTAAATATTTTATTTTTTGATTTTTTTCTAGGGAACACAAACACACGACTGAAAAAGTGATTTTTTTTTTTTTTTTTTTCCACACTACCCACTTCACCACGGGAGCACTGATTTTTCAGTTTATAACGTAATAAAAGACTACAATGTAGTAAGTTGCTAATAACAATATGACATTTCTGAACCAATAACGTAATATCTTTTTACCAAAAATGTAATACAAATTATGGGCAAAAAGTTATCACGCTATTGTGACGTACCTGTGGTGATGACGGACTGGTGGTAACAGACCCTTCCCAGTCTGAGCGTTTGCCGTCAGTTCTCTGCTTGTTCCGATAGATCTCTTTGAGAGACAGCTGAGGCTCCTGAAACGGAGACATGTCGAGGAGATGTTTGGCAATTATTTATTTTTTTAAATATGTACAGTTTTCCTCAAACATAAAAAGGTGCACAGAAAGTTTACCAGTAACGTAAAAAGCAGGAAGTGAATCTGGAATCCACACAGCTGCATAAAATAGTCTCAACTGTCCGTTCTAATGCCTTGATAACATGTTTGTCGTACATTCCAAATTATTTTTGGACATATCAAATACAACTTCTGCAGTTACTCACCAAACTGTCCGAAGCCTCTTGCAGTAGCAGAAAGGCGCCGCTGTCAAAGCTGTCTGGTAACGGGTGATACAGCTCACTCTCAGTCATACGCCAATACGTCAGGCCTAATATGGGTATAGAAAAGACAAATACCAACAATCAACTCACAAGTATTCTACCAGACTTTTAATGCATGACTAGCACATCAGATAATCTGTGAGAGGGGGAGAATATGGTCTAAATAAACTATGGGACAGGACATATTGTTGAGTGAGTTCAGTTCTGCATTTACAAAGTTTTCAGGTGACACCCATCAAAGTTGGTGTAAAAAATAATATACGATAATATATTTTTTGAAATGTTTTGGTACAACAGCGCCATCTTACTGCGATTTGTGGTAACTGCAGTAGGGTTTCATAATCACTGTTAGATCCTGTATTGTTTATTTTATAACAATATGTGTGTACGTAAGAGTATGTGATTTCTTTAGACTAAGCAGCATAGGGTCCTGTTCAGTGTTTATTGTGAGTGAGTGAATTGTTTATATTTTAAGGCACGTCGCCCAATTTCTTTGTACTACTCAGAATGCCTCACTACATGTGGTAGTTTAGTTTAGTTTGATCACATTCACAACATTACATACATGAGTAAAAAAAAAAAAAAAATTGTCATCTTGATCTATACATTGACATTTCTTATCAATAGTACTGATCGAAAAGTTGTATGTAGGTGGAAGCACTACTTGCTTATTGCACCTACCCTTTTCAAGTTATGTTTTATTTGTTAGTTTATCGTTGGTCCCTCAGGATCTTATTTATTAATTGTTTTAAAGGTGCAGTGTGTAATATGACATCATCAAGTAAGTTCTAGAAAGTTCTAGAATGCAACGCTCCCTGGGTAACCCCACCCCTTTTGAATAATAACAGAAGCTACAGGGGCCTTCAAGGACAAGAACAATTCTAAATTTCAAACAATGCACCTGATGACATTCCAACTATGACACTTCCAAAATGGCGGTGACAAGGTCTTGGTCCAAAGTATGGAGAAATATGGACATATATGAGACCGTTTCTATGGAAAATAATAATAATTCTAAAAAAAAAATTCAGCTATTATGTACTAAATTAAACGAATTTATGGATATTATAATTATTTTCTACAAAATCTGCTAGGAAATAAAACCCAAAATTCTACACACTGCAGGTTTAAGTATTATAAGGTAAGTGTAGTATGGCTTTGTCTTTCATAAACACTGTTATATTCTGTGTTCATTGTGAGTGAGTGAGTTGTTACCTGATGCCACAGACATGAGACTGTCGCTCCTCCGTAGAGACAGAGAGCTGGAACAAGGCCCGGCCGCTCGCTGCTGAAACACAATACACACCAATGGATTAGTTATCACTCACTCAACACACACAGACACACACACACGCGCACACACGCACACACACACACACACACGCACACACGCACACACGCACGCATACACACACACACACACACACACACAAACAATAAATAGAGGGAATTTAATCAGGACAACCACAGCCAGACACATTATAAACACACACAACACTACAGATGCAGGCGAGAGATAAACACTATTTTTTCACATCACTGTAAAATCTCCGTCCTAAAGGCGAAGCTGTTTACACTTCATAAGGGTGTCACCATTCTCCATATCTACATATCTGAATTACATTTTAAGGTCACGATTCGTCGTTTATTATTATTTTAGCACAAATGGCAATGACGTTGTAGTCTACTCTACGATCATTGGTTTTATGCATGTTACATAAATGTATTTGATGGGCTTCCTTGACACAATATCCCTCACTTTATACTTATAATGAATTTAAAAAAAACTTTTTCTCGAGCAAGGCAAGGCAAGTTTATTTCTATAGCACAATTCAGACACAAGGCCCATTCAAAGTGCTTTACAGGGTCATGAAATACATCAAGATTAAAACACATCAAGTATGGGGGCGCCTTTAGCTCAGTTGGTAAGGCGTCCCCCTCCCGGGCCGGGCCCAGCAGCAGACCCGGGTTCGATTCCCACCCGCGGTCGTTCTCTGCATGTCACTCCCCTCTCTGCCCCATTTCACCTCTGTCTCTCTGCACTGCATCAAATAAAGCATAAAAATGCCCAAAAAAAAAATATCTAAAAATACATCAAGTATAGAATAGACATTAGAAAAGTTAATGAAAAATATGAATAGAAATTGTGACAGCCCTTTGAGTAACGAGTACCTGGTCCAGTGAGTCTATGCTCTGGGCGGGGACGTGTCTGTCTGGAGGCTCCAGGCCCTCGGGAGACTGGGACGCAGTGGGTCCTGTTTTGCTCTTCTTGGTTCTGAGCTTCTGCCTCTGGGCCCAGGACGTCAGGGACTGGCTGCTGCTGCTGACACAAGGAAAGGGTCAGTGGAAATATCACTAACAATATCGTTATCCAGTTTTCATTATATAAACTTAAACATGTGGGTCGTAGGATGGCCTAGCCCTAGAGGAAAGGTGGCCGACCAGTAACCATGAGGTCGCTGGTTCGATCCCCGGCACCGGACAGGAGGGTGTTTGTTGTTACACTAGTGGTGGCTGCTATTAAATCTACGGTGCCCACCATCTCTACCATTGTGTCCTTGAGCAAGACACTTAACCCCAAACTGCTCCAGGGGCGCTGTACTATGGCTGACCCTGCGCTCTGACCCCCTCTGAAGTTGAATACTTGAGAAGGGATATGCAGAAAGACACATTTCAATGTAACCATTGACTAATAAAGTAACTTAACATTGTAATGTATTGCAATACCTTACTGTCAAACAAGCAGGTCAATGGTACCTCTAGCAAAATAAAATCACTTTTAATTTGTGTCAACTCGTTTGGGAATGGCTTGAATATAACTGACATTCAGTGATATGAAAAAGTTACGTGCAATAGCTTTAAATCGTCTTGTAAACAACTCAGACAATACCTCTGGATTTTCTGCTGGTGGACGGTTGCATTAGGCTCCTCCCCTCCGACAGGGTTCGTCCTCCCATTGGATAGATCCTGCTGCTGAGAGCCAATCACGGTCGTCTCTGTCACTTCCTGGAAGTCCGGGGACCAATGAAGTTTGTCCCTCGTTTGACCACACTCACCACCACCGTCGCCATCTTCCCCGGGAGACACCGTAGTTTCCAAACCGGTGGCCCAAGCAGACATGGTCCCATAGCCGCTACTAAGGCCCGTAGTAGCCCGCTCCTCACACTGATTTGAGGACCTTTGTAAGGGGGGTGAAGGGGAGCTGAAGAGGGTACGGACTGGGGCTGCAAGGCTGTCATTGTCACAGGGAATATGTTTGGGGATTGTACAGTCAGTGGACAGCAGAGGGAAGATGTTATAGTCCTTTGAGTTGGGGGAAGTTTTGGTCGCAGACGTCGGGGAGAATTCTGTGTTTGGCTGGATGCTGGACGGCCGGTTCTGGATCTGAACCAGAGCCTTGATCTCATCCTGAATCAACTGGGGAAAAATGGAAAAATAAGCACATTTAAGGGACACTGTGTAACATTTTAAGTAATTTATTAGCTAAAATCAATATCCTCATTCATAAATATGTCCTCATTGGTGTAAAATCACCTCTGCCAATAATCTGAATTATCCTCCTGAGCGGAGAATTACAAATATTAATATTACATTTTGCACATTGAGCAGGCAGGGCTTATGGAGGAATCCAGGTTGGAAGCATCATTTTTAAAGGTGCACTATGTAACTTTGGGTGTGTCATGTCAAGAGAAGTGAAAATATTAGAAAGCTAGCTTAAAAGTTACTGTTTCACCGTTGTTGGTTAACAAACATATTCTAGTCTTACGTTTGGTTTTCAGGTTTCTCAAAATCATTTTGTTTTGATTGATGATGATAGAATAATTCAATACTAAGAAGTGCATGTAGAGTGAATATGTTTTGTAAACTAACGGCAGGCTCTGTGAATGTAAATAAATCCCCCTCCTCTGAAACTGCATAGTGCACCTTTAATATTTTGACCTGGCACATGCATCCTTATGACATCTATTGCAGGATGTCCGTCCTGGGAGAGGGATCCCTTACACTGTCAACTCTCCCTGAGATTTCTCTATTTTTTTTTAATCCCGATAAAGTATTTTTTTAGTTTTTTCTCAGCCGAGCTAAGGGTCTAAGGGCAGAGGGTGTCATACTGTATGGAATGTGAAGCCCACTGAGGCAAATGTCTATTTGTGATATTGAGCTATACAAATCCATGTCTATGTACTCTGTATTATATTGTATAGTATTATATTGTACGTTCTTAGGAAACTCTTCTTTGTAACAGACTCTGTATATGTGTCGTTTTATTGTATTTTATTGTGTTTTTTAATGTGAAGCGCTTTGTGACCCTGGTCTGCGAGAGGCGCTATATAAATAAACTTTACTTACTTACTTACTTAAATATATATATATAAATATATAAATATATATATATATAAATATAAAACTGATTTGATTTAATGCGACAAGCAGACTCACCTGTATTTGGCACTGGTATTGTTCTTGCTGGGCGAGTATCTGCTCTTGGTATTGCTTCTCCACCAGCTGAAACAGATGCAGCCATCGGCCCTGATGCAGAGAAAAAAAGCAAATAAAAACATCCTTCATTAGTTTTACTCTGGAATATTTAGAATACGGGGTTTATTCTCTTGTGAAAATGTATTAAATGTCATCCGGCCGCACTTTAGATTATTTTTTGGCATTTTCAAGCTTTATTGACAGTACAGAGTTGAAATGGGGAGACAGAGAGAGGGGGGGGGATGACCTGCAGTAAAGGTCCACAGGTTAGATTTGAACCTGCGACCACTGCAACGAAGGCCGGAGCCAATGTGGTACGCGCTCTATCCACTACGCCACAGGAGCGCCCCGATCCGGCCGCACTTTAGACATAACTTTACTTTCACTGTCTTTAGCCTTTGTCTTGGGTATGTAAAAATTAAAAAGTAACCGTTGGACTAAAGACAATTTTTACTTTTGGCATCCGCAGTGCCACACAATATGAAGTTCATTAGTGGCCCGTATACACAGCCTAGGCTCTGTAAACTGGTATGTAACTTAAGGGGCCCACCATAGCTAGCAGCATAACAGTTCACAGAGCCTAGGCTGTGTATCAACCCACACAGTACGCACAGGTTGTGGTTCGTGTGAGGAGATATTAACTGACAATCGCTGACCTTCAAGAAAAAACAACTAAAATATGTTAACTTAATTTCGGTGCCTACTTTTGTGTGCATACTGTATATGCATGTGTGTCTTTGTGCAGGGCTGTTGGAAGCAGCTCTGGAACCATTAAACAAACTCCAATCACAGAGGCAGAAGTGAGAACACTCTGCAATGCAATAACTTCCCAAAGACACTTCGATCCGACCTCTGTCTGTGTGATGAAGCACATCACAGTTGTCTGCTCCCTGCAAATCACATCCTGTGTCTGGAAAGATTGCCTGCAGTGTGTGTGTGTGTGTGTGTGTGTGTGTGTGTGTGTGTGTGTGTGTGTGTGTGTGTGTGTGTGTGTTGGTATACATGGTATAGATGGACAATTGACCTGAATACTCACCTGGGATACGAGGACCTCGGTGGTTTAGCCGGACTATGCCGAGGTCCGCGTAATTCGGAAAGTGTATCTGCATTTGCGAGTGTCTAACTAACATAAATTCCAATTTTCTGTGAAAGTCCTTATTTACCACTTGACCTGATTTTTGTGTATCCCAGTGTATCTCACTGCGCCCCCTATCACACTTGGCTGCAGGTGCACTTTCATACACATTTCTGATACACACGGCCGAAATTTGGCGGGATGTCTTCTGATTGGCTGGTTTAAAAATGTGGGCGGTCCCCACATGACGTCACTTCAAAGGTCCGCCCAGAGCTAGGGTGTGTGTGTAAGTCCCATGACTGTGCTATGGTCTATATGGACAATGGTATGTAAGGACTTTATCCTAAAATGCTTTTCAAAGTGTAAGTCATTATAATATCTCAGTGTATGTGTGTAAAGCAGTGATCTGACTCAAATATAACTTAAGAGGTCCTTATGGTTTATAGGGTCCTGTCTCAGTGTTGGGTTGGGATTTTATGTGATGGACCAACACAAAGTGGGCTAGTGTGTGTGTGTGAAGTCCCATGACTGTGCTATGGTCTATATGGACAATGGTATGTAAGGACTTTATCCTAAAATGCTTTTCAAAGTGTAAGTCATTATAGTATCTCAGTGTATGTGTGTAAAGCAGTGATCTGACTCAAATATAACTTAGGAGGTCCTTATGGTTTAGAGGGTCCTGTCTCAGTGTTGGGTTTATAGTAGCATCACTTCGGTTTATCAGAATACTTTGACCAGCTGCATTTGATCTGTATGTTAGTTGAATGTGTGGGTTTAAGTTCTTTAGTTACATATGTTGGATTGTGGACCCAGTCAAAAGTAATAATGAAATGCATGATATTTGCCTTTACATGACTAAGGACAAGTTTCAGTGGATTGTTTAAAACGCTTACATAAATAGCCTTGATTCCTTTCACATACTGTTAACAGGGAACATTCTTTAAGATATATCTTTCGGAAAACCAAAACAGAGCCAGTTCCTCTCTGTCCAATTCCGGCATTTAGTCAACCGTTTGAACATTTCATTTTTGACTGTGTTGGTCCCCTCCCTCGTTCTCGTTCGGGTGCAATCTATTTGTTGATGGTGATGTGCCAGAGCACTAGGTATCCAGCAGCATACCCATTACGCACCATCACCACTTAATCTGTAGTGCGCGCCCTGACTGAGTTTATCTCTATATTTGAAATCCCCTAAATCTTTCAGTAAGACCAAGGTTCTAACTTTTCATCTGTTTCAGCATCAGCCTACCATGTAGCCAAGGGGCTCTTGAGAGGTTCCACGCCACGTTGGAGTCTTTACTCCGTACATACTGTACACAGTTAGATGGAGACTGGGAAGAGGGTTTACCCTGGTTGATGCTGGGGGCTAAGGAGTGAAGTCAGGAAAGTACAGGCTTTAGCCCAAACGATCTGGTGTTTGGACACACAGTGCCTGGCCCTTTGGCTGTTTTGAAGGACGATTGGAAGAAGTCCGAGCCACATTAAACCAAAACAACAAACTTTCAGGCTAAATTTACTGGTTCACATGCAGTTGTTTAGCAAGTTTCAGACTAATACAGTCCTTGTGGGCTCCATCCCTCATGCAGTGGCAGAGCTTGAGGAAGATGTGTTGTCCACTACTGACAAATCCCTGTTAAACGGCAGGTTGTAGAATTAAACTCCTGTTGGTTGGAACAAGCGCAGGACTTGTATTGTTGGTGAGGACCAGTGGATTGTATAGGGGCCTAGATGCTATTTGTGTTTGGTGGACTTACTCTTAGGATGAGGTCATAATTTACCAACCTTTACCACGATTTCCATGCAAATCCTCTCCATTCTAATGTTTTCTAATTTCTAACCCTAAAGTATTATTACCCCTTGAACTTTTCCACATTTTGTCACTTAACAACCACGCACGTTAATGTATTTCATTGGGATTTTATGTGATGGACCAACACAAAGTGGGCTAGGGTGTGTGTGTAAGTCCCATGACTGTGCTATGGTCTATATGGACAATGGTATGTAAGGACTTTATCCTAAAATGCTTTTCAAAGTGTAAGTCATTATAATATCTCAGTGTATGTGTGTAAAGCAGTGATCTGACTCAAATATAACTTAAGAGGTCCTTATGGTTTATAGGGTCCTGTCTCAGTGTTGGGTTGGGATTTTATGTGATGGACCAACACAAAGTGGGCTAGTGTGTGTGTGTGAAGTCCCATGACTGTGCTATGGTCTATATGGACAATGGTATGTAAGGACTTTATCCTAAAATGCTTTTCAAAGTGTAAGTCATTATAGTATCTCAGTGTATGTGTGTAAAGCAGTGATCTGACTCAAATATAACTTAGGAGGTCCTTATGGTTTAGAGGGTCCTGTCTCAGTGTTGGGTTTATAGTAGCATCACTTCGGTTTATCAGAATACTTTGACCAGCTGCATTTGATCTGTATGTTAGTTGAATGTGTGGGTTTAAGTTCTTTAGTTAAATATGTTGGATTGTGGACCCAGTCAAAAGTAATAATGAAATGCATGATATTTGCCTTTACATGACTAAGGACAAGTTTCAGTGGATTGTTTAAAACGCTTACATAAATAGCCTTGATTCCTTTCACATAATGTTAACAGGGAACATTCTTTAAGATATATCTTCTTTTTTCACTTTTTGCGTGGTGATGAGGTATTGCCCCTGGAAAGTTCAGGGGTCCCAAAGTCCCCATCCACAGCTGAAATCTTTATAAAAGAAAAGTAATTTTCAAGTCTTTCCAGAGATTCTCAATTCGATTGAGGTCTGGGCTTTGACTGGTCCATTCTGACACATGACTATGCTTTGATCTAACCATTCCATTGTAGATCTGGCTGAATGTTTAGGGTGGTTGTCATGCTGGACGCGTGTGACTTATCTTGCACATTAGTTTAGTCTGTTCTGAGTCTGAAGTGTTTCCAGACAACACAATTAGTTTTACCTTTCCTCTCGACCAAAGGCTGACTATCTTCCGTCTTTTAGTAATGTTTCAAAACACCCGGCGATGCGCAACATCTCCCTCCTACTCTCTGGACCAGCCGAAAGCTAAACTATCAGGTGAGGGAGGGGCCGAGTGGAGCGCACGGCTGAAAGGGTTCACTGAATTTAAAAGCCTGCATGTCACGGCGTGGGAAACAGTGATAGTTTAATAACAATTATTTTGTTTTCATGATTGAGGGAAGCTGTAATAGTAATAGAAATTGAAATTTGAGTTATTGCTACAAGAAGGATGAACTAAATTGTGCTCAATTTGAAAAGGTTTTAAATTGCTATATTTATTCTCAATCTTTATAATTTTGGCACTGGTGATTTTCCTTTGGCGCTGGATAAATCCTCTTTGGCGGGCGCCAAAAAAGTCTATATGGAAGAAAAATCCTTGGTGCTTTTCTTCAACAGGGACTTGGAAGCTGGTCAGAGTTGATGGGAAGATGGATAGAGCCAAGTGCAGGGCAGAAAACCTGTTAGAGTCTGCAAAAGACTTGAGACTGGGGCGGAGGTTCACCTTCCAGAAGGTTAAATATCCTAAACATACAGCCAGATCTACTATGGAATGGTTTAAATCAAAGCATAGTCATGTGTCAGAATGAACCAGCCAAAGTCCAGACCTCAATCCAATTGAGAATCTCTGGAAAGCCTTAAAAATGGCTGTTCAGACGCTCTCCGCTATTTTAAAAAGAAGAATGGGCGAAAATGCCAGTCTCTAGATACAGTATCTCACAAAAGTGAGTACACCCTTCACATTTCTTCAAATATTTCATTATATCTTTTCATGGGACAACACTGAAGAAATGACACTTTGATACGATGTAAAGTAGTCAGTGTACAGCTTGTATAACAGTGTAAATTTACTGTCCCCTCAAACACAGCCATTAATGTCTAAACTGCTGGCAACAAAAGTGAGTACACCCCTAAGAAAAAATGTCCCATTTGGGCCCAAAGTGTCAATATTTTGTGTGGCCACCATTACTTCCCAGCACTGCCTTAACCGTCTTGGACATGGAGTTCACCAGAGCTTCACAGGTTGCAACTGGAACCCTCTTCCACCCATTCATGACAGCATCACAGAGCTGGTGGATATTAGAGACCTTGCGCTCCTCCACCTTCCGTTTGAGGATGCCCCAAAGATGCTCAATAGGGTTTAGGTCTGGAGACATGCTTGGCCAAGCCATAACCTTTACCCTCAGCTTCTTTAGCAAGCCAGTGGTCGTTTGGATGTGGGTCGTTATCATGTTCCAATACTGCCCTGCGGCCCAGTTTACGAAGGTTGAGTGCACATGGTTAGCGTCAGACACAGAGGTTGGCTTTGGAAAAAAAGCCTATGAGTGCTGCCAGCATTGCTGAAGGGCTTGAAGGGGTGGGGGGTCAACCTGTCAGTGCTCAGACCATACGCCGCACTCTGCATCATACTGGTCTGCATGGCTGTCGTCCCAGAAGGAAGCCTATTCTAAAGATGATGCACAAGAAACCCCACAAAAAGTTTGCTGAAGACAAGCAGACTACGGACATGGATTACTGCAACCATGTCCTGTGGCCTGATGAGACCAAGATACATTTATTTGGTTCAGATGGTGTTAAGAGTGTGGAGCGGCAACCAGGTGAGGAGTACACAGACAAGTGTGTCTTGCCTATAGTCAAGCATGGTGGTTGGAGTGTCATGGTCTGGGGCTGCATGAGTGCTGCCAGCACTGGGGATCTATAGTTCATTGAATTTTAACATGTAGTGTGACATACTGAAGCAGAGCATGATCCCCTCTCTTCATAAACTGGGCCGCAGGGCAGTACTGCAACATGATAACAACCCCAAACACACCTCCGAACGACCACTGGCTTGCTAAAAAAGGTGAGGCTAAAGGTTATGGACTGGCCAAGCATATCTCCAGACCTCAACCCTATTGAGCATCTTTGGGGCATCCTCAAACGGGAGATGGAGGAGCGCCAGGTCTCTAATATCCACCAGCTACTTGATGTCGTCATGAATGGGTGGAAGAGGATTCCAGTGGCAACCTGTGAAGCTCTGGTGAACACCATGCCCAAGAGGGTTAAGGAAGTGCTGGGAAATAATGATGGCAAAACAAAATATTGACACTTTGGGCCCAATTTGGACATTTTCACTTAGGGGTGTACTCACTTTTGTTGCCAGCAGTTTAGACATTAATGGCTGTGTGTCCAGTTATCTTGAGGGGACAGTAAATTTACACTGTTAAACAAGCTGTACACTGACGACTTAACATTGTACCAAAGTGTCATTTATTCAGTGTTGTCCCATGGAAAGATATAATGAAATATTTGAAGAAATGTTAGGGGTGTACTCACTTTTGTAAGATACTGTATACCCCAATAGACGTGCAGCTGTAATTGCAGCGATATGTGGTCCTATGAAGTATTGACTCAGGGGGACTGAATACTTTTGCACGCCACACTTTTCAGTTTTGTATTTATAAAAAGTATTGAAAACAAAGTATCATTTTCATTCCACTTCACAATTATGTGCCACTTTGTGTTGGTCTATCACATACAATCCCAAGAACATAAATGTACATACGTGTGTGGTTCTTATGTGACAAAATGTGGAAAAGTTCAAGGGGTATCAATACTTTTGCAAGGCACTGTAACTGGGCTTTGAATAAATGAAATAATCATACTTTTGAAAAAATAATGAGGGTAAAACTTTGCTTTGAGCAGCATTGGATAATTGTGTAAGACATATTGAAGATCATTAATGCAAACATATTAATACAATATCATCTTATACAGATTTACCTCTGTACAATCTTCAGCTGTGGATGGGGACTTTGTGACCCCTGAACTTTCCAGGGGCAATACCTCATCAAGACCACGCAAAAAGTGAAAAAAGAAGATATATCTTAAAGAATGTTCCCTGTTAACATTATGTGAAAGGAATCAAGGCTATTTATGTAAGCGTTTTAAACAATCCACTGAAACTTGTCCTTAGTCATGTAAAGGCAAATATCATGCATTTCATTATTACTTTTGACTGGGTCCACAATCCAACATATGTAACTAAAGAACTTAAACCCACACATTCAACTAACATACAGATCAAATGCAGCTGGTCAAAGTATTCTGATAAACCGAAGTGATGCTACTATAAACCCAACACTGAGACAGGACCCTCTAAACCATAAGCAGGGTTCAACATAACTTTTTTTTCCTACTGGCCCGCCGGGCCAGTGGATCCGAGTTTTACTGGCCCCTTGTATATTTTCACTGGCCCTGCACACACTTTTTTTTTCTTCATAATTTAGTGTCAATAATTATAATACCTGTATTAGAAAAATAAAGAAAGATAACCAGATCTAAAGGGAATATCTATACTGTAACAGTATAGATATTCCCTTTAGATTTGGTTATTTTTCTTTTAGTTAATTATATGAAATGTTGATATTGCGCATAATATAAAACCAGGCAAACATATTGAATTAGAAGCCTACAACTGAAAGCATGTTGAAAGAGTCGGCCAGTATTTTAAAGTCCAGTAGTTTGATGGTTGTTTTTATTCTTGAATTTGGGCAGTTTAATGAATAGTTCACCTGCAGAAGTCATGTTCAAACATAAAAAAAAAATAAGAGATGAAGGTCTGATCATTCTTTGTGGTGTGGTAGGCTGTTTTTATTACTTTCTCTATATGCATTAGGGATGTGAATGTGTCGACCGAATGACCGGTTGTCCACTTGCGCTCAAGTTGACTTTAAAAATAGAATAGAAATCCGAAAATCAGTGGGTTATGCCGTTTTTTAAATGGAAGATTTCACCGTGTATGTGAGTTCACGTCTGGTCGTGAGCGCGCTGCAGGAGTGTCACTTCTCCATGAAGTGTCAGCTTCACATAAGTGTCCGGTGTGGGACCATTTTTTCAAACTATTGATAAAAAACAATGCAGTGCAAAATATGCAGCATAAGTTAAACGCTCGTCTAAGACTATGACGTTAAATCACCTTAGAAACACACAATGCCTTCGTCCGATCACAGCAGCGTTTCACCGTGTGATCTCGCCAGCGAGTGAGCCGCCGCGCAGATGAACTGTGGTTTGTGGCTAAAATAATAACCAGGGATATTCTCCCCGTTAGCGATTTCAATGGGAAAGACTTCCGCGATCTGATTGAATGTCTCGAGCCTGAAAACATAGTGCCAAACTGCGCGACTATAGGAACTGTACAGTGAGCGGAGTCCCTCCGTTCGTTTCTGTCTACAACCGACACAATCACCGGAGACGCATTCACAGCGTTTAAATAACGCCTCTCATTTGTATTACCATTGGGGCTTGGATGCAAATACTGTAACATTACGGCGGCAGATAAAGGAAAAGCACAGTTATCATTTTCTGCACCTCAACCTCTGCTGTGGGAAGAAAGAAAGGGGGCAGAGTAAGTCGATTGATTTGTCGACTCGCAGGCGGACGGTAGGCAGCTCTGCCAACGGAGCGAGAGTGCAACCGCTTGTTGCTCCGCCTGTCAAAACGCCCACGCATCGGTTGTCCACTGGCCTTTCATTAAAAAATATATTTTATATTAGGTTTATTATATTGACTCTTAAATAAACACTGCTTTCATTACGACTCTGAACGCGCATTTCAATGAACCATGATGTAGTCTACAAAAAGATACTGAACTGTGATTGGCCAGTCACTGGCCCGGGCGGGACAGTGACTGGCCAATCAACTTGCCCTGCATATGATTTTACTGGCCCCGGGCCATCGGGCTATACGTTATGTCGAACCCTGCATAAGGACCTCCTAAGTTATATTTGAGTCAGATCACTGCTTTACACACATACACTGAGATACTATAATGACTTACACTTTGAAAAGCATTTTAGGATAAAGTCCTTACATACCATTGTCCATATAGACCATAGCACAGTCATGGGACTTCACACACACACACTAGCCCACTTTGTGTTGGTCCATCACATAAAATCCCAACCCAACACTGAGACAGGACCCTATAAACCATAAGGACCTCTTAAGTTATATTTGAGTCAGATCACTGCTTTACACACATACACTGAGATATTATAATGACTTACACTTTGAAAAGCATTTTAGGATAAAGTCCTTACATACCATTGTCCATATAGACCATAGCACAGTCATGGGACTTACACACACACCCTAGCCCACTTTGTGTTGGTCCATCACATAAAATCCCAATGAAATACATTAACGTGCGTGGTTGTTAAGTGACAAAATGTGGAAAAGTTCAAGGGGTAATAATACTTTAGGGTTAGAAATTAGAAAACATTAGAATGGAGAGGATTTGCATGGAAATCGTGGTAAAGGTTGGTAAATTATGACCTCATCCTAAGAGTAAGTCCACCAAACACAAATAGCATCTAGGCCCCTATACAATCCACTGGTCCTCACCAACAATACAAGTCCTGCGCTTGTTCCAACCAACAGGAGTTTAATTCTACAACCTGCCGTTTAACAGGGATTTGTCAGTAGTGGACAACACATCTTCCTCAAGCTCTGCCACTGCATGAGGGATGGAGCCCACAAGGACTGTATTAGTCTGAAACTTGCTAAACAACTGCATGTGAACCAGTAAATTTAGCCTGAAAGTTTGTTGTTTTGGTTTAATGTGGCTCGGACTTCTTCCAATCGTCCTTCAAAACAGCCAAAGGGCCAGGCACTGTGTGTCCAAACACCAGATCGTTTGGGCTAAAGCCTGTACTTTCCTGACTTCACTCCTTAGCCCCCAGCATCAACCAGGGTAAACCCTCTTCCCAGTCTCCATCTAACTGTGTACAGTATGTACGGAGTAAAGACTCCAACGTGGCGTGGAACCTCTCAAGAGCCCCTTGGCTACATGGTAGGCTGATGCTGAAACAGATGAAAAGTTAGAACCTTGGTCTTACTGAAAGATTTAGGGGATTTCAAATATAGAGATAAACTCAGTCAGGGCGCGCACTACAGATTAAGTGGTGATGGTGCGTAATGGGTATGCTGCTGGATACCTAGTGCTCTGGCACATCACCATCAACAAATAGATTGCACCCGAACGAGAACGAGGGAGGGGACCAACACAGTCAAAAATGAAATGTTCAAACGGTTGACTAAATGCCGGAATTGGACAGAGAGGAACTGGCTCTGTTTCGGTTTTCCGGTCAACTGACACTTATGACACATTTTAATGTACGATGCAACATCTCTCTTTAGAGGAGACCAAAAAAAAGAATACAAAATGCGATCATATGTTTTACGGACACCCATATGTCCACACTAGTCATGTGACACTTGCAAAAACAAACTACGAAATTTGGAAGGCACAAAAATCTGGAAAATAGGATCTCCAACAAAATCAGGACCATGTGGCACCCATGTGCGTCTTCAAAGCAAGATATTGACTTTCATGCATCGCTAATGAAAGCCTTCCTGTATCGCGCCGCTTTTGTCTGATGTAGTCGTGTTTATTTTGATTTCTTCCGTATTCTACAAACAGTCCAGGAGAGGTCCTGGGCAATGTGTGTCCCAGTGAATTTGAAGGACACCCGCTGAACACAGTCCCCATTGATGCTCAGTTGGGCTGGTTCCCCCTTGTGTTCCCTGAAGTCTATGATCATCTCCTTGGTTTTGCTAGTGTTGAGCAGCAGGTTGTGTTCCGATCACCAACGTGCAAGCCTTTGTGTGCTCCAGGGCATCTTGCTCAGAAGTCAGTTCCCGATTTTCCATAAAAGCTTTGCTTCAATATCCCAAATTGTAAGTAGGGATGCACCGAAATGAAAATTCTTGGCCGAAACCGAAAAGAAAGAGGCTTTTGCAGTTTTGTTTGTTATTTAGTCAATTATTTCAACATTGCATACATGAACTCCCACATGTTCTCCTCAAACACAGGTTGAGTTGCTTTAAAAAAAACTGCACCACAGCTGCCACCGTAATGTTCAGACTTCAGAATTTGCATTAAAGTCCTGATTATAACAATGAGAGGCTTTAGAAGATGTCCATGCTATGTGATTGTAACATTTTCGTCTGTAGACTGAAACTAACGGGGGGAGGCGGCTCACTGGACATAGTATATTTAGTCGCGCTGTCAGTTTGCCGACATGGCTCTGTGTATTCAGGCTTGAGAAATGCAATCAGATCGTAGGAGCCTTTTCCCCCCAATAGCGCTAACGGACAGGATATCTCCGGTTATCATTAGCTGTCAAACTAAAAAAAAAATTGCGCGGCAGCCCTCACTCGCGCAAGGCTTTTGTGTTTCTAAGGTGATTAAACATCAGTCTTGGACTAGAGTTTTAACTTTATGCTGCATAAAGCATTGCACTGTCTGCGCCGTGTTTCATCCAGTTTGAAAAAATGCTCCCACACTGGACTCTGACATTGTCATGCACGCACCTTACAGACTGCTCCTGCTGCGCGCTCACAAACAGACGTGAACTGGCCTACACGGTTACGTCTCTCTTTTCTGCCATTTCCTGGTTTACAGGAAGCTCTTTTAAAAACATATTTCCTTAGTGTCATTTAGTTCGTAAATTTTCAGTAATTTTGTTCGGCCTTTTAACTGTTTCGGGCCGAAACCGAAAATGACTTATTTTGCCATTTTCGGTGGCCGACTGTTCGGTGCATCCCTAATTGTAAGCAGAAAGAGTTGTATGGGTAGCCAAAACACAAGCAGACATTTTTCGTCTCTTCTGTTCTTCAATGAATTATTGTTACTTTGTTCACTAAAGCTCACGTGTGTCTTCATATTTGTAACATATCTGATTCACATCTCACGTCTCACTTCCTCTGTGATATTTATACTCTGAGGATTATCATTAATCTGTGATGTCATTTGGCCGACAATCAATCAGACATATTTTGTGTAGTCGTTATTCCTATGCCTTAAGTTTTTTTCTATACAGCCACCATGATATAAACATGTCTTTTTAGATTAAGTACTAAAGCAATTAGAATTATTTTTCAAATTCATGACACTTGCATTATGTGATAGGATGTTGTCCAGCAGTTACAGGCCGTAATCTACCTTTGTCACAATTGTGACATTTAAGATTAATTCTAATAAAAATGGAAAATTATCATTATAATTTAAACAATTTATTTGGCTTTGAAAAAAGGTTCATATTTAGATGGATGAAAAATAAAAAATAAAAAGGCTTAATGCAAAATTAGAGTGTAAAATACAAAGAGGCAGACTAAAGCTAATTGTGTTCATGGTCATGGCACTTGTGTTGTGTGAAAGGCTGAATTCTGACTGTTACAAGGTTTCAAATGTATCAACAATGTAACAACTCATGACTGTCCCAATAATGCTGTGTGCTGTCAGGTGTATTTATGTTAATGAGGGGGCGTTTTCAAAAGTGACATCATGGTCCCGATAATGTTTTTTAGGTCCTTATAAGTCACATATTTGTCAGAAAGGGAAATGTCTGCATAAACCACAATTTTGTCATGGTGGTGTGTATGTAGGTTGTAAAGGTGGTATCTGAAATCTAAAGTGAGCTGATTTTTTTTCAGATTTTTTTGAGTGCTTTTATCTTACTCCCTTAGCTCTAGGACCTCTGGAAAGGGTAGTCCATCTATACCACAACCGGGGCTGGTTTGGAGAAACAGTCCAGCCAAACCATATATACCAACATGTGTGTGTGTGTGTGTGTGTGTGTGTGTGTGTGTGTGTGTGTGTGTTTGAGTGTGTGCAGGCATATTTGTGAGGACCAATTTAAGCTTTTAACCATCTGAGTGAGGACATTTTTGGAAAGTGAGGATAGTTTGCCTGGTCCTCACTTCTTTAAAGGTCTGCATGAGGGTTAACACTAGATTTTAAGGTTCAGGTATGAATTAGGTTTATGTTAGGGTTAGTGTAAGGGTTGAGGTTGGGGTTAGGCATTTAGTTTTGATGGTTAATGTTAGGGTTAGAGGCTAGGGGACGCATTGTGTCAATGAGTGTCTGTGTGTGTGTGCTTTTTTTTTTTACTGTCAGCTGTGATCCGCATAAAAAATAAAAAGTGATGCCGATAAATTATGCTGCCAGCTGTCGAATGCAGCCCACAACGACGAACACAGAACCTCCCTAGCAACATCATTAGTGTGCATAGACACATCCAATAATAACTACTGGGTAAATGGAGGTGTCGTTAGGATGAGTCAGAGAATAGCATCTCAGAGGCCTAGCGAGATCTCATCTATATTTCAATACTCATTTGGACTCCATAAACACATGCATGACAGGAGCCCGCACACAAATTATTTAAATCACAGATGTATTGTATATTGTATGTATATTTTTGGGGGATATTTATTATTACATACAGCTCTGGAAAAAATAAGAGACCACTCCAAGTATTCAGTGTCTCTCGTTTTACTATTTGAAGAAATATTTTTGAGTAAAATGAACATTTTGGTTTTATACTATAAACTATTGACAACATTTCTACCAAATTCCCCCCAAAAAATATTGCCATTAAGAGCATCTCCATTAAGTTATGTAGAGATGAAGATTGAAGAAAAATCCAGTCTCTTAATTTTTTTTCCAGAGCGGTATTTAGTTTAGTTTAATTTATTCGTCACATACACAATATGCACAGGGCAACGCGTAGTGACATTCTCATGTACCAGTCCGGCTGTAACTCACCTCACAGTCCTTCCATATCTCTGGGTCTGTCTCCCCACTGCTCTGGATCTCCTGCACCAAAGCCCGGAGTGTCTCCAGGGAGCTGGGGTTGATGAACGGGAGGCTCCTCCCCGGCCCAAACGCCTCCTCCCCGCTCAAACACAGACTCCTGCCAGATTCAAGATACTTTCATAAGAATATATTATAGAAATTCTTAAGTCTTGGGCTTCCTCCCTCAACAGTGCAAAATAAAGAAAAAGTAATAGTAATAAAAGAACACAAATATAAAAGCTGAGACTTTATTATTAATAAAAATAATAATAATAATAATAATAATAATAATAATAATAATAATAATAATAATAATAATAATAATAATAATAATAATAATAATAATAATAATAATAATAATAATAAATATATAGGGAAAAGTCAAAGTATAATTTTACTTTTTTTGTAAATCACATCACAGTAAATCACACACTGTACGTAGAGTATTGTTATAAATACAGATGGATAATATACTGTACATGGTGTTCCAGCCGTGATTAAAGGTGCAGTCAGTGATTCTAAAGAACGCTTTTAGTCAAAATCAGTGAATGTCTCCTCACGATCCGCTACCTGTCTGTACTGTGTGTGCGCATGAAAAAAAAACCAGTGTTAATACACAGTCTAGGCTCTGTAAACGGGTATGTAAACAAGGATATGTAAACAAAGGGAGCCCACCGTAGCCAGCAACATGCCTGTTCCACTGATTTTGACAACAAGCATTGTCCAGAATCGCTGACTCCGCATTATAATGTTTTGCGTTACCCTACCTGATCTTGTTGCATGCGGGTGTGTCCTGCACAGCGCCACACACACACACACACACACACACACACACACACACACACACACACACACACACACACACACACACACACACACACACACACACACACACACACACACACACACACACACACACACACACACACACACACACACAACACACACACACACACAGCCTACCTGATCTTGTTGCATGCAGGTGTGTCCGGCCCGGCGCCCCCTGCAGTGTGGGAGGCGTGTGACGTGCCCTCCGACGTCTCGCTCTCTTTGCCCCCCCCCTCCCCGTCTCCATGGCAGCAGTGGCTCAGCGCCCCGGAGCTGGACACGTCCTCAGAGATACTGTCATCTGTGGACATGGTTACGGGCCCATGCACAGGGGGGCACGCTCACAGCTGCAACAGAAAGAAGAACACCAGGTTAGTAAATCTTAGCTGCGTTTCACTTTCCAATCGCCATACTACTTGGGGCGGCAGTGGCAAAGTGGGTAGGGAGGTCGCCTCTGGAGTGCAGGGTCGTAGGTTCGATCCCCCGCCTACCAGCCACATGTCGAAGCGTCCCTGGGCAAAGAGACACTGAACCCCACATTGCTCCCGATGGTTCAGAGGGCGCCTTGCCTGGCAGCTACTGCCATCGGTGTATGAATGGGTGAATGTGGTAAGAAATGTAAAGCGCGTTGGGGCTGAGAAAATCGGCTAAAAAGCGATATATAAGTCAAGTCCATTTACACTTCCCTGCTATTTAGTATGGCAGAAAAAGATTTAGTTTGTCCCACTGAATGCGGTCAGATGCAGCATGCTGAAAAATACCCGGATGCCTTACTACATCCGGTCATGTATTTTAGTGTGGAGATCAGAAGCTTTTGGGCGATTCAGACCCACAATCCATCAGAGCGTAAGTAGACGTAGCACTGTCTAACCCTACACATTTTTCCGTGACATAACACATGTGAAAATGTAGGGTTAGGATTAACATGACAGCTGGGCCAAGGGAAGACTGAGGAAAGACTGAGGAAAGGAAAACCTCATTCATTATATTATAACAGCGATTTTATAATGATAGAACGCCGGTTCCGTGTGGGTGAAGTTTTCTTTTGAGGTCGCAGTTAGAAGTGTTGCTCAACTGTCACAACAATAGCTCAGGTCCTTTGATGTGTGCAACAAGATGTTCTATTACATCTCCTCCTCCTACTAGTCTGAGTTTGGTCTGGCTGTGCGGGACTACAGAAAGTGTAGTTTATTTTCTTTGCAGCCATTTGTTGGAGCAGCGGCAACAGAGAAAATGAACAAAGATATAAAGAAGACTGGTACTGGCCGGGGGGGGGGGGACGACGACGACGACGACGACGACAATTAACATGGGTTTGATTCATAGATTGTACTTATTTATTGAAGGTGATCAATTGAATCCACCTGTGCAAGACTATTGCACTATATTCTTTGGTCATTATTGTATTTCGATTGTTTATTACTTTGCTACTGCTACTAATACAATTTCTCTTCAAGGAACTATCCATCTATCTATATATCTTTCTATCCATGTTTCTATCTATCTATCTATCTATCTATCTATCTATCTATCTATCTATCTATCTATCTATCTGTCTATCTATCCATCTGTCTATGTTTCTATCTATCTATCTATCTATCTATCTATCTATCTATCTATCTGTCTATGTTTCTATCTATCTATCAACCTATCCGTGGATGACCCCTCAATCCAAGTCATATTAGTCCTCAGCATCCAACAGTTAACAAAAACATAAACACAAAGGCTCAAGCTAATGTGTCAACGTGTATCAGCATCATCCATCACCATGACCTGTATTTCCTGTGTGTGTGTGTGTGTGTGTGTGTGTGTGTGTGTGTGTGTGTGTGTGTGTGTGTGTGTGTGTGTGTGTGTGTGTGTGTGTGTGTGTGTGTGTGTGTGTGTGTGTGTGTGTGTGTGTGTGTGTGTGAGTGAGTGTGTGTGTGTGTGTGTGTGTGTGTGTGTGTGTGTGTGTGTGTGTGTGTGTGTGTGTGTGTGACAGCTCGTCTGGACTGTACAGATTTGATGTAATAGCTTTAACACCAAGCCACAGGCACACTGTACCAAAACACACACACACACACACACTCCACGGATGTTACGGACGTTAAAGTTGCCTCTAAACTCAAGTCAGTTATCCAGTTAGCAGCCATGATAGCTTCAACTACCACTGACAGCCAATTGAACTGGTTAGCCTGCTAGCTAAGTTAAGCTAAGTTGGTTAATTACAGGTTAATAAGCACAGCGTAGGCATCGCCGGCTGAGATTTTAACGCACATATACACTATCTTACAGAATAAACTGACATATTTGACAACAAATATCAAATAATAATAGTTAACCTACCCGTTGACTTGTGTTACCGTTTCGTCCATGTTTTATATGTTCGCAGACGGGTCGGCTGAGCTGCTCGCTGATTGGCTACTGCAGTGCGGGTGTTCTAACTGAGCTGAACGCTGATTGGCCGGCTCCAGCACTGCGGCTGCTGTAACGGTCGGAGTTATATGAATAATACGGCGCCGTGATTGGTCCGTCACTCTCAGTCTGTGATTCTATTGGTTGTTCGGGTGAAAAGGGGGCGTTCGGAACAAAAGACGGTGAATTCTGTATTTATTTATTTTTAAATATTAAATTACATAGGCTACTTTATGTTATTACAATTTTTTTTTTCTGATTTTAAATATTTATTATATATTTTATTTTATTACTATGTTTGTATTGTTGTATTCTTTCAAGGACACAAAAAAAAAGAATAATAAAAAAATAAAGAAGCTGAATAATCATAATATTTCACCTAAATGTCAAAAAAACACAATTGAAAAGTAAAAATGTGCATTCTTTCATATTCTATTATGTGTTCTGGTTAGTAAAGTATAGTATAGTTTGTATTTTTCTACCTATCTGTTGCATTTATTCATCACATCAATATTACTTATGAATACTGTTTATCTTATCTATCAGCATAAACATTACACATTTCCCCCAAAACACATTTAAAAGTGAGACTGAATTTAAATCAACTGTATAAAACTAGCGTAAACTTCACAATTTAAACTATTTTTAAGACCTAACAAAATCATATTTAAGACATTTTTAGACTTTAATTCAGATAATTCGATTAACTCTTTAAGGCCCTGCTGAAACCCTGGGAAAAAACCCATAAGATTAGCAACAATATATATAGTAACAATTAAGTGGTGTTAATATGTCACATACAACTATTTCAGAGAGCGATTAATCCTTTCTGTAATTAAAAATATATATATATATATATATATATATATATATATATATATATATATATATATTAACTGGTCGGGGAGCTAATGACAGTTTAATTTAGTTTATCACCAACATTGCACCTTGTGGACGACCCTACTTACACCCCTGCCTTTTAGCAGAAAAGTAAGTCACATGAGCAAGAGGCCACTTCCTATGTTAACTCACAAGCAGTAGTTCCTCTATTGGGGTTTTTGTGGCTATGATGAATGTCTAAAATGCACCGAAAATAACACAATGACAACTTTATTGAAAATACAATTTATTACACTGAGTAATAAATACATACAAAGATGCAAGTAACAGCATTTTCCATTGTTTTTTTTGTTGTTGTTGTCTAATACCAAAACCGACCTCAACACGAATGAACCGATTGCATTTGGCACATCTCTGCCCCTCCCTCCTTCAAGTCCTGTGTGTTTATAAGGGTCTGAAAAAACAGACCAAAAAATACTATTAAAAAAAACAAGATGTCTTCTCCAGTCTAACCCTGAACAAGCCATGCACTGTCTACAATTAACCCACGGGCCCGTCCGGCGTTCGCATGCATAAATCAACAATTTTTTTCATTTTAAATATGAAGTCAAAACTAAAAATCCCTAAAAGTGGGCCGTAAAAACACGAAATCCTTCTCATTTTGAAATCCAATTACCCACGTATGATAGGTGGAGTCAGTGATTCTGGAGAACGCTTGTTGTCAAAATCCCTTTTTGTCCAAATCAGTGAATATCTGCCCCACGATCCGCTACCTGCCAGTACTGTGTGCGTGCGCTGGGAGTGTTTATACACAGCCTAGGCTCTGTAAACAAAGGAGCCACCATAGCTTGCAACATACCAGTTTACAGAGCCTAGGCTGTGTATTGACACCAGATTTTTTTCAGTGCACACACAGTACAGACCGGTAGCGGATCGTGAGGAGATATTCACTGATATTGACAAAAAGTGATTTTGACAACAAGCGTTCTCCAGAATCACTGACTCCACCTTTAAATGATTCCCTAAAAACCTCCTGAAGTCATGAATTCAATTCAATTATTGTTATTATTTTTTTAACTCTCTTGGAGCTTGATTTTCCCATTCTTCGTTCATTTTTACTTCCTCTTCTGAAAAAAGGAATCGCCATGCAAGTTTTTAATCTTTTTTCGTTTTTGTTTTCATGAGACGCCATTGTTAGTTCTTCTTCTTGCAGGTAGGAATGTGTGTGATCGTAGCTAGGACCGCGCGTTTCTCTCAGTCTCCGCCAAACACTCACGCACCAGCCCTCTGGCGTGGATGATGCCTATTAAGAAAGACACACACAAACAGCATATATTAATAATACAAAAAAAAATTACCCAACAACTAATTACAAAGTTGTTTTATTTAAAGTTGTACTATGTAAGATTTTCAATTCAAAAAAAGTATTTTTACATATTATTTTTCGCTGGCATTTTGTCCACAATAACCATTCCACTTATATGTGACTGTGACTACTTCTCTAAATACTATGTTGAGTCTCTACTGTCTACCCCTCTACATTCCGACAGAATCACGCGGGAACTTAGGAAGTAACGTGAAATCAGTAATGTTTTACTAGCGACTGAAAATATAGAAGAATTGGGGCGACTGTGGCTCAGGTGGTAGAGTGGGTCGGCTGATGTTCGATCCCCGCCCTGCCATCTGTGTCATAGTTGTTGTGTCCTTGGGCAAGACACTTCACCCACCTTGCCTCGTGTGAATGTCGATAGTTAGCCTGCTATCGGTGTATGAATGTGTGTGTGAATGGTAACGTGGGAAAGGGAAACAGGTCTCCCTTGCAAAAGAGTCTTCGGTCTCAATGGGATTTACCTGTATAAATAAAGGTTAAAAAAAAAGAAAAAAAAACACTTTGGATAACTGTTTCGGCTAATAATTTAGACATGGCAGAGCACTCTATAAAAATACCACAAATTCCTGTTGCATAGTTACGTAGTTCAGCTTTACCTGTATATTTTATGTGTGCATGTAAATTATCCTAGGGTGACTAGAAAGGCGCTCACAAATACAATGTATTAGCCTATTATTATTATTATTATTATTATTATTATTATTATTATTATTCTGTTGTGTTGTTCTTGGTTCTACCTCTCTTCAGTCTCTCCATGGCGCTCTTGCTCCCGGCGTACGTGGGACGGATCTCTTTCCCCAGCTCCTCGATGATCGCCAGCAGCTCCGAGTATTTATTCTGAGGCACTTGGCTTCCACTGGAGCCCTGGAGGTACACAACCAACAACAACAAAATGAGGTTGCGTTCCGAATCGCGTACTCTTTCTTTTTTCTATTCTACATACTACATCCGACAATAAAAAGAATCTAGTTAGGATGCAGTAGGCATACTTTTGGGACATACTTTACTCTCTTATTTCATCATAACATTGCGCCTTGATCTTGCCTCTTGCTTTTATATCCGTCGCATCCCCGTTTGTTTTCATATGGAGGTTTCGTCGATGTGACATCACTTAACGTGCGCACTGGATTGTGGTTCAGAATCGGCCAAATAGGATGCAGTTTTCAACACTAACAATCTTGGCCGCATGAAGTAGGACATCCGGGTACTTCTAACCATCCTAAATATGACCACAAGAATCGGGACATCCTAAATCTTTTTTCTACATACTATATAGTAGAAAGTATGCGATTCGGAACGCAACCTGAGTTTAATTCTGTTTTTTTAAAGAATATTCTTTTTGCAAGCTTTATTGACAGTGTGGAGAGAGAGATGAAATGGGGCAGAGAGGGGAATGACCCGGGCTGGATTCTAACCCGTGTCTGCTGTGAAGAGGACTGAGCCTCTTAACAACTACACCACAAGATTTCTTAATCTAGAAAACATTACAGGCTATGACAGAACAAATGATTGAACATAAAGTTACAAACTGGGGAAACGGCTCCAGACTTACTGCACTTTGTCATTGGTTGCAACAGTGCGCCCAGTTTTTCCACTTGAATGCTACAACACGTATTTCAGGTGCACCCGATATTACATTTTCCATGTTAATCATTTCCTCAGAACTCCTAGCGATACGTTAGAGCTATTATTACCAAGCAGGAAGGGTTGAGTTGCATTGTGGGATATGTAGGAGCCTGGCCCACAATAACTAGAGATTAAAGTCAGTGTATGTCTGTGATGGTCAGTTTACCTGTGAGAATCCCAGAGAGGGAGGTCCATAGTCGCTGAGCAGCGGCCGGTAGGATTGCAACGTGGCCAAGTTCGCTGCCGACGGAGACTGCAGGTTCCCAACTGATACTAAGACACACAACAGACACATCTTCAGTTAACTATGGCTGATACAAACAGATAACTTCATGTATAACGGTGAAAAATACTAGAATTAGAATTTCCTAGAATCTGAGATCTCCAAATTACTTTCTATGTGAGAAACACATTTCTTTATGTGAAACCCTTATTCTTATTGGTTGGTCTCTCCCCCTCCCTCCCCTCCCTCCCCCCATCACACAGTGGGATATTACTACTTTACTTGGTTCTGTGGTAGGCAATTACTAGTCTTTCCCCAGTTGAAGATCAATGTTTAAAGACCTGTAAATAGTATTTTTTGATTTGTAAAATGAAAATAGGCTTTATCCGAAACCTGTTCCATAAAAACTTTGGGCTCTAATGTGTTGTAAAAATGAAATTAAAATGATAACAGTTGCTTTATCCGACATTTAGATTTTTGGTGATGCAAAATTTTAATCCAAGTTTCATAATATAAATATCTAGCCTATATATAAAAATATCACACTATTCACCTGCAGCGACTTTTTCTCCAAAATATCCTAATTAAGTCGGTCAAACCTCCCTTAATTTGTCTGATAATAATCACAGTTTAGCTGGGTCTCTGTTGGGGTCTTTTGTCCCCCTTGCTGCTTTGTTACAGTTCTAGCACTATAACTGTAGTTTTCTCCGGCTAACGCGAGATGTCCTCGTGGAGTCGCAAACAGCATGATCGCGAGGGCAGATCAATCAGCCAGCAGCTCGCGGAGCATCATGGAGGAAACGGAACAAGGCAGCCTGCCTTCAAGAAGACACCCAGACAAGTGATACATTTTTGTCACAGTGTTACCGCTTCCCTAATCGCTAAACCAGGGACTAACCTACACCAGCTTTTCGCGCGTCATCTACTCGTCGTTTTTACATCCCCAAATCGTGTTTTAGTCGCTTTCTAACGGCGTGGATGGCGCTCTTTTACATTAGTAATAATGGCGGATATGAATTAGCCTAGCTCCCATGGATCTGACCCTATATATATAACTGGACAAAAACTACAGACACGGTCTTTCTCCAGGTATTCTCCGAGACCCCGAATTTAACACTCGATTTCACGCGCGCGCACTTTGATTTTTACCCGTTTTTCCGCCTTACCCTGGTTGCCAGAAGTTCCCGGTATATGCTGATGGACATTGGGTTTATAAGACATTCCGAGAGACATTGTAAATTAAAGAAATAAAAATGACCCGAAATTCACTGAAGCGTCTGTCTCTCACTTTTTGTTTACAACAGCGGCACCGGCAAATATGGCCGTCACTTTATATTGACACCCACTGTGCTTTCTTCTGCTAAAAGGCGCTGCGGGGTTATCAAAGAACAGACACACACAATTTTTTTTTTTTTTTTAAACGTGATTTCCACCATTATTTTAGACACTTAGCCAAGGATTTCACACGGTTTTTACGCATATTTACACACCCGTTGCTTGGCGCTGTTGGGACAGGCTACTTTTATAACACTTGGGATTTTATTTGCTATTAATAAAGTGGTTTTAACACGAAGTGGAGTGACTTTTTCCTCCATATTTATAAACTTTTGGGGTATTTAAAAAAAAAAGTTTACACCACAAATAAGGGCAACATTATGTTTAGAGCAACTTTTGAGTGGGTAGGTTTAATTTGAAGGTTAGATCTTTACATTTTTATATTAAACCAACGTTAATGTTATTAAAGAAATGTTTTGTTTAATTTTGAGTGAAAATAAAGAGTTTACATCACAAAGTAACTTTTACTGTAGGCTATGCTTAATTTTAAGGTTGGATTTTTTCATTTTACTAACACAATAGTGAATTAGGCTTTAATAAAACAATGCTTTTTCTCTTAATTTAATAGAATATGCCGATTTTACACCATAACAAAATTGTGTCAAAAACACTTTTTGCGTAGCTTTGTTCAATTCTAACCGAAGAGTTTTACATTCTACAAACACAAAAGTGTATTTAGTCTAGGCCTAATTAAACATTATTTTGTTTCAATTTGAGCGACATTGAAGAATTTACACCCAAAATGAGGACATCACATCATGTTTATAGCAACTTAACGTAGGCTATCTGTGTGTAATTCGAAGGTAAGATTTTTACGTTTTACTAACACAAAAGAGAATTTAGCGTTGATAAAAACAACGCTTTTGTTGCAGTTTGGAGAGTAAATATAGAATGTGTAGTTACCTGTCTTTGTCGGCGGGGGCGTATCCATTGCTTGCAGCTTATAAATTAACAAAGAAACAACATAAACAACGGTTAAAAAGTTATCCCTAAATAAAAGGATCCGTCTGTGACTCTTGTTTTCGAGGCTTCTTCCATTCAAATGAGAGAGGAGTCAGTTAAAGCACATGGCTGCTGCCGGCAGACCCCCATCCGGGCCCCTAGTGTCATGACCCCGCCATGGGACCCCAGTCAAGTAGCAGGATGATCGGCCCCACAAAGACAATAACACACTGGGTGATTACTCTAATGTTATGTCACTTTGACACACAATTCGACATTTATATGCAAAAAATACACGTTTGATTTTTGATTAGTTTAGTTATTATGATACATTTATAAAATAAGCTACAAGAAGTGGAAGAACAAAAACAACAGCCTACTTTACTAGCTACTAATAGCCTACAAATTAAAGCTTAACATGTATTTACTTGTACATTTAGCGGTACTTTGCAAGATAAGATAGAAGATATTCCTTTAATTGTCCCAAAGAAGAGGGGACATTTAGCAGATATACCTCGTTACAGTCAAGTAGCGGGATGGTCGTCCCCACAAAGAGACTGTAATAACACGCTGGGTTAAGCTCGGATCGGTTCATGTGTTTTGAAAACTTTGAAATCTTTATGCAAAAATACCTGTTTTCTAATTTGGTTTAATTGCTAAAAACAACTTGTGGTAGAACAGAAAAAAAACGTAGTCTACTTTGATACATAAAAGTGCAACTACTCGTCCATTTTAGTCCACTGCATTAGGCCTATACTTTGCAGATTCAGATGATCAAAAGACAATAGAAATCCACTTATAGGCCTACGTTATGATGAATTAGAAATTCAGCTATGTATGAATGTTTTATCAACTGCAACCATAAAGAGATGCGTTTCTAATATAAGCTTATCATATAATTATATAATGTAATGTGCATTACTGTGAAATGAAAGTGTTGTTAGAAAATAAGATTTTATACACTTCACACAACATGTTTATAACTAACTCTATATCGACCATAGTAGAGGTAAATGCAGGCATGAAAACATAACTCATAAAATAATCTACACAGCATCATATGAATGGATACAACCAGCTTAATCCCCACTGACTACAACAGTACAATTATTTGTGCAATGTTATAATAGTTAAAGGTGCAGTGTGTAATATGACATCATCAAGAAAGTTCTAGAATGCAACGCTCCCTGGGTAACCCCAACCCTTTAGAATAATAACAGAAGCTACAGTGGCCTTCAAGGACAAGAACAATTCAAAATGTTAAACAATGGACCTGATGACATTCCAACTATGACACTTTCAAGATGGCGGCACTAGGCCTTGGTCCAAAATATGCAGAAATATGGACATATCTAAGACCATTTCTAAGGAAAAAAATAATAATAAAAAAAAAAAAAATCAGCTATTATGCACTAAATTAAATGTACTTATGGATATTATAATTATTTTCTAAAAAAATCTGCTAGGAAATAAAACCCAAAATTCTACACACTGCAGGTTTAAATGCAGGACAAAGTGTTTTGTTGGGCAATTTTTCCTGTAAGTAAATTATCTAAATACTTCCACATTAACTGAAACTCTCAAGTGACAGTGAATTGCTATTTCTGAAGCAGTTTTCTCACAATCTGACTTCTAATTTTGGAAATATAGCCTACTGTAGTGACAAAAAAAAGCAAGAAATATTTGAAAATACTGCAGAAATAGTAGCTGTTTTAAAGGTGCAGTGTGTAATATGACATCATCAAGAAAGTTCTACAAAGTTCTAGAATGCAACGCTCCCTGGGTAACCCCACCCCTTTAGAATAATAACAGAAGCTACAGTGGCCTTCAAGGACAAGAACAATTCTAAATTTTAAACAATGCACCTGATGACATTCCAACTATGACACTTTCAAGATGGCGGCACTAGGCACTTGGTCCAAAATATGCAGAAATATGGACATATATGAGACCCTTTCTAAGGGAAAAAATAATAATTCAAAAATGTTTTTCAGCTATTATGCACTAAATTAAATGTACTTATGGATATTATAATTACTTTCTACAAAATCTGCTAGGAAATAAAACCCTAAATTCTACACACTGCAGGTTTAAAAGGCCTCTATACAACCGTATTAAAACCACCTTGTGTTCCAATTCGTCAAACAGTTCCAAAGCTTGAATATTTTTTCATTTGGGGTAAAAAAAAAAAAAAATACTACAAACCGACAGTACTACATGTTAGAAGTATACCAAGCTTTATTCAGCATTGTCCTCATTCATGTACAGGTTAATGTCCAAATATATATACATAGTCGGTCAGTTGTGCAACTCGTGCATCAACAAAAAAATAATAAATCCTCCAAGAAAGTGTTTTCCCCTTGGTAAGAGAGAGCCCGTGTACATCCACATTTTAAAGCCCAATAAAAAATAAACAGGAGTTGTTGATGGTTGACATTCAAGTTTTAAAAACCATTCAATCTGAGAAGGCTTTTATTGTGTAGTAAAGCGTTGTCACCTCAGTTCCGTATGACAGTGGAGATGCGTTTAGAATTTTCAGTTTTTTTATGCTTTTACAAATTGTACAAAATGCACATTGATATAAAACAAAGACTTCCTTCCTGTATAATTTGTTTTTTTGAAAGCAATCAAGTAGAGGAGAGCTTACACACTTGCAGCTCCGCAAAAAAAATTAAAGAGACCAGTTTGTATTTTTCTTAAATCTTCATCTCGACATTACTTATTGAAAATGCTCTTAATGACAAAAAAAAAAAGCGTATTGGAATTTGGTAGACATGTTGTCAGTAGTTTATAGAATAAAACCAAAATGTTCATTCTACTCAAACACGTGCCTATAAATAGTAAAACGAGAGGACACTGAACATTTGGAGTGGACTCAAAAATTAAGTCCAGGGTTGTATTAACAATCCACAGGTAACGGACGTGCTTGATAGTAACACACATACTATCTTTACATTTGTATCAGCTCTGCTCTCGTTTAAAGGACCTTTCCAGTGCATATTTAGTACAATGCAGTAAAGAGAGAAGGCAAATAGACCATTTTAAATACAGCCCAGCTCAGGAAAAAAATAATAAAGGTGGAGTCGGTGATTCTGAAGAATGTGATCAAAACCACTTTGTCAAAATCAGTGAATATCTCCTCACGATGTCTGTCTGTACTGTGTGTGCGCGCTGAATACAAATCTGGTGTTAATAAACAGCCTGCAGAATCGCTGAAGCCACTTCGAAGAGATTACCTTAGAGCTGTGAAATCCAGCTTCACCACATAATTGTCACAGAATAATAGAGGTATAGTTGGAGTATTTGAGTGAGTTTGAGTTATGGTCATGCATTTAAGATACTTTGTGAACCACAAAATTTTTTTTAAAAAAAATCTATCTTTGTATTGCCAAAGAGGGTCTTTGAACGATTTTAACCCCTGAGCAGAACTGTATCTTAAAACTCAAAACAATTAAATGAACAGAGATCACTCAGAAATCTGTTTGAAAAAAAAAAAAAAAATTATGGTGTTTGTGAAGGACATGCATTTCCAGTTCATAACATCCCTTGGCTGTTATTAGTAGTATTAACAATTCTGTTGCTGTTACCGTATTTCTTGTCCTTTAAAATCCGACCAGACGTCATTTCACTCAGACAAAGTCGAGGTGAAAGACCAAAGGTGGATTTTAATCTGCAACAAACTGAAATATTTGACAAGAAACATCAGAAAACGTGTATAACTCCCATCTATTAAGAATGTATGAGCAGTTTAAACATTTAATAAATGCTTTTTAACACTATAAAGTAGTTGGAAGCAGATACATGTGTTAAATGTACTTATTTGTCATGGGTTGATATTGTTGAAAATGATTATAACTGCGATATAGTTTACAGTGCGTTATAAATCCTTTGCATACTATTAAACACTAACATTGTAGACTTTAAGTTGTCTTAATAGGAGAATTTTGTTGGAAAACGCTTATATGTGCATTATAGTGTTATAAACCATTGTATTAATTGTTTAAATACTGCAGATACATTCTTAATAAGTCGACTAAAAGTAAAGTGAAATAATGAAAACACTTTGGTGAAGCCTGGTTTGTTTTCAACACAATCTTTACTCAATCGTCACATTTCTTTACTGTTTCAAGATTATCTTTGGGGACATTTTTTTTTTCTTAAATTCCTTTCATGCACTTTAAATGTAAATCATAGAACAGCTGACACTGAAATAACCAAATCTTTCACCAGTCTCGTTAGTGCTTTATATGTTTTTATATAAAAAAAAATAATGAAAGGTGCCTCGACTGCAGTGGATAGTTGAACTGACACAAAAGGCACATTGTGCAAACTTCCAAGTTCACAGTTTGTAAAGTCAGTATTGGAACAATAGTCAGGAGGTCGTATGTGTGAACGGAAACAGGTTTTTGATTGCTGTAATCTTTCCCTCTGGTTCGAACTAGCCATCTGAATGAATATTTCCTTAACATGAGTGATGCAGGACAAAATCCACCTTCTTTTTCTGTGGACATTTTTTAATTTAAAAGTTTATATGAAGCTTAAAAAGGTGGAGTCAGCGATTCTTGTCAAAATCAGTTAATAACTCCTCACGATCCGTCCCACTGTAGCTATAGCAACATGCCCGTTTACAGAGCCTAGGCTGTGTATTAACACCAGCTTTTTGACGAACTACAAGTACGAACAGGTGGACTCTGGAGTTATTCACTGATTTTGACAAAGTGATTTTGACAATAAGCGTTCCCGAGAACCGCCGACTACACCATATGGACTAGATCTAAAACAAAATGTAGTCCATCTTTTTGTTTCTCTATCAAATCTGGCTAACAAAGGGGATTTGTACTTAGAATACTAAACTATAAGTATCACAGTAGCTTCAGAAACCTTTGAATAAACCTTGCATAAAAAAGGGATGTGTGCAACTCATCCATCAATTGCATTAAACAGCCCGTTATATGGTGGATTTCTTCTTCATGTGTAGTATAAACTTGAGGAATTGAGATTACAACCTGTTACAGTTTCAATATGGACTCCTGACGTATTGTTCTAAGACAGAAGATATTCCTTTAATGTTAACAATACGGACAAAGGGAAAATGAAGAATTGTGACGTTTGTAAATTAACCCAAAACAAGGAACTTTGACCCATTGAGAGCCGTGTGCAAAACAAAGACAGTAGTGGAATAAACGGGATCTGGGATTTTCGACTGGTGGATTCTTCTGGGCTTTTATTTTTTGCAAAATGTTGCATTTACTGTAGTGAACTGGTTCTGCGACAGTTTTTCTTCTTCAAAACATTCAAGTCTCTCTAGAGCAGTGCTGAGGTGTGACAGTTTAGTATCATGTATTAAAGGTGGAGTCAGCGATTCTGGGGAATGCTTTTTTTTGTCAAAATTAGTGAGTATCTCCTCACGATCTGCGCCTAGGCTGTGTGTTAATCCTGGATTGTTTTTGTCAGCGCACACACAGTACAGACAGGTAGCGGATCATGAGGAGATATTCACTGATATTGACAAATAAGTGATTTTGACAACAAGCGTTCTCCAGAATCACTGACTTCACCTTTAATATGGGATTGTAGTTGAAGCATTAGATGCCTGTTTTTTTCTTGAATGAATAAAAAGGTAGTTCAAGATTTTTCAGACACGTTTTTTATTCGTCTCCTCCACCTTTGGTCTTTGCTTCATAGCAGGAAGTCCAGACTAAACAGCTCAAAGCTTGGGGGGGGGGGGGGGCGAGGGGGGGGGAGGACACGCGACAACACACCCACCCTCTCCTCGTCACGCTTTTCCACTCTATCTCCATCAATATCTATATCAATATATCACAATTCTTTTCACTCTGAATGTCAGAGGACAAAAAAAAAGAAATCACCCATCAACTCTCTCTGGGTGAAAACGCCAGTCTCTCGAGATTTACAAATGAAAAAAAAAAAAAAAACGGAAAAACCCTGATATTTCTTCTATGTACAAACCACTCGCTGCTTCACATCCGAGTGTCACCACATCTCGGTTGGGACGCCCTCTAACCCTAAAATACAAAAGGGTGTGTGTAGGGGTGACAGCAGGGCCACCGTAGCCTGCAGTGCACCGGTACAGGCCCCCGAGGGAGTCATATCCCCTCTTTCAGATTGGGAAGTGAACTCTATTGTAGTGGGAAGAGGGGGATTCTCTGGTCTAATTCCCCCCAGACACCGTAGACTATGTGTTGGGCGCGTGACTGAAGCTTTGTGGGTGGAGCTGCTGGCGCTTGTGCTGCTCCTGTACGGCCAGCTGCTGGTTCTGGTCCGACGTGGAGAGCTTGTTGATTAACGCAGACACACAGTTCGCTGGAATGATCAGTCCTGGGGGAAAAAAAAAAAAGAAAGAGAGAGAGAGAGAGAGAGAGGGAGGGAGGGAGAGAGAGAGAGGTTGATGTTAAACAACTGTTTCTCCTTGTGTTGATACCTAATAGTGGGGTGTCAATATTTTTTTGAAAATGTGTACAATCAGGACAGTTCAAATATGTGTCTATCTGCCAATGGCTCTTGAAGCCAAAGTCCAAACTATATTTTGACCAGCGATGAAGAGGGGAAAAATGTCTGTCTAGACTCTAGATACACATGGAGCTCTCTCCAGATTTTGTAAATTCTATTTCATTGAACTTAAATACATAGCAATAACAAATTACAAGCATGTACAGTACATTTACATAGTTGAATACTCACTCTTTATTAAAAGGTGTGCCTCTAGCCTATAACATCCCCTTACAATTTATTTATTTATTATTATTCTTCCGGACAATTACACATAATACATAATTTTCTCATTGCATATTCATACATATTACTTTGTGTTATCGTCCGAAGGGTAGCAGGAGAAGCCAAAGGCTTATCGGGTCCCGCCCCCACTGCCATAAGATTCAGATACACAGCTACTACAGTTAGAACATTTTTTTTTCTTTTTTTTAAGAAGATTCATTCTAATACACAGATAATTTTAGGTCTCTATTTTCCTCTCTTCAATCCCACCTACTATTTAATAAGCTCCCTGTCATTAGAATAACCTCGATAAAAGTTAAGTTAAAACCTGCAGACGCTTTGAACATGGCTTGAACGGCCTTGGATAGATCACCCCAAAATGTTGAACTAACCCTTTTTAGAAGTAGCCGTGTATCAAACTCACCCACTATCCTCTGCTCGTCCTCTGTCTTGAGCCGGACGATCTGAACCTTGACGTTTGTTCCGCTGACGGGAGACAGAACCGCCTCCACCTCGTTCCACACGCTGAGCACGGAGCCACACAGCACGTAGTACGTCCTGCAGCGGAGACCCACCTCACACTGAAGGCCCACCGACACCTTCTTACAGTTACCGCGCCTGTGGGGTGGGGGGGATAAAGCACATAACAAGATTTGATACAGAAAATGTGTTTTAAGTTGACCGATGGATGTTAAAAGTAAGGCTGACATTTTAAGGATAATGTTGACGCCATTTTACATTTGTTTTCCTTAAAGGCCTACTTCACCGGTGGGAATATGAAGGTGTATTGAACTCTGAGATCCTATGTAGTATAAATGTGCATTTTTTTTTTAGAAATCGGTTCATCCTAGCCTGAGAAAAGGCAGAAAGAGTGTTTTATGTTCTCACTGTCTAACCCTACATTTTCCCCATGTGTGACATCACAACTGGGCAAACTGTCTAACAACTAGGGTTAGACAGTGAGACAAAACAAACTCTCTGAATTCCCAAGCCTGTTTGTTTGTTCTTAGAATGTAAATCCCAGTTTCTAAATACAAGTGCAGTTCCATTTTTGAAGGGCTGAAATAATTTCTAAAATGTCTCTCAAACAGGCAGGGTACAGTGCACTCGTTGGGGACCATTTCCATGCAAGTGATTTGTTGACGGTAATATATGGCCAGGCTTTACATTTATCATGCACATACCAATATGCATGAGCACAGATTAGCGCTGACGACTTGAACTGGTCGGTCCAGTGTGTGCTTGGCGTCGTCTGACATCACCTAAAACAAAATAAAAATCATGATTATCCTCCATGTAAATCATTAGGTGTTTTTCTCACAGTATTTTAAATACAAACAACATTGCCTCACGTTTTTTGTATATCATTTTTTAATTGGAAATGTTGCTGAACACAGAGTCCACTGAGCAAACCCTTAAAACTAACATATATCCAGTCATTCGAGCCTCACCTTCTTAAACTTCTTCTTGATGTCTGCGTAGGGTTTCTAGTTTGAGCTGTCGGCCCGTGTTCGGCCTGTAGACCAGGAAAAGCCGTTTCTTAGCGTTCACCTCTTTCACCAGAATCGCCGTTTTCTTGTTGTTCCTCATCTGAAAACAAAATAAACAGATTGTTTTTATGAATGACAAGACACTGATTTAAAATATGACCATGTTTTCACTGGTCATTTTAATAAAAAAATTTCATTTAACCTTTATTTATACTCGAAAGATCTTTGGGGGGGGGGGGGGGGGGGGGTTATTGACATGGATTGAGGGACTTTAGTTATATAACACAATCTAACAACTTTTCAAACTAGGGACGTAAAGTTTGGAAGTTGTAGCCATATACCAGTCAGGGAAGGTCTATTTAAAACACAATGTTAGTTTATGGGTAGAGGTGCACCGATCGATCGAACTCCAATAAATCTCCATTTTAAAAGGTGCAGTGTGTAATATGACATCATCAAGAAAGTTCTACAAAGTTCTAGAATGCAACGCTCCCTGGGTAACCCCAACCCTTTCGAATAATAACAGAAGCTACAGTGGCCTTCAAGGACAAGAACAATTAAACATTTTAAACCATGCACCTGATGAATTTCCAACTATGACACTTTCAAGATGGCGGCACTAGGCCTTGTTCCAAAATATGCAGAAATATGGACATATATGAGACCCTTTCTAAGGGAAAAAATAATAATTAAAAAAATATTTGTTCAGCTATTATGCACTAAATTAAATGTACTTGTGGATATTATAATTACTTTCTACAAAATCTGCTAGGAAATAAAACCCAAAATTCTACACACTGCAGGTTTAAATGAGTCAAATCAGCATTAGCAAAGTGAGTCCAGAGGAAATGTCATTAATTTCTTTCCGTACCTGCACATAGAAACCATCGTCTGCTCCGTTCTGATCGGCCCAGACGTGTGTAGCTTCCTCCCAGGACATCCCCCTCTCCACACTCACCTGTTCACACAGACAGAGAGAGAGAGAGAGAGAGAGAGACAGACAGACGGAGAGCGCGCGCGAGAGAGAGAGACAGACAGACAGAGAGCGCGAGAGAGAGAGAAACACACAGATACGATCAAAGTCAGGTAATATCACTGCTATCTGACCATATTGTAAGAAGTAGTTTAAAATATAAACAAATATGAAAATAAACGTACGGTGAAGAGTTCCACATGTCCAGATGTGTTGTAGCCCGGTGTTAGGAACTTCCTGCATTCCATCTTTTTCACCTTCTCGTCACCAGAGCCCAGATCTGAGGGAGGGGATGAGATGTTTTACTAACAATTCAATTAGTGAAATCCTGCCTGATGGATGGATTTCACTAATTGAATTGGGAGACAGATTATTATAATTTTTAACAAGTTTCTCAACCAGGAAAGCCCTTCAAATAATTACACATAGGAGAAAAAAGAAGCTTTGAGAACAATTTTGCTTCTGAATTTGTAATAAATAAATAAATAAATAAAATGTTTCAATGAAATAAATTAAGTAGTGAAAACACTTTTTATAATATACACAACACAAAATAGAAGAGAAAAAAAAGGATATTCTGACAGCAGTTCTGTTTATGAAATTCTATTAAAAAAAATTAAATTAAAAAAATTGATTAATGATTACAAATGAAGAATCTGAAATGTCCGTCTTACCCAGAATGCCCATGTCATATCTGCCGTTCTTCTTTGCTTCCTGAATCACGGCTCCCAACGTGTCAGAGAAATACTGGAACAACGAATTCTGCTGGTGCACCTCCATGCCCAAAATACGGTTCAGGAACTTTCCAATGTTATTGTAGTCTGTAGCCGCAACAAAAAGTACATGCATCAGATTAGAATTATTTAAATTTTTTGGCATTTTTCAAGCTTGAGAGAGAGAGAGAGAGAGAGAGCGAGAGAGCGAGAGAGAGAGAGAGAGAAAGAGAATGACCTGCAGTAAAGGTCCAAGGGGTCTGATATGAACCCGCGACCACTGCAACGAAGGCCGGAGCCAATATGTTACGTGCTCTATCCACTACGCCAACAGGGCAGCCGCATGCATTAGAATTATGACAACACTTGCATTTAAAATCTACAAGAAATATGTACAGTATAATTCATTTGAACGATTTAAAATCACCTTTGTCAAGACACATAGTTCCGGATCTGTCCTCCACATTTATGAGACCAACACCTATTAATCCAACCTGGATTTCTACAGAAAAAGAAAAGAAAAATGCAGTTATTACAAAACTAGTGATTTAAAAAAAATTGTCATACAGAAATCAATATGTTGACAACTGGAGGATGAACTGTTAAAATAACAAACAAAAACAGATTGTGGTAATATCTGTCTGAGAAGGAAATGTCTTGGAATGTATTTTTTAATGTGTCTTGCCAAATGAATTAACGGCCTTTAATAATTATCTAACCAAACTTGAGTGCCTGGATTTGGATTTTTTAACTTTTTTGGGGCATAACTAAATAGCTCCTCTCCACAAAATCCATGCCTTGTTTTTTTTTTTTTTTTAACTTTATTTATGGATTTTTTTCCTTTCGCAACAAAAGCACAACATCATAATTACACAACTTGAAAAACAAACAAAAGACAAAACAAAATAACCAACCAACATGGCGCACTCATCTCTACAGAATCCATGCCTTGTTTGAGAGAGCATATTAAAACAGTCTTACCTTTGAAGAAATCTCCTTTAAAGTTAGCGGGCGGAGACACTAGCGGAGAGTCGAGCTTTACGATTGACTTCATCACTATTTCCAGAGCGTTTCTGCCGTACTGTAGCAAAGAGAAATACATGAGTGAGTGAGTGAGTGAGTCGGTGAGTGAGTCGGTGAGTGAGTGAGTGAGTCGGTGAGTGAGTGAGTGAGTCAGGGGGAAATAAACAGTTAATAAGAGGAACTTCTAAAAGACATGAAATGCTTGATGCTCTTACTTTGTTGTCAAAATTAAACCTGCTGAGATCTCGAGTTTCTGTTGCTCTTCTGTCTCCGTGCGTGAGAGCGCCCTGTTACAAAGAAAGAAAAAAAACATAGTTAATTAATTTTATTTATTTACAAAAATCGTAATAAACGATTAGAAATTCTGTCATACACTTTTAATGCAGGTAGACCCGTTAAAAATAGGCCATTGCATACAGTTACTTTCCAAATAAAAAACATTACACACATGCTAAGACTTAAACAATGGTGACTATATATATTCAGTTAGTTCTTACCAGGCTTTCTAGTCTCTTGGCTACGATTGAAGCAAATCTCTGCTCTCCTGCGAGCTCCGATATGAGGAAGACGTATTCTGGAGCGGTGACCTGGTTTGACCGGTGAGTTCTCCCTGTGTTCAAACAAACAGCAGAAGGTTCAGTTCATGTAGCTATAGCCATGTTGTTATTTAACAGAGGTTTAGTACGTTATGTTATGTTGTTGTTTTATATTTACTACATGAAAAAAGTACACTACAAATCTGAAGACTTTTCTTTTTCCCCTTGTATTCTCCAATTTTTTTATTCAAATATTTTTATTATCTTTTAAATGAATTCACATTTTTTATTTAATTTAACAGTAACAGTTTGTCGGCCTGTTTTCGCTCTTCGTTTTTATCAAATTTCAGTTTTATTTATTGAATGGTCTTCTGTCTGAATTGTGCTATATAAATAAACTTGTCTTGCCTACAAGGCCAAACTGGCTTTCTGTCAGGTTCAGGAGGAAGGATTTTGTAAGAATTGGCCTAAAGTTTGATGGTGCCTATACAGTCGGGACTTGAGAAGGGGGTTGATATGCGACGTACCAAACTGCTGTATGGCTCTGTCTGCGCTCCACGGCAGCTCCAGAGTCATGTGAACTCTCCGTCGCTGGTTCTTCACTCTGCGATCCGCCTGCAGGGAAATACCTGAGCTGGCTGCTTCTGAGATGATGGCAATGTTCTGGAGGAAGAGAGACAGACAATACATTAATGAATGAATTTTTCACATCAAGTGGAAATAGAGGCTGTCGTTTATCATGTTTCAGTTCAACAAGAAATGGAAATCACTCAGTTAACTGGTCCCACATATTCTTTGTAAAGCAACTTGGAGTTCTTGAAAAATCTGAATATACAAGTATCATTCATTATTATTAGGAAAGTTAATACTGTGCAAACGAATTTTAGCATCAATTCAAAAGTTGAATTACTTTAAATCGATCAGATATTTAAAAGGAGCCAAACAAGATGCATTAATCTTGTGTCTTACTAGATGGATTTTGACAGTCCTGCATTCAAAAGTGAGTGAAGCACAGAGTAACTATCCCTCCAGTATTATTAGATACAAGAGGCCTCTTTATTTCATCCTGTCCGTTGCTATTTATAACATAAGATGAAGCGGCTGCCTCAAGCAATAAACCTCACAATATAACAGATATGTTCTTGTGACCACAGAACTAAAATAGGTCCAGTAAATTCCAGCATGACTTCACAGAGCTTTCCAACAACGATGCACCGATGTAGGAGGTTGAGAACATTATTGTCCAATGTTTACGTAACAAAATTCATCTAAATTTCTACAATACCTAAACCACCTCTTTGATGTCATTTTTATAAACCCCCCTTTGTTCATGTCTGTATGTCTCTCTATTTGAGTGTATTACATAACATCAGTCAGTCCATACAACTTCTAACTTACGAGATACAAAAAAGCCATTACTTAAAGACCTACTTCACCGCTGGGAATATGAAGGTGAATTGAACTCTGAGATCCTATGTAGTATAAATGTGAAAACATTTTTGAAATCGGTTCATCCTAAAGCATGAGAAAAGGCAGAAAGAGTGTTTTATGGTCTCACTGTCTAACCCTACATTTTACCATGCATGACATCACACAGGGTAAAATGTAGGGTTAGGATAAAAGGACAGCTGGGCCAAGGGAAGACTGAGGGAAAGACTGAGGGAAGAAAAACCTGATTCATTATATTATAATAGCGATTTTATAATGATAGAACGCCGGTTCCGTATGGTGTGAAGTATTCCTTTAAGAAGCAGCGTATGTAATATATAGACTAAATGACCTCCAAAACCTCCAATAACTTATGAGTTACATTTTTGGTATAATATGTGGACTGTTGCCATTACCTTCTCTCCGTCCATGAACCTCTGTTTCTCCGTCAGATTGAGGATTTCCACCGGGACGTCCAGCTCAGAGCGAGACTCGTAGGTGATGCTGCCGTCGTCATTACTGACCACACGCCCTTTACGCCCCGTCATCTGAAAAGCAGTTTAAGAAATGGTTGAGTGAGTTAAAATAAAAAAAATATATATACTCTTAGATTTAAAAAAAAGGTACAGTCTCAAGTATAGGATGATTTTTTGGCATCATCTAGAGGTGAAAGTTCTAGATTTAAACGCTCCCTTGCTAACCCCTCCCCTTTGGGAGGGTTTACAGAAGCGACTGTGGCCTTCAAGGTGAAGAAGCTATAGTTACTAAAGATGGCATCATCCACCACTGCCTCAAGTCTTTCCACAATATCAAGTGATGAGGTGAAGATGTATTTAGTCATTTATTCTATAGTAATTCTTATTCTTGGTCTTCCAACAGGTGCATTTCCCCAGAAAAAAAAAAACTGCTACATAAACATTAGCCACAGGTTCTTACCTCGGCTACATTCTCTGGTCCTCCCAGCTCGTCTATGAGCTCGTCCAGTGTGTTTGGAGGAAGGTCTTCAGCCAGATCCTCCAGTCTGTCCAGCAGATGTCTCTTCATCTGCTGAGCGTTCTCCACTGCGTCCTGACTGGTGACACAGGTGTCCTGACTCTCTGCTTTCACTATTCAACAAACAAGCACAAACAAGGAATTTTTTTTTGTTAAGATAATTTTTTTTTGCATTTTCAAGCTTTATTAGACAGTACAGAGTTGAAATGGGGAGACAGAGAGAGATAGGGGGGATGACCTGGAGTAAAGGTCCACGGGTCGGATTTGAACCCGCGACCACTGCAACTACCGGAGCGCCCAAGGCATTTATCATTAACCCTTAGAAGGCAAAATCAGAGCTTTATGATCTATATATTGCATCTTATTCTGTTTATTAATTTATTTCTGATTATCTTGTGTTGGTTTGCCGTTACCCGGTTGTTTATATTGTGAGGTGTTGTCTTGTAGTGTATTTACTGTTTATATGTTGAAAATGTTATAAAAACTTGAATTACTTAAAGGCTTAATCAGAGTGTTATAAATTGCCTTGACTAACCAACAAGCAAAACAAAAAAAATACATGGCATTCATTAACCCTTACATCACAGAGATATACATTCTCCTTTGTCACAGTCTATGGTTGTAACATGCACACACGGGGGGGGGGGAGAGAGAGAGAGACACACACACGGAGAGAGAGAGAGAGAGAGAGAGAGAGAGAGAGGGGGGGAGAGAGAGAGAGACACACACACGGAGAGAGAGAGAGAGAGAGAGAGAGAGAGAGAGAGAGAGAGAGAGAGAGAGAGAGAGAGAGAGAGAGAGAGAGAGAGAGAGAGAGAGAGAGAGAGAGAGAGAGAGAGAGAGAGAGAGAGAGAGAGAGAGAGAGAGAGAGACACACACACGTTGTAACATGCTTTTCTTACCTATGGCGGGCGCGGTGGGGAGGTTAGCAGGGGCAGTGAACGCCGGCCTGGTGGAGCCGAGTCCGGAGGCCAGCAAGGCACTTTGAATACAGTCGGGATCAATACTCTTCCGTCTCTTTTTCTTCTTCTCTTTCCCTTTCTTCGGCTCCTTCCTGATGAGCCACGGATCTAAAAGCAACGAAGGAATAAAGGTTTAGTTTTCAACACTGACTTTTGTATAACATTTATTTTTTCCCCCTTCTAATTCACATATTTATAACATTTTCACAGACGTAACATGGTTACTAGGTCACGGGATACAAGAACACGACACAAATTCATACATTTCATGCCTTCAATTTCATGGCGGCATACAAGAAATTGATTTCCAACCCTGAAGATAATTTTATTTAATTTTTTTAATAATAATCTCTCCCTGTCTCCCCATTTCAATACAAAAAGCTTGAAAATGCCAAAATAGTTTAAAAAAAACCTAATAATAAAATTCTCACCGTCTTCTTCATCACCATCCGATTCGTCTCTGAAGGGGTTGAAATCATCGTCTTCGTCGGCCGAGCTGACGGACTTGAAGCTGTCGTCGCTGTCTTTAGCCGACTCTCCGTCCGACTCGTCCGATTGGCTCTCGTCCGAGCTGGTTCCTGACAAACCGCCGTGTTTACGAGGTTTCTTCTTCTGCTGTTTTTTTAGCTCTGACCCTGGAGAGAAGATCAGAGGATGGAGAGAAATGCATTCTTAACCTTTTCAACATGTATGTATAATAATTAAGACTGTAATTTAAATCATCTCTTGTAGTAATTTCTTAATGAAGGTTTGATTGTAATTAGGTGGGAGGGTGGGATATGGGTGGGGTATGTTCTGGGAAAAAAGGGGAAAAAATGTATATTACATTGTACAGTAAATGTTTTTGCAATTGTGTCATCAAAAAACCTTTGAAAAAGAAAATGAAGAGAAACGTTTGATCCACACATCGAGACAGAAGGCATTTCTAGTGAGTAAGTCCTACAACTTAGCTGCTACTGGCTGCTGAATGGTACTGGATTGTTTGCTCAGTTAAACCAATGATATTTTCGGGGCGCTCCGGTGGCGTAGTGGATAGAGCGCGTACCATATTGGCTCCGACCTTCGTTGCAGTGGTCGCAGGTTCAAATCCGACCCGTGGACCTTTACTGCAGGTCACCCCCCCCTCTCTCTCTCTCTGTCTCCCCATTTCAACTATGTACCGTCTAATAAAGCTTGAAAATGCAGAAAAATTATCTGATTTTCTTTTAATAAATGATATTCAGCTTGCCAAAACCGTACATAAAACTGTATTCGTCTTACTTTGTTGGTCCTTGACTTCCAATAACAAATTAATTTACTAAAACAAATATGATGGTTGATTCAAATAGAGCATAGTCAAAAACTGTTTGCCTCTTTCAATCAGCAACAGCTATTGTTACTGGCATGAACTTAAATGACCCGTGGCCAGCCTCCTCTTTACACACACTAGTGTTCGGAGGAATACAATAAGAAACCAATGGAATACATGGCTCCTACTACATTATTCAGACAAAGCCATCTGTAAAAATATATTGTCTTCATTCACTATTCATCACCCTAATTTTCTATTAATTCACTCTTAAATGTTTTATTTCTATTCATTCGCTTTTCTAATGTGTATTATGTATTTTGATCTTGCCCCTGTAAAGCACTTTGAATGGCCTAGTGTCTGAATTGTGCTAAATAAATAAACTTGTCTTAAACACAAGAAGCCATATCTTTCTTACCTTTCCTCTTCTTGCCCTTCTGTTGTTGCTCAGCTGCGGTCTCTATGGGCGACGGGGTTTTCTTCGCCGGGAGGTCGAGTCCCAACAGACTGTAAAGCTTTGCTCTGTCCGGAGCGGGAAAATGTTTCTCTACCAGCGACTGCAGCACACCTCTACAACAGAGAACAGTTTATTATGTTACACTCACACGTTTGTACAGCCCCTAACCATCAAAACTAAATGCAGAACCCCAACCCTTACACCAACATGAACCTTATTCATACATGAACCTTGAAACCTAGTGTTAACCCTCAAACAGCCCTTTAAAGGCCTGTCCCAAAGTGGGAACCGGCCAAAATGTCCTCATTCCTTAGGAAACTCACATTTGTTCTCACAAAATAATAGTTGCACACACACACACACACACACACACACACACACACACACACACACACACACACACACACACACACACACACACACACACACACACACACACACACACACACACACACACACACACACACACACACACACACACACACACACACACACACACACACACACACACACACACACACACACACACACACACACACACACACTTTTTGAATTGTATGAGATAAATCATATTTGGTGAGTCCGTACTTTGCCGTTGACACAAAGTCGTTGAGCTCTCCTCCTCCTTCCTCCAAGGCCTCCAGTGTTCTTGCTTCTCCAGTGGACTGAAGACCGATCACCACACACTGAAGAGGGAAGAGTCCGTCAGTATTTTAACACAACATGCAAAGGTTACTAGCTTCTGTCTAGCGAGGAATAATCTATAGTTTTTAGGGGAAGACTTCTTAGACAATCTTTTTTTCATCATCCCTTTATGTAGTGATTGTATTTCAGGGTTTTTCCACAAAGCATAATGTTATTTTCTTCTCAGAAGCGTGGGTTGGATAATTCTATTTGTTGCTCCTCACCAACGCTTGGTTTCCATGACTCAGAGACCTTCCTATTTCTCATTGCGCTCCTCTCTTGTTCACACACACACTAGTCATTTGATGACATAGGTAAGAGAGGACCACTGCAGTCTCTCAGTTAAAGCAAGCACAGCTGATGGTTGACACATTTAATAAAAAGGGGCCTAATTCAAAAATCGGTATCTTAAATCAATTAACTGTGTAGTCCTTATATATGTCAGGTTACATTTTAAGAGTTTTTTCCTCTGTTTTACACGATGAAACAGGTAAGAGGACTTTGGAGTCTTTTTGCTGATGCAATGTATCTCTCAATTAACGCATGCACAGCTGAAGTGTTCACATATTAAATAAAAAAGGGGCATTATTTAAAATTGCTATCTTAAATCATGCATAATCTGCAGTCCTTGTATATGTTAAGTTATATTTTAAAGAGTGTATTTTCACCTTTCCGTTGCTGACCTCCTCCCTGGCCAGCTGCACCACCCTGCGGACCTTGGAGGCGATGCAGAGATACTTAAAGAACCTCTGGTGAGCCGACCAGAACTGGCCCCACATGGACTTCTTCATGCGCTGCTCGGCCTCCATCAGGTTGGCAGCGGCCTGGAACTTCTCACGCGCCGTCACCCACTGGAAACAAAGCAGGAGAGAATGTCAAAAGAAATTTATATTCACTTCAAGAACAAAAATGCGTTGATGCTTAAAAAGCAGGGTTCCCCACACATTTTTACCAATACATTTTCAAATATTTTCCGTGACATTTCCATTACATTTTACCCCGATTTCCATAACCTTAGTTAGGCATATTTGACAATCATATATGGCTTAATAATGAAACTCTTAAGGCATTAATCTTGAGGCATGTGTTATATTTGACATATAAAAGCGATACATTATAACACACTCTTCCCAGGCATTCTCGTGGATAGGCAACAATAGGAATTCAATTAACTATTTCACATAATGTTTGACAAGTTAGGGATTTTTATGTTTTGAACACTATCATTTTTTTCTTATATATATTTTTTGGGCATTTTTATGCTTTATTGACAGTGCAGAGAGACAGAGGTGAAATGGGGAAGAGAGGGGAGTGACATGCCGAGAACTACCGCAGGCGGGAATTGAACCCGGGTCCGCTGCTGGGCCCGGCCCGGGGGGGGGGGGAGGGGGAGACGCCCTACCAACTGAGCTAAGGGCGCCCACAAATTATTGTATCTTCAAAACTTTTCCTAAACAGTCAGTTAATTCCAAACCATATCCAGGCTCAGAATACAGTTTTCTCAAATCATATATCCAATCAATCAATCAATCAATCAATCAATCAATCAATCAATCAATCAATCAATCATAATTTTTCCAGCTATTTCATGGCCGTGGGAACACTGTCTTTACAGCAAGAACTAAAGCATTTGGTGTTTAAAATACATTTCTATAAGCTTTATTTCCCAGACTTACCAGCCTCACAGACTTGTTGTACATGTTGATGTATTTCTGAGTCAGTGGAACCTCTTCAATCTTGAAAGTCACACCGGTAAAACTCAGCTGTCTTGCAATGTACATCCCCCGAAGTTTCATGTCCATGGCGACTATCTCCATGGCACCAACACCTCTGAAATTGAAGGTTAAAATGTATGAATAATTAGGGGGCGCGGAGAATAAATAAAAGGACACATGTTATGACACTTTACAACATGTTCATTTGTGTAAGTGTGCTGTAAGCTGCAAGAAGACAAACTTACCTGCGCTCCACTGCTTGGATAAAGTTGCCAAATTCTCTGAAAGGTGTTTTATGCCCCCAGATGCCCAACCGATTCATATAGGCCATATTCCGTGGTTCAGAGGCACCTGGATAGAAAAGGTACAATTTGCAGAACTTGCAGTGCTTTCACAGACTCTCAACTGTCACACATGTTTAGATTAGAGCCAAATTGTATACAAAAATAAATGTAAAATAAATTAAATTGAATAAAAAAAAAGGTTATTTTATTTTGATTGTATTTACTAACCTGTAGCACTGGCATACACAACGCGAGCCTTAGGAAGTTTGTTCTGTAGTTCCAAAACGGCAAGACCAGTTTTAGTGGGTTTTGATGATCCGATGGGACAAACATTTTTGGCTTTGTGACACTCGTCATACACAATCTAAAAGAGATTTCGTTAAGGAAATTCATCACAATTACAAAAAGATATTTGTTTTAAAATAATCTTAAAAAAAAAGGTGCAGTCAGTCATTCTGGAGAACGCTTGTTGTCAAAATCACATCTCCTCATGGTCTGCTACCTGTTACTACACAGCCTATGTTGTTCTGTAAACGTGTATGTAAAACAAAGGGGGCCCCACTGTAGCTAACAACATGCCCGTTCACAGATCCTAGGCTGTGTATTAACAGTAACACTGGATTTTTTTTTCTGTGCACAGACAGGTAGCAGATGGTGAGGAGATATTCACTGATTTTGACAAAAAGTGATTTTGACAAGAGGCATTCTCCAGAATCCCTGACTGCACCTTTAAACATTTCCTGAGAACATCTATAGCAAAAGGATACGACTCCATCAAAGTCTTCCCCACACCAGTGAAGCAGCTGCTGGAATCTGGTCTTGTATTTGCCCCCCGACTGGCTCTCTCCGATCAGCGACGAGTAGGTGGCGAATATCACTCCTTTCTTCACACTACCGTTGTGTTTAGAAGAGATTTTGCCATATTTGAACTGAAAAATAAAATAAAAAATAAATTAGTCCATTTGATTATGCATAGCCATACAGACAGTAAATAGTGTTAATTAATAAATTGCTACATACAGTGAGAAACATGTTACCTTGTTTAGTGAGTGAACCGAGATATTTTTGGCTCCTATATCTCTTAAATCCCTTTCGGCGTCATATTTCAAATCATTCGAGACACTAAACCTGAATAGAGAATAGACAAGAAGACGGTAAACATTTTATTTTGTTAATTATTCATTTTAAAATGAAGTAATTGTGAGGGATTATTTAAGTATTTACCAAAGTGATCTTTTTCGGCCTAAAAGATAATTCTCATAGATGAGTCCTGCGATGGTGCGGCCTTTCCCCACGCCGGCTCCATCACCGATCAGATAGGCAGCGCGATCACCGCTAGGGAGGAATGTCTCATGTTGCTGTGGTAGAGAGGGAAGAAATGCACAATTAAAACTACATAATATTTTGGGGCGCTCCGGTGGTGTAGTGGATAGAGCGCGTACCATATCGGCTCCGGCCTTCGTTGCAGTGGTTGCGGGTTCAAATACGAGCCGGCGTGGACCTTTACTGCATGTAATCCCCCTATCAACTCTGTACCGTCTAATGAAGCTTGAAAATGCCAAAAAAATCTTTAAAAAAAACGGCATAATATTAGGGGGCGGGGGGACTCTCCACACTGTCATTAAAGCAGCAAAAATTCCCCAAATAATTCTTAAAAACAACACTTACTACACAATATTGACTTTCAAACAAGTCACCCCTTTTAGTATTTTAATTTAAAAAAACATTATTTAACTTTGTAAGCAGACGCAGTGATCCAGGGCTTTCCCCTGTAGACCTGGACGTTCTCTCTGCTGTTTCATCTGGGAGGTTGGTATCAGTGAAGGCAACATGGTCTTCATTTGCCTCACTTCCTTTAACCTCCATACATTTTAGGTTTAGTATCCTTTCAGTTGGGCTGTCCCGAATTAAAAAATGTGGGCGCGGAAGCTTATGTGTGAAATGGGGTTATTTTGGATGATGGAAGAAACATAGAAACGAAGCCTTCAAATACTGTTTCACTAAACTAGGTACATTCTATAATAGAATCTATACAGAAACACTCTTTTCAAGATAGTCTTTACATGACTAATTTAAATGAAAATCAGTATTAAAAAACGGACAGTTTTAGAAATGATGCATTTTTAAAATAGTCATTAGTTTTTTGCCCCATTTATTCACATGACCATAGGCAACTTTTTATTTGGTTATATAAAAATTAAAATATATATATTTATTTTTTATTACATCACAGTTTTTAGTCACAAATTGAGCAGTGCTAACCTGAGAAGCTATGCATTTTAAAATAGTAATTTGTTCCCCCCCCCCCCCCCCGCCCCATTCATTCACATAACCATAGGCAACTTTTTATCTGGTTATATAAAATTAAAAATATATTTAAAAAAAACAGTGCTAACCTGCGAAGCGTAGGTGATGGCCTCTAGCTGCAGAGCGGAGAGAGAGCCTCGGTCGATGGTTTCCTCTGGGATGGACAGTCTGTACCAAACCTCTGGAGGGCTCACGCTGGACAGGGAACTGGTCTCCACCACGGGGTCAGGGTGACGCAGGCCCACCTTCACTGCAATCACAAGAGGAATGGTTAGTTATCAAGTAGGGCAAGTGGAGCATAAGACAATAAATTCTACACACTGTACCTTTACTGCATGGACAAGAGGAATGGTTAGTTATCAAGCAGTAGGCAAGTGGAGCACAAGACAATAAATTCTACACACTGTACCTTTAATTAATGACAAGAGGACTGGTTAGTGGATCAAGCTATTAACAATAAACAGGCTACAAATTCATTTTCATGACTACTCGTTTTAAGAGGCGCATTTTTAAATAAACCTTTGTTGGTTTCATGAAATTAGTTTATTAGTATGCACTAAAAGGAATAGTTAACCTTTTTTTTCTTTATATATTTAGCTTGTTTCCTCACTCTCGGGTTTAACACAAGTCGACAGAAACCTTTGTCTGTGCTTGAATTTTTTAAGAAATACACGCTCATCGCTAAGTAGCCTAGCTCAAACACTGGTAGTCAAGTGTAGCATAAGCCAATACACTCTACACACTGCACCTTTAAATACTGTCACTGTAAACCAACACATCCGTCATCATTTATTTATGGATGGTAGTATGGCCTCGAGGTAAAGGGGCCCGACTAGTAACCATGAGGTCGCTCGTTCGATCCCCGGCACCGGACAGGAGGATGTTATTTGTAACACTAGGGCGACTGGTATTGCATCTACGGTGCCCACCATTTCATTGTGTCCTTGAGCAAGGCACTTAACCCCAAAAAACTGGGACCCTGCGCGATGACCCCCTTCCGTAAAAATGCATGTGTGTTGGAGATGTGTAGGAGGGGATGGCGAAAACAGCGAAAAGAATCGGAGCCTCGCTCTGATTGGTCAAAGTGTACCGCTCATGTTCACTTTGACCAATCAGAAATTATATACCCCAGCTTTAATTTATAACTTACATTTCATGGGCATGTATTCTGCATAAGTCTCAGCATGACCCAGCTCGTCCTCCTCTTCCTCCTCGGGCTCTTCCTCCTCCTTCATGCCGGGAGGTTTCTGTCAAAACACATTTAAAATAATCAGACAAACATTCTTCTGCTGCTATCAAGCTTATCCTTAAAAAGGTGGAGTCAGTGATTCTGGGGAACGCTTGTTGTCAAAATCAATTTGTGTCAAAATCAGTAAATATCTCCTCACGATCCGATACTTGTCTGTACTGTGTGTGTGTGTGTGTGTGTGTGTGTGTGTGTGTGTGTGTGTGTGTGTGTGTGTGTGTGTGCAGAAAAAAAAAGCTGGCAACAATCCCAGAATTGCTGACTCCACCTTTAACCCAAACATAAAACCTTGCCAATGCCGCCAACTCATCTGGCAGCATTCAACGCGTTTCTGAATCAATATAATAATGTAATGAAACGAACCAGAGAGTGTGTGAAGTTGTGGACTTTAAGATTGTCGTTGATCCAGATCCTGGCGGCATCTTTACCCAAAACTTCCTTCTTGATTCCGTTGTTCATTTCACCTGAAACGCAAACAGCGACCACAGGTGTTAATTAGAAATTTCACCATCTGCTAAGTGGGGATGTTTTGAATTCAGGATTGTTTTTAATATGTTCAATATTACTATGCTTTAAATTGAGAAATGCATATTTCAAAACCATCAATAATTCCTGTATTTTCCTTGAAAACCAAGCAAGTGGAATTTACAATACCATTTATTTAATATATCACAAAATGCAATATTGTCCACCACAATCACAATTTCACCAAAACTTTCAACACTATTGGCACCATGAATAAAAAAAACTTCTCTGAAATGCACATGTGAAAATAAACTACCTGTTGCAGTTGCCGTAGCTACTGGTGTAGTGATGTCGGGCGGAGGCTTTAACCTCATGAGTTCCATCAGGCTGTTGGCCTTCAGACCGCCGCTCCTCACATTGCCCGTCCGGAGGAGATCTTTCAACTGGATCTGCTGAAAAAATTAATAATAATAAAAGAAAATGTATCTTTAGCACTATGAAAAAAGACTGCATATTGCACATTCGTTCATTACATTGCACATTTCAATTTAATCTACTTTTTACTTTCTATTCCATTTTATATATACCGGGTTTTTTTGTACCCTTTGGTATTTGGTATTTAGAATGTATTTAATGTAAATATTGTTTATCTTTTTCTTATTCTACTTTATTTTATTATTGTTCCTGTTGCACCGTGGGTCAGAGACAATCACCATGTCGATCCTTACTGTATGTATGCCTATTTTCTCTAGGGCTGTCCTGATCTCAAATACCATTTCTTGGGCTTGGAAGCTTCAGTACGAATTATACGTGATTAAACAAAAGCTTTTTAGGGACATCTGCGGAGTCTGGGAAGGATTCCAAAGGGTTGCAGTAGTAGTGGAAATCCAATATCACTAAGCAACATTGTAACTCTGATAACAGCCAATTTTTCCGGAAGCCAATTTTGCTCTGAACATTTTTGGCTACAATGTGTTCTAAAATGCCACAGAGCTTCTTACATCATCTTTAGTAGAGAATGTATTATCAAATGAGGAGTTTTTGAATTACTGTACAATGTGAGCGGATCCAGATATTTGGATATGCCATACACACAAGATAAACCGCTATGCAGATAATCACAAGTAACCTAATCAAACGGTACATCCCACATACAAAAAAACCACGCCAGCAAATGTTGAATTGGGTGTCGATTGCCATGGCAAAGAAATAAGCTTAAAAAAAAAATCTGGTCAGCCTTAGTTTTATGCCATTCAGTCCCTTTTAAAGAATTTCTACTTCGACATACAATTACATACATATTTGCCAATCCACGAGAATTCTCTGAAAAAAATTAAGAGACCACTCCAAATATTCAGTGTCTCTCGTTTTACTATTTATAGGCATATATTTGAGTAGAATGAACATTTTGGTTTTATACGATATAAACAACTGACAACATTTCTACCAAATTACCCCCAAAAATATTGTCATTAAGAGCATTTTCAATAAGTAATGTAGAGATGAAGAATGAAGAAAAATCCAGACTGTTCTCTTAATTTTTTTCCGGAGCTGTATAGCATTGAAACCATGGTTTCCTACAAACATACCTGATGATCTCTGTGAGAAGGCACGGTGGAGGCTGAGGGCGGTGGGGTAGACGATCCCCTCAGGCCTGAATTAGCAACATGGACGACCTTCGTGACGGTGATGGTGTGTTTGATGTTGTTGTTTGTGGTCGATTGTTTGGTCACAGACGAGCCGAGCGACGGCAACTGATTCAGCTGATTTAAGACAAACGTGGTGGTGGATGGCTGAGGTTTGTGCTGTTAGGAGGGATACATTAAGAAGAGAGAGAAGTGGATTTTAATACAAAGCACAAAATAACACGTCAGCTGTAACAGTACATTATGTCTCCAATAATTAATTAAAAAGGTGGAGTCAGTGATTCTGGAGAACGGTTGTATCTCCTCATGATCTCGTCAGTACTGTGTGTGCACTGGGAGAAAAAAAAATCAGCGTTAATACACAGCCTAGGCTCTGTAAATGGGCATGTAAATAAAAGGGGCCCACCCTAGCTCGCAACATACCAGTTTACAGAGCCTAGGCTTTGTATTTACACTCAATTTTATAGACGCACACACAGTACAAGTAGCGGATCATAAGGAGATATTCACCGAATTTGACAAAGTGATTCGACAACAAGCGTTCTCCAGAATTGCTGACTCCACCTTAAAAGGTAATTTAATGCTCTGTAACCTCACCCTGATAGTGACTATCTGTTGTGGGACTGGAGACGCAGTTCGAACCACTTCCTCCGTCCCCCCTCCAACATCCAGGGCACTGATTGAGATAGACTGGAAGAGAGACAGATATCAGAAAATATAGTTAGAAAAATAGGAATGAATCAATTTAACCAAGGTTGGGCATGACATTTTTAATAGATTTTTTTAAACTACAAAAGACAAACAAATAATTTAAAATATGCTGGTTTTATTTCAAAAAGGACCATGACATTAATAAAATAGACTCACTGTCTCTTTCTTGTCGTATGGGTTTATGTATGCGTATGGCGATTTTAATTTTTTAACATACTCCTAACAAATTAATTTGAATTTAAAAATAGATTAATCGCCCAGCCCTATTTTTACCCCACAAGAACATGAGCTAAAGAGAGTCTTACTTGCTGTGTTGTCGAGGGCTGTGCAGTGTCCTGAGGATCCACGTCAAACAGGCCGAAATCATTTGGGCAAATGCCGCTCTCACTGAGAGCAGCGAGGAGCAAATCCTGTCCCGGATCCATCTGCAACACAAACGTATAGGAGTTCTGTTAACATCCATCTATCTATCTATCTATCTATCTATCCATCTATCCATCTATCCATCTATCCATCTATCCATCTATCCATCTATCCATCCATCCATCCATCCATCCATCCATCCATCCATCCATCCATCCATCTATCATGTACAGGGCTGACGTGCTCATAATTTGTAAATAAAAATGATAAAACTAAACTAAAAGTATTGAGATGAAACTATTTCTGGATTATACACATTTAAACATCCATAAAAAGGTTTACAATCTTGTTCTATTTTCATCAATCTCTCTGATCTATTTTAGACTCTTGTTTAAAAGTCTTGTATTTTTAGTAACACTTTGTATATTTTACATTTCACTTATTATGTATTCCTTGTTATGTTTCTGTAACTTTGGAGCAACCTGCCAAAAGAATGTCCTTCCTTCGGGATATAAACATTTCCATAGGATCTTATTATAGACGAGTTGATCAGTAAAATACATTTATTATTAAAAAGGTGTAACAGTGTATTTCTAACAAAAAATAAATTAATTAATAAACTTTACACAGACCTAACTCCAAATCTAAATAAACCCTACATTTCTCTTTCTGTGATGTCACAGAAAGAGAAATGTAGGGTTAGACAGCGAGACCATAAAACACTCTTTCTGCCTTTTCTCAGGCTAGGATGATCCGATTTCATTTTTTTTTTGCACATTTATACTTCATAGGATCTCCGAGTTCAATACACCTTCATATTCCCACTGGTGAAGTAGGCCTTTAAGACGAATCTTGCGCTGTGTTCACCCAACTCTGATCTTGATGCAAGAGACTGCGGTTTAATGTTAAACAGTGAGATCCTGTTACATTGCCCGACTGCTTATCCCCACATGAACTTACTTGTGTGTCTTTAAATATTAACAACAACAAATATTTGTGCTTGAACTACTGGATGAAAAAGGTAACGGCTAGTCTGGCTACAAAAACACCAACATATCAATAAATAAATAACACATTCCAATAGTTTAAATGCAATCGCAGCAGTCATGAGCGAAACAATGCCACAGACGGTGCATTCATGCAAAGACAATTTGACACAGTTAAGTGAGTATGAAAAATGCATGAACCAAAAACAACAAAATGGATATTAGAACTCCAACCCACATGTATAGGACATGTGGCATCAAATATGCCATACAATGTGAAATTCAATGGACCATTATCAATGGGAAATAAAGCACTAATGCATATTTGGAGAACAAAAACAATACTAAACTTCAGTTGTTCAACTTGGACATGTATGGTTAATGCATTCTTATGCAAGCACAATTATTAAACCACCTATGATATATGGTTTAATATAAGAATGCCATCTAACTATCTCAGTCATGGCATGCATATCCGACACAGTAACGTGACTATAAGAAATGCATGATGCACCAAAAATCCCAGAACAGGATATTGGGATGGGAGACGGGACCCACATGTTTCTTGGCACACGTGTGAGATGAAATACAACGTTCATAGCCCACTTTTTAAATAGGATATAAACGATAAATGCATTTAAACATGTAGAATAAAAAGACCTTTAACCTTTAACAAACATAACATTATTTAGATGTAATGTAAGCAAAGCATTAAACCTGTTTAAACTGTTCACCTCCGCGCATCTCCTCCTACAGCGCACGCCGAAGAAATAAAAAATAAAAACGAAAACGAAACAATAAAAAGGTAACACGGACTCGAGATCAATACATTCACTTTCAGTTAAAGTTTCGTTATTAAAGAATGAGCGCAAGCCATTTCACACAAGCCAGTTCAGGACCGAAACGTTATTCCAAAGTGACCCAAAACAAGACACGTGTTTGCAGCCAGCGAGCGGTGCCCTACATTGGCAACATGCAACTTCCTGGTATGTCCGGACTCAACGAAGCTTCCCCTCAATTCGTCTCGTTACTAGCTCCACTGGTTAATAATTATTTACACTGTACAACAAACGTGCCGACACTGTATAGTAGACATGGATAGGACCAGAGATTAAGTGTGTACATACATTTCCGGTGAGCTAAGTTGCACGAGCTAACCCTTTGACTTTACAGTGTTGCCTTGTTGGAGCAGCAAGGGTGACACAGCTACACAATGCTAACCGACAGCTAACACACTCAAGTCACACTCTCACATTCAATGACAGTTAAAGTCACATCTAAACAAACTAACAGGGGGTATTTTAACTAATGCAGCGAGCATTTTAGTGAATATAAATGTCAATAGCTTTAAAAGTAACCTCCACACACACACGTAATAAGAATGACTTTATGAACTGGTTATTCATTTTCTTCAGGGTTCTTATAAGTAGTAAGAAAATCTACTTCAAATGAAATATGTTTTTTAATTTGGTCATTCAAAATACACAACTAAAAAAGCCAATATTCATAACAATATTGATATATTACTACACTGTCTCAGCGTTAACACATTGGATCATGCCATGCTGCTCTATGTGCTGTAAATTAAAGCCTTTTATAAACGATTTAAAAAAAATAGTTTGAGTATTATACTGCGTCAAAAAAAAAACTATTTGAAAAAAAATTCTACTCCTTTATATATTAGCATTTCAAGACATTCAAAATAATGATTGTGGACATTAAAATGCGAATTAAAGCCTTACTTTATTAAACGTCTACCTTTTAAGTCTTTTTAAGGACCCGTCAGAACTCGGTTTCATTTTACTTTCATATTTTCTATCAATAAATGTAACGTTAGCATACTTGTCTGTCAACATTAAAAGGCATAGATGAGCCGGTAGATATTTAGATAGACAGATAACTAGACCGATATCACCAAAGGACAATTGGAGTGTTGTAACATTAATCACAATAATATTTTACATAAATAACAAAAAAAAAACGCCTTATTTTGAGATTAACTTTAACGTTAGCGGACATGTAAGACGCAGTGACACCTTTAAGCTGGCGTGTTACGTTAGTGTTGCTACAACTTAAAGGCAGTGGCGTTAGGACTAACCACTTAGTTTACAAAACAAAACACCTTGTACCTAAGTGTCAGTCACAGTTTGTCCTTCTCAATATGTAGCCCAGGACACCCGAGCACACGCTAACTATGCTAACCCCTAACTAGCCCGCATTGTTGTGATTGTAGCTCTCACACACTGTGTCATTGCTAGCTAACGTTAGCACCGAGGAGCGGTAATAAACGTTGCCGCTGTGGCAGCCTCAAATCGAGATAAATAAGAAGAAAATACTAGTCTAACATCTCCGTGGACATGTTCCACTACTAAATGACGACTTTGTGTACGTAAAAACAGAGACGTTGATGTCAAATTAGCGTTGAAATCAACTTACCGGACGATTAAACGGCTGTGGCTTGCGCTCAGCGGTTAGCGGTAGTTTGTTGTCCTCTCCGCTCCCTCGCGCTCACGCCATCTTTTTTTATCAAACGCTTCGCCGCATGCAGATCACGTGATGCGCTGCGGGCCTTTTGCTTCGACCAGCCAGACACAACCGGGCCTTTTCTCCGGTCAAACTCCTCCGCCAGCGCCGGTTGAAACGGCTTTCCAAACGGTTGATCGGCGTCCCCACACGACAACGAACCGACGAAGCCGTGAAATGCAGCATTTCTACAAACGTTAGCACAAACGACAAACATAGCAAGTTGAGTCCGCGAGCTAATACGGCGTCACGTGACCACCGCGGAGCCTTGGGAGGAAGTGACGACTGAAAAAAAAATCTTCGTTTGTCCTCTTCCTTTTTTTTCTTCGTTCTCTTTCTTTCTTTCTGCTTCTGCTTTTCGTCTGCTTTGATACACAACAGCTCTTGTTCATGTGTACTTCAATATTGTTTCATATATTCGACCACTCATTTAAAAAAAAAAATCCTCCATAATATTTTATTTCAATTTTAACAACATGAAATACAGCCTTTTGCAATCACACACTTATACAAACTTAAATTGCTGCATTGACACAGCAAAATAAAGGATAATCTTTACAAAATAGAGTATATTTATGGCAAAATATGCTAAATATAGCATGTATTTAAAAGAAAAATAAATTCTATGCAAGATTAGAATCTGCATTGTCCACAGAAATGAGTCTTTATCTTGATCCTCTGTTAGATTTACAGTAAATCCTTAACAACAGTAAATGAAGGGCCTTCATTTATTCTCAATACTGTTTTGCTATTAATATGTAAGTTATTCTTTCCAATGGAAGGATTGGTGTCATCCGTCTGATTCATTGAGTAGTGCTTGGTTTGTGAACCTTTTTCCATAACACTAATACAGCAAGTCAAGGTCTATAAATGCTTGTTCATATATGTCCAAAAGACATAATAAAAATAATTAAAAAAATCAATATTTTGTCTTAATTGTGTCTTTAAAGGCGTGTTTTGTTATTTGTGTGAAAGTGGAAACAAATCCCCCCGAAATAAAATAACAAAATACAATTTTAAAAAATCCTGCCACAGATTCTGTATTGGACCGAGGCGGGCTTTGACTTGGCCTCTGCTGGTCATTTCCATTATTATGATTTACAAGCTTTTACTTTGCTGCTTTGGCATTGTGTTTAGGAAAGATAAATCTCCCAAGTTGCAGTTGTTTACAGTAAGTGCATTCAACCATGTGGCTGCAACCCAAACATTACAAGAATTCTACTAGACTAGAGCATCAACATGAAGTCGCCCAAGCAAAGCGGTTTCTGTAAGTTACCTTCTACAGCCTCCTTATTCCGGAACATCAAAGTACCACTACATATGTGCAGTACAATAATACTTTTCAACAGCAGTAAAAAAGCCGAAAAGCTGCAACTGTAGTCTAAAAAAAACTGAAAATACTTTACAATGCTTTAGAGTTTTTGCATGCATGCCTTCTGAAAAATACAAGTCCATTAGTGAAGCATGGTTTGGATGTATAAATATGGTATTTTCCCATTTATTGTACAACATATGGTTAATTACAAATCTTCTCAAAAACACATCTTTGTAATAATCAAAACCTGTGACAACAACACACTCACATTACATTTTAACTTGTGTCTCACTTTGGTTTAGGGAAATTAAATAATATGTTGGTATTACATAGTACAAAATCCTCCAAGTCTGTCAGAAAAATTCATGGAATAATAGCAGCCATAAAACAACAATTTTTTCAGTTCATTACATTACATTTCGTATCTAGCCTATCTGTCTGTATTCGGATAAGTTAAAATAGGAAGGATATAGGCTATCATATGCAATATTGTATGTATATCTCTTTCTTTGTTATTGACCCTATAGTAATGCATTATGACCATAGATAGTATATAAACATTATGAAAGTATTATGACACATAAACGAACTTGAACTTTCGAAAGACGTCGTGCCGTTGTCCGCTTGCAGGGGGCGCCATTACGTCACTTCTCCTTCTTCATCTTCCATTACCATGTAGAAAAATGGCGGACAGGAGCCGTGGAGCGAGGCTGCTACTGTTGAAGCTTTAAAAAAACAACACAAGGGCACACAATCTCCTTGTTAGGGGGTTGGACGGCGGGGCAGGGCGAGGTTTTTAAACTCCGGAAAACTACATTTATATTTATTATTTATTCCTCGTCGGCTTGGAGACAATTCGGACATGAACGGGGTAAGTTTTTGTTGTTTGAATGTGGTGCTGGAATTAGGACGTGACAGCGAGTGACACTGTTTCTGTCTCCAAACACTTGAACGAAGGTTAAATTCCTGTTTTTATGGACACACAACGAATGGTTTAATATTTTAACAGCAGCTAGTGTGAATAGGTTTTTGGATTTTGAGTGGATTTGACCCAGATGTTTGGCTAAAGAGGCCCGTGTGTGTTGACTTTTAAAGGGACTGAATGGGAGTCGCTGTGTAGCCAGCATGGTCCCCACCCACATTTGATATTATTAAAGAATAACTTTTTGTTGTAGCAAAAATGGACACGCTAGACTTCCTTAATAGGATTTGGTTGTAACGTGTGTAGTCAGTAATGTAATCAGTGTAGGGAAGTAGTGTGAATAAATAGCATGTAATTAAACTAGTATTTTTAACTACATCTTGCGGTAGCTTGCGGGTAGTTCAACTACATTCATATTTGCATAGAGATTGAAGTAGTAAAATAGCTAAACTAGTTAACTATTGAAACAAAACAAAAACAAAAAAAAATTGACCTTAAAAGGAAAGGATTGCATTTATATTTTAATGTGACCATTGCTTCTCTAATTGAACCCCAGAGATAATGACAGTTTCTTTAAAAAAAATGTAACATTCCTTGTAATTCTGTCCAGATCACAGGGCTATTCCCATTCCAGGAAGCTGGATTGTCAGCTCACCTGTGAAAATACGTGGTTATTGTTTTAAATGTTTTTTGTTGACATTTGTTAAAACTTTGCTTTATATTTGGTATTAAAAAGTCTTAAAATTGCGTGCACATAATGAACAATTGTAGGCCTTATTCTACCTATTGATTTTCCATCAATATTTGACTGGTATGGTTGTGGGGAAAATTACATTGCTTTATATTTGGTATTAAAAAGTCTTAAACTTTTAGCTCAGTTGGTAAGGCGTCCCCCCATGGGCCTCGGCCAGCAGCAGACCTGGGTTCGATTCCAGCTCGCGGTCGTTCTCTGCATGTCACTCCCCTCTCTGCCCCATTTCAACTCTGTCTCTACACTATCAATAAGGCATAAAAAGGCAAAAAAATATCTTTAAAAAAAAAAAAAAAAAAAAAAAAAAGTCTTAAACTGGGGCGCTCTGGTGGCGTAGTGGATAGAGCGTGTATCATATTTGTTGCGGGTTCAAATCCAACCTGTGGACCTTTACTGCAGGTCATCCCCCCCCCCCTCTCTCTCTCACTGTCTGAAAATGCCAAAAAATAATCTTGAAAAAAAAAAGTTATCAAATCGAGAAAAATAACTTGGACTAAACATGTTCCTTCTGCCTTTCTCTCCAGGAGACTGTATGCTCCAACCATCCAGTGTGTGTGTTCAGCTCGCGGTCCATAACGTCGGCTCACGATGAGAAGACCATGAAACTGACGCAGGACGAACGCTGCTCTCCCATTGGCTGCCAGCAAACTGACGCTGAGAGGCAGGGAGAGGGTGAGAGTCTTTTTTTAATTTTTATTTTTTTAATTAACCTTTATTTATAACAGGTAAATCCCATTGAAACCGGAGACTCTTTTGCACGGGAGACCTGTTCCCATTCCCACGTTACCATTCACACACACATTCATACACCGATAGCAGCAGGCTTACTATCTACATTCACACGAGGCAAGGTGGGGGAAGTGTCTTCTCGCCCAAGGACACAACAACCATGACACAAGTGGCAGAGCGGGGATCGAACCACCAACCCTTTGATCGTTGACCGACCCGCTCTACCACCTGAGCCACAAATTTGACCTGCATCACCTGTTTGTCTATATAATGTTGATTATTTCATCATAAACACAAGCATCATAATAATTCTCTGATTCCTTCCAGGCAGGAGAACGAATCCCAAAGATTTTGAGTCAGATTTCCTGGAGATGGAGAGCAGCTACTGGTCGGACCAACCGCCATCGCCAAGGCAACAACAACAACAACAACAGCCTCACCCCCCCAATCACCCCCACCGTGCCCCGTCCTGCCTCAGAAACCCCTCTGAACACACACTCACTCTCAGCCACAGCCTGTCTCCCTCTCCCACTCCCCTCCACGCTAACAACCGGCGGAGGGGGGTTCGCTTCAAAGTCAAGGGCAAAAAATCTGCACTGAGACTGTACGTACGACTATATTTACAATGCTGTTTTATACGTTTATTAATATCAACCAATGTTGCACATACTTTTTTTTTTTTTTACACTTAAAATTGCACACTGTTCTCTACATGTGTACATAGTCCCTTTTCAGTATGTTTGTATATTTTTTGGGCAAAATTGTTATATCTTATGTTAGTTTTATTCAATTTCTTTAGGAGAACAAAGTAAGAATTACATTGTACAATGCAACTGCCTGTTTTAACACATATTTTGAATCTTAAATCTTGATGGTGTGATATTATTCTTCATGTCGTTGGTTAATAGTTTGTTATTCTGTTTTTTTTTTTTTACACCACAGTGCAGGCGGAAAAAACTCCCAAAACCGAAAAGTTACCGACTACTTTCCTATAAGACGAAGCTCGAGGAAAAGTAAAACAGAGCTGAAGGTAAGATGGAATTACTTCTTACTGTGTGTGTGTGTGTGTGTGTGTGTGTGTGTGTGTGTGTGTGTGTGTGTGTGTGTGTGTGTGTGTGTGTGTGTGTGTGTGTGTGTGTGTGTGTGTGTGTGTGTGTGTGTGTGTGTGTGTGTGTGTGTGTGTGTGTGTGTGTGTGTGTGTGTGTGTGTGTGTGTGTGTGTGTGTGTGTGTGTGTGTGTCTCATGTTTATTTTTGTTTCCAGGATGAAGAAAAGAAGCAAATTGACGAACTGATCACAAAGGGAATAGAGGAAGGCATGGAGGTACGTACGATATTTTTTTTATTTATTTTTTTTTAAGATATTTTTTAGGCATTTTTATGCTTTATTGACAGTGTAGAGACAGAGTTGAAATGGGGCAGAGAGGGGAGTGACATGCAGAGAACGACCGCGGGCGGGAATCGAACCCGGGTCTGCTGCTGGGCCCGGCCCGGGAGGGGGACGCCTTACCAACTGAGCTAAAGGCGCCCCCTGTACGATATTTTTTAAATAATTATAATTTATTTATTCAAAAGGGACAATGACAATAAAGGTGCACTATGCTTTTATCGAGTAGCTGTTCTTCTATTTGTCTGTATTGTTGCTGCTTTTTTTTAAACTATTTTACTTGTATATTGCATATTTTCATGTCTCTTTCTTGGCATTCAGTCTGTGGAAAACAAAAGGAAGAATTTCATTGTATGACTGAGAACATGTTTCTTATTGTGCATATGACAGTAAACACTTTGAATCTTGAATATTAACGTACATTTTGTGTCCGTGCAGGTGCAGTACATAGAAGGAAAGGGCCGCGGGGTGTTTGCGTCTCGGTCGTTCTATAAAGGCGAGTACGTGGTGGAGTATCACGGTGACCTGCTGGAGATTCACGACGCCAAACAGCGAGAGGCAGAATACGCTCTGAACCCGGCTACCGGCTGCTACATGTACTACTTCCAGTTCCTCTGCAAAACATACTGGTACGGGAAATCTGTCTATCAACGCTACATTTAAACCTGCAGTGTGTAGAATTTTGGGTTTTATTTCCTAGCAGATTTTGTAGAAAGTAATTATAATATCCATAAGTACATTTAATTTAGTGCATAATAGCTGAATTTTTTTTTGAATTATTATTTTTTCCCTTAGAAAGGGTATATGTCCATATTTCTGCATATTTTGGACCAAGGCCTAGTGCCGCCATCTTGAAAGTGTCATAGTTGGAATGTCATCAGGTGCATTGTTTAACATTTAGTATTTTGTTCTTGTCCTTGAAGGCCACTGTAGCTTCTGTTATTATTCGAAAGGGGTGGGGTTACCCAGGGAGCGTTGCATTCTAGAACTTTGTAGAACTTTCTTGATGATGTCATATTACACACTGCACCTTTAAACAGCAGCACAATAGCAGTAGAATCAAGAACTCATCGTGCATGGATTTTATACCGTCTGTCTGCTGTATGTCCAGGTTTTTTCTTAGCAGTTTGTAAACGATGCAATACTGAGAAATGCAGCGAGAGTTTCGTGATGCTGATAGGCTTTGTCTTAACTGGTTTGGCTATGACTTGAATGTAACGGACAGTCAGTTAAATTTGAGTACTTCAGTGCCTGTTCAGAATGTGTTTTGATGCACGTCTATTCACAGACAGACAGACAGACAGACAGACAGACAGACATCCATCCATCCAGACGTTCTCTGATGTGAATGTTCTGTGTATTTTCCTACAGTGTGGATGCCACGAAGGAGTCCGGTCGAATGGGTCGTTTGATAAATCACAGTAAGAATGGAAACTGCCAAACCAAACTGCACGACATCAACAGTGTTCCCCACCTCATCCTGGTGGCGTCCCGGGACATCGACGAGGGGGAGGAGCTGCTTTACGACTACGGAGACCGCAGCAAAGACGCCATCGCCGCTCACCCCTGGCTCAAATACTGAACTAGAACAAAATAAGGGACGTACGAATAACACTTGTGTTTCTCGTTAGTTAATTAATTAGTGAGTTAGTTAGTGTACGAAATGCCTTAGAAACAGAATGTGTTCCCTTTCTGTTGTTTCAAATAGGGACTTTAAAGATGGAGTCAGGGATTCTGGAGAACGCTTGTGGTTAAAATTAGCTTTTTGGATGTTAGCAGAATCAGTGAATATCTCCTCACGATCGGCTATCCGGTCCGTACTATGTGTGCGCTGGAGAAAAGTCTGTTGTTAATACAGTTCTGTAAACAAATGCCCTTTTACAGAGCCTAGGCTGTGTATCAACACTGCATTTTTTTTTTCAGCGCACACACAGTACAGCCAGGTAGTGTGGATCATGAGGAGATATTCACTGATTTTGACAAAAAAATATTTGACAACAAGCGTTCTCCAGAATCGCTGACTACACCTTTTTAAGCAGTGACAGTTGAGTGGCGGTTACGGCGGTCGAGGAAAATTTTTGGAATTTGGGATTTTTATGACATCACTTCCTGTCGCCGTAGTATGTCGGTTTACAACAGAGGAAGGAGTGTTATGAAGTTCTAAGCACCACGCCAAAGGCAAATCTAAATAGCTGGTTTTGTTCATAGGCTATAGTACAGGAACTCCTTATATGGCCATAAATTATTTTCTAAAGCATTATGTCAAAAGCTATCGGGCCATTTTGAAAGACATACGGTAGTTGCCAAAATGTTCAAAGCGAAGTTAAGTCATTTCTACAGCTAGTAGCCATTGTGAGAAATACTAAGTGATATTGGATTTCACTTCTATAACTTGGCAATGCAAGGCAATTTTATTTTTAGAGCACAATTCAGACACAAGGCCATTCAAAGAGCTTTACAGGGGCATAACATGCATCAGGATTAGACATTAGAAATTGCATTTAAGAGATATAGGGAAAAACAAAGAAAATACATCAAGTTTTGTTTAACTACTAAATCTTTCCCGGACGCCGTAGCCCTAACCTAATACGTCGCTGCTTAAAATCCCTTGTATTGAAATGTGAGGGAGGTTTATGTATTGATAAGGAAAAATCTTTTTGAATTTGAGGTCCAACTGGCCCGTGTTCTTTTTATTTATATGTATATGAAACATTCTGGTTGTTTTGCAGCTCATTTTATTTTGTACATTTTGTATTTTCCCCTGTAGAACTGAAAAGCCTCTACAGCATGCAGGTGGTAGTTTACTGCATTTTTTATACTGCTTTTTTCTTAATTAGTAGTTAGCAATACTTATATTATATTTATGGCCCCCAGAACGGAGCCGTTTATGGATCAGCAAAGATCTACAAAGATGCAAATTACAAATCATTTTTAAAACACATTTTCCCGCTCGAGTAGTGTTTGATTTGACATCAAAAACTCACACAATCTAGCTTTGTTTAGTGGAAGTGTAATCGTTCACCAAACCCATTTCAGTTGGTATTTTTTTGGGATCTTTCGCCATAAGATCAGAATTATTTTAATTTTAAGAAGTGTAAAAAACAGACTTACAAGATTTCAAAGGAATACAGAAAATTTGACAAATTAATTGATTTTCTTTTTAGTTTTTAGCTTTTATTGTATTTTTTAATATTTAAAAATGCACATTTTATTTCGATTTATCATGTAGTTAATGCAAAAACCTGCCTGCAGCATATTCTGTTGTGTCCATTTCAACACAGTACAGTATTTGAAAAAAAATGTGTTATTAATATTTATTTACTAATATAAACAAACTCAAGAACTTAAAGACAGTTCCATATTCTCCATAACCTCATCTGATTTACAGGATTATCTAGTCAGCTGGGTCCCTTTTTTTTCTCTCTTTTTTTTCACGTAAATTCATAAATTCAGCACACTGTCTATATCGATGCAATTTGAAAATATTAATGGGTTTGGTGAACTGTTACACTCTGTCAAGTTTTTTTTCGACACATCTGTTCTTTCTTCTCACACAACTTTAAAATTGTTCACAACCAAAATGTTCAACGTAAAAGTATTTAACAAAATAATTTGGCACAGGTGAATTTTTTATTTTCTTTACTTTATTATATTGTAATAGCTTTAAAAAAATATATATCCAGCCAAAATTTTCAAGAGTTTCAGTTAAAATCACCAAGAGACAAATTATTATCTTTTAACTAATTGGTAATAAGTATATAACTTTATTATTATTATTATTATTATTATTATTATTATTATTATTATTATTATTATTATTTTTAAGGAAATTTCCGACCGTGTATATTTCAGAAGTAGATTTTTTTTCATACAAATGAAGTAAATCAAAGTATTTTAGCTTGAATAATCACGTGATTTTGGGGAAATCTACAAATTGCATCCTAACTTAACGGATAGGTTCACACTTTTTCATTAATTTTGTTGTACAGCACTATTCTCTACTTATATGTGCTGTTTGTATTATAGCTAATGTTATATTATTTATAACAATAGATTTTCATGAGTTTGGTGTCTTTATTTTTGGGTTATTCTGGGGCTCCGTCTTAAAGGAAAAGTTTGTGTTTTTTGGGGGATTTTTCGCCGAGATTTAAGACAAAACGATTTATACCGTCTATTCTGATGTCTTTCTTTTACATATAAAACTAAAGCTAGTTAGCAGAGCAACACGCTAGCTGTTCCCATCCGTTTCCAGTCTTTATGCTAAGCTATGCTAATCGGGCTAACTACTAGCCTTAGCTTCAAATCCAACTGGCAGATTTGAAAGTGATGCCAATTCTTGTCTATTTGAAATTTTGAAAATATTTTGGGAAAAATTGTCAATTATTTTTTCAAACTATTCCTTTAAACCATCTTAATTGAATCGTTGTTTCAACTTAACTGTAGCAGGTTTTTCCATGAAAGTGTTCAAAGCAATCATGAAAGGACGACAACTTTCCAAAATATTCAGTATATTATTGAATCTTTTGATTCCATGTCTTAATTTAACTCATCGTAGAATCATCAGTGTTAGTAGGCCTACGTACTGTATATACACACACTTCTCTAACAGTAGCATTGTGTCACATGTGTGAGGTGTTTTCATATGAACCCTTTTCTTAAACAAACTTGTTACATTTTTTGAATAATTTCATTTTTTTGTTTATGTAGAATTGAATGCAATAATACATTAATACGAGCAGGGTGAAACTGACTTGTCGGCCATTTTAGAACGTGGTAGATCTTTGCTGTTGTAGCGTTGAATAAATCTTAATGCTGGGGTTTAGGAATCGATAAATAAAGATGTTATATGCAAGACAACAGGAGTGGACATCTGATTTCTTTCTTTCTATCTATCTATCTATCTATCTATCTATCTATCTATCTATCTATCTATCTATCCATCTATCCATCCATCCATCCATCCATCCATCCATCTATCCATCTATCCATCCATCTATCCATCTATCTATCCATCTATCTATCTATCTATCTATGACCCATGGACCGGTCCGACCTTGCATACTTCCGGTGAAATAAATACACTCAGCGCTTGAAATAAACTACTATCAACTACTCTCACTGCATTTATAGTGATTCATCATAACAGTTGATTGTGTTTAATCAAGGCCAGATTAACCTGTTTTGTGGCCCGGGGCTCTTTGCCATGAAGACATCATTGCCACACAACGAAACCCAGTGAGCACGTACACCCACAACTGGGGTTAGTATTGTTAAATTGGGACACTTTTCGAAAATGTGTCTTCCGGAGCAATTTACAGAATTTTTCAATCGTCTGAGCTCCAAACATTATACTATTTTATAATAAACACCAACTCCTTTACTAAGATATGCAAAAGAAAAAAATAAGAATATTAAAACACAGAATCAATAGTTCCATCTGAAACACGAAATGTCTGTAGACCACTTTTCAGCAGGCGCTACTGTCAAAATGGGACACCTTCATTGTCAAAATGGGACACCTGATATTAGGATATAAAAGACATAGATATTGAAGAATGTTCAACAATGAATGGGTTATTTTTCCAAAGGAAGTGAACATGAACAACATTTCCTATTTTTTTAAAGCAAAACCAAAATGTAAGTCTTTAAAAACTACATACGAAACCATCAAGCTAAATTTAGAAACAATTCAGTTTATGGTATAAAACTGTAATGTTATTAGTCTTAAAAACAATGTATGAAAACATGACACCAAAATGGGCATTTCTAGGCATAACACATTCTACCCTTACGTCTTTTTTTTCAATCTATATTTTTAATTTAAGACAATAAAAAAGGGAGGATCGCCAATAAATAATAGCCTATTATTATATAAATAGCCTAGCCATAAAGAGTTTGGATGGAGTCCCATAAGAGGACTCCCAAATCATGGAGTAAACATCTCATCTCTCCATCTTGAATTACGCCAAAGTCCTCCCCACAGGACTCATGGAACCACTGCTTGCATTCAACACACATAATCCATTCTTCTGTAGCCTGGTGCTACCAGACCATCTTACTTCATTTCATTTGTACAGAAGGTCTGGAAGTGCTGTAATTGGCAAACGTTCACTCACTTGGAGGCGGGTGTCTGTTGAAGTTTAAAACTATTGGATCTACCCAGTGCCACTCTGGATCAGCCAACCAATCGCATAATGTTTGGGGCTTGACGTTATGTTATGCATTGGCTTCCGAGCCACTCCGTCTGTGCGCTGATTGATTGGACCGGCAGAAATCTGGCCGGAGAAAACCTAAGAATATACCGCACACCCAGACTGACTACTGAAGGGAAAATGAAATTTGAGCGGAAGTAGGTAGGTGGGCGGAGCCAGGCTAATTCTTCTGTATTTCTGGGGTCATCTTTGTCACCATAACTCCTTTTGCAGACTCTGCAAACTTCTTTACCCTCTTATACTGTTTTTTCCACTTTGAGGCTTTAATTGGATTTTTTCTTCACACAGCTTTTCCTTCCTATATTTGATCCAGTTTAGAAAAAATATTTATTTTAATATAGAAACTGTTTTATGATCACCAATAACAGTTTTCCTCTCTTAAAATGACAAAAAGCAGTGTCCCATTGTGACAATAATATAGTGTCCCATTTTGACAGTAAGCAACTGGCAATTTGGGACAGTAGCCTATCAAAACAAGCATTTTACAAAATTGTGTAAGGTTTTAGAAATGAATTCATTGTTAATTTCATGCACAATCATTCACCATTACAAAATATATAAGAATGAAATATTGAGTATTTGTTTTTAGATTTATAAAAGCTTAACACGTTTTAGGTCAGAATGCTATGTCATAGTGATTCTTCCATTTATAATGTCTATGCTTGGACCCAGGGCCGACGGACTGCGGGGGAAAGTGCGACAGTCGTGGGGGGGCCCAAGGCAGAGGGGGGCCCATTTCTTTTTTTGAACAAGCTAAATGTGGGGCCCCAATCTTCGAGGGCCCTGAACAATGCCATTCCAAAAAAAGAAATAATTGACGGGCTCATGATAGGCCGCTGACCCTTGCAAGGAGATCAGGGGCCTGCTCATGACTAATGGCGCTTTTCCACCGCAAATGTAGCTCGACTCGACTCAACTCGACTCAGTTTAACTTGGTTTGGTAGCAGCACGGGTCGTTTTCCACCGCAAATAGTACCTCCTGGACGTGGGCGGGGTCGTCATACAAAGGGGCAGAAAGCCAACTCCGGAGTCAAGTAGCAAAGCAGAAATTACGAGCAGTTGTTGCACTATTAACTGAACCAACCGCCAAAAACACGGATGAAAAATGTTTAAGAAAATACTCCCCTTGTATCTGTTTGCTAAAAGAAGTAGAAGAATATTGCTACGGGCCGTTAAAAGGGAGGGTTTGTGTCCTGATGTGTGACTGCCACACAGTCAGCTGTAGGGATGCGTCACGTACATCCCTATGCACGTAAACACGGGCATGATAAAGTTGACTGTTAAGTGCTTGTTTCAGGATACGTGTTTTCAAATGCAAGCCGTGTCTCAGCCTGAATATTTTATTGAGGTAATCAGTGCAGTCCGAGGCTTGTAATGTAATCGCTCGCTATCATGTCTGTCCCAGCTTGCTGCTATAGGCTATTTAGCCTAGCTGCTATGTCTCCTCTCGTATGTTCAAAGTAACTTCCCCAACAGCCAACACAACTGGGTGAGCTTAGCGAATATATGGAGAGAAAAAAATCGGGTCTGTGATGCAAATCAAATGAAAGAGAGCCAAAGAAGGCTGCACGCGGCGAGACAAAATACACATAAAAGTCCCGGAGTGTTGTTGAGAATCATGGGGAGAATAATCAACAGAGCAAGGCGATACTAAAAAAGCAGCCGCTAGCAGGTACCAGGTACCATGAAATTGCGGTGGAAACGCCAAAAATGCGAGTCGAGTCGAGTTGAGCTGATACCATGCGGTGGAAAAGCGCCATAAGGCATGTGTGCAGGAGAGTTAGCAGGAGCAAGCCGACATTGAATTGAACTGGTGGCGAAAATAAATGCAGCAATGTTTCTATGGGGATATTTAGCTGTACAGAAATAAGTGCTGGCAAAGCTAGAACAGTTTAAGACTCCACATCACTGTGGCAACACAACCTATCTATCAGCTCAGACAGAGCAGAGAAAAGTCTGATGAATACATGAGAGTGATGGCCATGCACAACTGTAAGGTCAGTGTCTGTTGTATTTTCGTATTCAAATAAACAGTTGTTTATTTCTATAGTGCACATTGGCATCTTTGAGCAAAATACCCCCAAAAATGTTGCCGCGCCGCGCCTCCTGTTACCCTGGCCAGTGACCACCTTCATTAACACATTTTCTGGGGGGAGCACTGGTGACAATAATGATTTGGTCATTCATCAAATGAAATATTGTGGAGTTGTCTGGCTCAGAGAGCCATGTGTATTGTAAGGCCGCCTTTCAGGGGGCCTATCAGGACTTTTTGTATAGGGGCCCAGAATTTGGTGCTACGGCCCTGTTTGCAGCTGTGGAATCTTGTTCAAGAGTGTAACTTTGATGGGTTAGAGGTGAAAGGAAACTAAGTTTCATATCAAACAACTATATATTTTTATTATATATGATAACTAATATCATTACTATTACTACTATTATATTCTTGACTCAACATGAACATCATTGTAAATGAGGGTCATCCCTTCAATGATCGCTGGAGTATGAACAAAGGTTAAATGATATAATATCTACAAACATATGACTTGCATTTGTCCATCTTGGCAGTTTGATAAAATACTGAATGCATCATTAAACACCGCCTGCAACGTTTTAATGTTTGCCTTACTATCTCTGCCCCACATGTGAGCTGTTTGGAGTGGAGTAGGTAAAGTAGTAGGCTCTAAAAAAGGTTATATCTTAAAGATAAAGACTCGGACTGGATAAATAACAAGATACAATTCAGGTTAAAGATAAATAAATAAAATAGCCTCCAGAGAAATGCTTTCTCCATTTTCTTTTTCTATATAAAAACGAAGTTACTTTAACATACAGTATGTACAATAAAGAATTACAGCGACATATTTCAATACATCCATTTCTATACTGTTATACTGTTATTCATTTATTATTAGGGCTGGTATTGTCAAGAACCGAAATGTATGTATGACAATAAAAAGCTTGAATAGGCCTAGCGCTTTTCTCGCACTCAAAGCGCTTGAAATAAACTACTATCAACTACTCCCACTGCATTTATAGTGATTCATCATAACAGTTGATTGTGTCAAGACCAGGGGCCGTATTCACAAAACATTTTAAGGCTAAGAGTAGGTCCTAACGTGCTGATTTAGGAGTAACTCTCAAAAATAAGGGGCGTTTCACTCCTACTTTTAGGACTCCTAACTTTTTAAGATAAGTGTAATTCAAAGCATTTTAGCGCTAAAACTAGCTCCTAAATCTATGAAAAGCTAGGAGTCCTCGAGAGGACTCCTAAGTCACTAAGAGTAAATCACAGACACTCATTTGATGGCATTTTGGAGAGATTTAATGCTAGGGAGCTTTACAAAAGGTACCTTAATAGCTGTAAGGGTTTAATGATCTTAGTAAAGCTATGTTTAGAAAGTATAGACACATTTATATTTATTATATTTATATAAAAAATTATGTATTAAGTTCCTTTTCCTGCAGTTGCTTTGGGTTTACGATGCACTGAAAGTTACTGTTGGTGTCACGTTTGGGTTTAATTTGTTACTAGAGTAGGCCCATATGTGGCGCTTCCAACTCCTCCATTCCACAGGTCCGCTACTGTATAGTTGCGTGTCTCGCCTTTTTCCTTCCGCATGCACTTTACGATTTCGCCAGTTGTTGTTTCTAAATTGCGAATTTCCTGGTTTGCCGCTGTCTGACTATTGCGGCATAGTCCGCCGTTGAGGGAAATACAGTGAGAGTGCATGGCGTGCAGCTGTTCAATGAGGATATTTTTTCCGATTCAAATCATTGTAACATTTTAAATTAATAGACCTATGTGGCGCTATTGTAGGTTAATTGTGAACGAATGTGTGGGAAACCCTGCAGTATCTTGGTTTCATGTTAAATCAGTGTCACTTGTCATTAATTGTATATAAAAACTCTTCACTTTAATACAGCGACACGATATGGATATCTCCACAGTGTTTCTATCATAAATTCACTCTTAGCTCTCATTCCCTCTCAGCCAATCACTGTGGGCATAGAAGGTATGAACATGACATCATCCATAGCAACAGGGTCAACACCGCCCTCTATTCTCAGTTTAGGAGTTCCTCCCATTCCTTAGTAAAAGTTGATCTTATCAGCTTTGTGAATAGGTTTTAAGAAATTACTCCTTACTAAGAACTTTTAGTGCTCCTTATGAGTACTCTTAGCGCTAAGATAAAATGTTTTGTGAATACGGCCCCAGATTAACCTGTTTTGTGGCCCGGGACTTTTTGCCATGAAGACATCATTGCCACACAACGAAACCCAGTGAGCACGTACACCATGTGGACATAGCCTATAAAGAAAGACGTCTACCCACAACTGGTTTACTGGATCTCAGTCATTGTGTGGTAAAATGACCATGGACCTTGGACCTATAAAGAAAGCCATGGACCTATTAAAGCGTGCGACAGTCAGGTAAGTTTATATTTGCAATACAACAATACACACACACACACTGAATGAGTGTGTTAACATTAAGGGGAAGTTTACCTTCCCCTTAATGTTAACACACTCATTCAGCTGCTGCCACCGCTAACTACTTATTCTGTCCTATTGGGTTGCAGTTTATAAAATGCATTAACCTAATAAGGTAGTCTCAGAGAGATAGTAGCCTAACGTACTGCTTACTACGTTAGTGAGGTAGCCTCATAGATTTATTTTTTATTTTTTGTGAAATAATTTGAACAACATTTTTTTTGTATTTTCATGCTTTTCATTTTGTTTTGTAAATTTTGATATGTCTGAAATAAATGTAATCAATCAATCAATCAATAGTGTAGCCTATAAAAGGTAGGCTATACCCAATGTATGGCTTCCGGTTTTATTCACATTTAAGACATTGTTGTTGTCAATTTAAACTGTTTTCAATAGGTTGATTCGTCAGTATTATCATAGCCTACAAACGTTTTCTCAATGGATATTCATGAATGAGAAGTCCAGACTGACGCCTACAAAATAAAATAAACTAACGCCCACAACTTTTGGGATAAATACCGGAATTCCAGGGTGCGGTCTAAGGTGAAACCCAAGCATTGATTTTGTTGATGTAGGATTGGGGTTAGGGGGTTAGGGGTAGGGGTAGGGTTAGGGTTAGGGTTAGGGTTAGGGTTAGGGTTGGGGTTGGAGTTGGGGTTAGGGTTAGAGGGTTAGGGGTAAGGGTTAGGGTTACCCTTTTTATCTTTTGCAGATCTCACACATGTATATATACTGTAAATTATTATACTATAAAGCAACACTGGGATTCAATGGGAGTAATTTTTCAAAACAAAAGTTTTTGTATTTGTGTTATAGTTTTAGGCTAAAGTTTAAGGTTATTTAGTTTTATATAAAACTAAATGACTTTAAACCTTAAACTTTAGTGAACTTTAGCTTAAAACACAAATAATACACAATTTACTCATGATAAGTGATTGGGCCTTTTGTTTTGAAAAATGACTCCCATTGAAGCCCAGTGTTGCGTTTTTGCAACATTAAAAGAAATCACTGAAAATCATTTAAATTTAACTTTTTTAGTTTGGTTATTGAAGTAATATGTTACAGAACAACTTTACAATACAGGAAAAAAATATTAAAGGTCAAGTACTTACTTGAAAAATTGTTAAAATTAATTAATTAATTAATTAATTAATTAATTAATTAATCTAAAAATAAGGCCTTAATTGGTATACAAATGTTGACAATCAATCTTTTTAAAATTAAAAAAAATTCTTAGCCATTTTTTAAAGATACTGCTAGTGATTGAATATTTAAAATGATTTTGGTAGCATTAACAAAAAAAGATAATAGTTACAACTACTGTATGTCCCACATTAATGTCATGCATATGGTCACGTTGAGACGTTTAATACATTGACAGTGACACATTATTATTAGTATATGACTAAAAAAAAAAAAAAAAATTACTAGTTGTGTATTCTGAATGACCAAATGATTTTTTTTTTTAAAAACATCTTTTTACTGCACCAAAGAAGTCATGTTTTATGCAAAATGGCCGCTTATCCAACGTGATTGATGTTGTCTATCTCTACAGTTTAGGCTTTTTATTTGTTTGTTTTTGTTGCCATGGGTGCATGTCCTAGTGATTATTGTGTTATTTTAAATATTACATTTAGAAATGTAATTCAGAAACTTCTTCTTCTGTGGTGTTGACAGGATGTTGAGTTTCAGCCCGTGGGTGTTCCTGCCTCCATTCTTCTCTGTGTTCACTGCAGCTGGACTATTACTGGTGTAAGTTCAGTTAATTACCATTTGATTACTTTTACCTAAAACATGTGCAATTACAAAAATAGGCAAACTATCTATACAATGGAAAACTACTTTACAAAGATACAAAAATGGTCACAAAATAACTACGAAGAGATTCAAAAATGACTTAAGAAAGGTGTAAGCGGGGCGCTCGTGGCCCCGCAGCAGACCCGGGTTAGAATCCTGCAGGGTCAGTTCTCTGACTGTCTTCCCCTCTCTGCCCCACTTCAACTCTGCAAAAGCAAAAATACTCCAAAAATAATCTTTAAAAAAAAAAGTTGTAAACACAGTGTTTGTGTTTGTTGCTTATTAATAGATATTTCGTGGCTCTCCAAGATGGGCGGATCCTTCCCCTGGGCTCAAATTACAGGTAAGTCTTAAATATCTATTATTCATATTTCCCGTCTATCTAATAAAGCATGAAAAAATACCCACAAAATAATGACTTTAAGACATTTTCTAAGGCTAATTCTTTTTGTTTGTTTGTCCAAAGTGGAATACCTGCATCCATTTATCCTCCCTACATCAGGTACATGCAAATTATTTAGCGAAAAAATAAAATTAAAACAATTAAAATCGATTTTTGAAAAACAAAAAAAACAAAATCTCTCTTTCCCACATTCAGTATTGCAGGCAACTCTCCTCCCGCCAGCTGCATCTTCAGCGAGGTCATGAACCTGTCTGCGTTTATGGGTGAGAGAGCAGTGACACACGTGGATAGTATGGGTGGGATTTGTGCACTAAAATAATGATATTGAAGCTATAGTGCGTAGCTTCTGTTGACCCTATGAGGAATTTATGAGCAATTACAACAACAATGTCGGCGCATGAGGTAAGCCTTCTGTGATTGCAAAATACTTCTGCTGTACGTCCAGGTTTTTTCTTAGCAGTAGAATCAACAACTGAAACATTTCTTGGGCTCTTCTTGGGGATTTTTTATGAACTCTTGACACCAGTTTGTAAACGCTGCCATACTGAGAAATACAGAGAGAGTTTTGTGGAGCTGATAGGATTAATCAAACTCTGTGTCAACTCGTTTGGCGATGGCTTGAATGTAACCAACATTCATTTATATGACAAAGTTACGCACAGTAGCTTTAAAGAATATAATCATACACATATTTTTCCAAACAAAAGCCATCCAGTTATTCTAAATGAAGCCGTTTTACTGTCGTCTTACAGGTTTCATTATCGCCGTCCTCAGATATGTTCAAGTGAAGAAACACAGACTGGACAAACAATGGCTGAACATCGTCAGTCTGGCGGTTTTCTGTATCGCTTGTTTTGGGATGACACTCGTAGGAAACTTCCAGGTAAAAAACACTGGATGGATCAATAAAGTATCTATCTATCTATCTATCTATCTATCTATCTATCTATCTATCTATCTATCTATCTATCTATCTATCTATCTAAAAGGTGCAGTCAGTGATTCTGGAGAACGCTTGTTGTCAAAATCACTTTGTCAAAATCAGTGAATATCTCCTCATGATCCGCTACCTGTCCGTACTGTGTGCACTCTGACAAAAAAAGAATCACTGACTCCACCTTTAACTTGTGAGGTGAATGTGTTTGTTGGACTGCTGTTGATATATGTTTGTGTCAACCTGCCATACTGCTATTTATAGTATTTATTAAATTATTATTTTTTATTGTGAGACTCGGAACAGGGAACTAAATTGCCCATCTTGGGATAAATTAAAGTTTTTCTGATTCTGAACTTGTTTTTCTTTCGTTTTGTTTTTAGCCTTTGTTTACATTTATTTAGTTTACAAAATCAGTGAATATCTGCTAACGGACAGGTAGCGGATCGTGAGGAGATATTCACTGAATTTGGACAAAAAAGTGATTTTGACAACAAGCGTTCTCCAGAATCACTGACTCCACCTTTAATGGAAGGGACTACCTGTTTAAATAAGTATATATACAGTAAATATCTCACTCACACACACATTAATCTAAATGCATTTTTATTTTTCGTTTTGTTTTCTAGCTGTTCAGTGAGGAGGAAATCCACAACATGGGAACCTTCATGACGTTTGGTCTGGGGACGCTGTTCTGCTGGATGCAGTCGGTCATCACTCTGAGAGTTAATATAAAGAACGAAGGGCGGCTCGCTGGGCTGATTCGCTTCCTGCTCTCCGGATGTGTCACTCTCTGCATGATTCTCGGTATCCTTTTGAAGCACAACAGTTTCAGTTCAGTGCAATAGGCTTAAAGTTGTACTGCGTAACTTTGGAACAGGATATTGTGGCCTCTTTATCTGCTCTGTCATGTCTAAATAATGAACACGCTTATCAAAAGTGTTTTTTTTTTGTTTTTATTTGTTTCGCTAGTCAGACATTACACGTTATAGTTCCTGAGTGAATGCAGCGGGCAGACAGCAGAGAATTAAAACAGTGTCTAGAGAAGAAGACTAGTGTAGTCACAGTCACATTTAAGTTGAATGGTTATTGTGGACAAAATGGCAGTTAAAAAATAATATAAAAAATTGAAAATGTCACTTCAGCAACAGTAAAAACACAGTAAAACCTTGGCCTACACATTGGACAAAGCTAAAACAACAAGAACATCACACGGTAATTCTAGGACATAAAAACATTCAGACAATTCAGACACTTACATGAAGGCTATGAATTAACAACTGATTATTTTCCAGAGCACACGCAGTACGGACAGGTGGTGGTCGTGGGATAACTTTGCGAGTTTATAATAGTTATGGAACCTGTATTCTAATCCCCACGCCACTGGTTTACATGTTGTTGGGTTGTGTCCTATCCTTACCTCCCCTATACCACAGACTTCTCCCTGATGCCTCTGGCCCTCCACACTCAGGCCAGCCAGGTGCAGTGGTCTCTGGTCATGTTCTTCCTCCTCTTCATCGGGACTTTCGCCATCGAGTTTCGTCACGATCGCTTTACTGCAGTCTGTTTGGAAGACTCTGATCGCCTAGGAAACCAGCTAGACGCATTCCATGAGGTGTCCACGTACCTGCCCGACACACTGTAGTAGTACTGTTTGTTATGGCAGTTTACAGAGCCTAGGCTGTGTGTTATTTTTTTAATATATTTTTTGGGCATTTTTATGCTTTATTGATAGTGCAGAGAGACAGAGGTGAAATGGGGCAGAGAGGGGAGTGACATGCAGAGAACGACCGCGGGTGGGAATCGAACCCGGGTCTGCTGCTGGGCCCGGTCCCGGGAGGGGGACGCCTTACCAACTGAGCTAAAGGCGCCCCCTAGGCTGTGTATTAACACCAGATTTTTCCCCCCAGCTCATATACAGTACAGACTGGTAGACAATCAACCAGTTAGACGCATTCCATGAGGTGTCCATATACCTGCCCGACACACTGTAGTAGTTTAGGGCTGTTTTGCAGTGGTGGACAAAGTACTCAACCCCATTTACAGAGCCTAGGCTGTGTATTAACACAAGATTTCTGGTTCAGCTCACACAGTACGGACAGGTAGCGAATCTTGAGGAGATAGTCACTGATTTTAGACAAAAAGTGATTTTGACAACAAGCGTTCTCCAGAATCGCTTCCTCCAATTTTAAGTCAAAGTATAGACACTCCTAGTCAGATATTACTATACGACAAGCGAAAGTTGCCCCAGTCAAATTTCTCCCAGTCATTCAGCTCTGCAGTAATTGCCAGATACAATTTCAAGTTTCCCGCATTTACTTTGTTACTGTCAACTACTAGTTTGTTCCACTGGCTGATGCTTTAAAGTCCTCGGATGTAAACGAACGAGACGCACTTTAAGATGCCTTTACTCAATCTGAACAAGCTGCAAATCTTTATTTTTTTTTACTCAAAACTATTTGACCTCTATCCTCATATATTCAGCATGTCATATGTGCATGTTTGACTGTTTCATGATTATTTATTTTTTTAATCTTCCGGTATTTCTTAACGGGTGAATTAGTTTGATCGTTGTTGAGGCTTCGAACATTTATTTTGAAATATTATTCCTGATTATTTTTGTAACTTTCTCTCAAATGTTTTAGATTTGGATGATTGTTTGAATCTATATACAGTATGTTGTATATAGTTTGCACGTTAAACGCAATCAGTATCATTAAAAATACAGTTAAATTGGTCTTGGGTGAGGTGTGGTTTATTATAGTACTGCAACATTGGTAGCCTGGCTCCGCCCGCAAAATTTCCGGCCGTCCAATCAGCGAACAGAGCGAGTGGCTGAGAACGATGACGTCGAAGTCGCGCTCCAGTTTCAGCTGAATGCTGCGACCAAACGTTATGCGATTGGTTGGCTGATCCAGAGTGGCACTGGGCAGATCCAATAGTTTTAAACTTCAACAGACACCCGCCTCCAAGTGAGTGAACGTTTGCCAAATAGAGCAGTTCCAGACCTTTAGTACAAATGAAATTAAGTATGATGGTCTGGTAGCACCAGGCTACAACATTGGCTGTGTTGGCAGAGAAAAACTGGAGACCAACATAGTGTTAAATGGTGGACCGCAGGGGTAGTACTGGGACGCTGGGACTCCATTTTCTTCTGTTTCTATTTAAAAACGGAACAGTACGTACAATAAAGTATTAGGGCCACATATTCATACATCCATTTTCATAATGTTATACTGTTTCTCGTTTATTATTAGGGCTGGTATTGTCAAGAACCGAAATGTATGTATGACAATAAAAAGCTTGAATATCTTAAAAAAATAATTTGGGAGGGGAGGGGGGGGGGGGGTTTAAAAGATATTTTTTTATGAACGACATGTAGTAACATCAGCCAATGTTTATGTCATCTCTACATGAGAAATAGAACGATAAAAAGTAATTTATAAACTCTTTTTTATTAGGAAATTAAGTTGCGTGGCAAGAATACTTAAACTTTACTTTTCTGTTTAGTTAAAGACGCCATTTTTAGATGACCAATTAAGCAGTAGTAGGCCACAATTCATGGTTTCCATGGTAATTAAAAAATTAACAAAAACAAGTTACAAAGCAACATTCCATTCTATGTCATTCTACAGAATGTCCTTTGATCATCATCTGACATCACACTACTGATCCAACATCAAAGGAACATTCTAGAACCAGAGTTTATAAATAGGACCCAAAATCCTGGTCACTCACAACCACCTTAATCACAAAGGAATCCACAGCACAGATTGATCACTCCAGAAAAATCTTCAATTTTATACGAAATGGAGAAACAACCGAAACAGAACAAGAAAGGGAAAAACAAGGAGAAGAAAAATGTTTTCCAGCCGACCGAGTCCAACTACAGTTCCTGGAACAACAGGATCTCAGGTCTCCGAAGGCAGAAGGAGGCCGTTGTTTATACTGCAACAGATCTTCCAGAGACTGTGAACATTCAGCAGGCAGTGAGGAGCCCAACCTGCCAGGCACAGGGCAGGGAGGAACAACACCCCACAGAACACCTCCAGGCAGAGAAGGGCGACCAGCCGGGCAGAGAGCCAGAGAAAGTGCCCTGCTACTGGACTCTGAAGAGACAGCCCGAGAAAGCTGCTTCTACAGAGGGTGCACCACAGCAACAGGTGCCCACTCAAACAGGTGTCCCTACGAAAACTTTTTACGACGCGGATTTTCCTCCTGTCCAAAAGAAAACGCTCTGGACTCCACCAGCACCCTACCGCACCCCCCTGAGGGACCAGGCTGGCAGTGGCAAGGCCTGTGATGGGGCGGAGGTGGAGGTTCCCCCCAAGAAAGTTTCAATCCAGGTCCCTGAGCTTAAACCTCGACAGCAGCTCGGGACTGTGACGACCGAGCAATCCACCGAGGTCAAGGTGGACATCGATGGGTCAGGGGTTCTTCTCAAACTGTTGAGAAGAAACACGACCCAGGCCTGTGTTGGGGTTGAGGCTTCTCCCCCGACTACACCTGGTATGATCTATGTTGGTGACTTAGAACGTCAGCAGCAGATAAGCCAACAGACGGAGGAAGCCACCAAAGTTAAGGTGGTTAACAAAGAAGCTTCAGCTGTTCTGCTGGAGCTCTTGAGAAGGAACCAGAGCCAGGCCTGCGATGGAGTTGAGTTCACTCCTCCACCAGGTATGATCTACGTCGGTGATCTCGAGCGTGAGCAGCTTGAGACACGAGACACAGAAGAATCCATCAAGGAATCTTCAGAAATGTCACCGGAGCAGACCAAGGCATTTGACGGGGTTGAGATTTCTCCCCCTGAAAATTCAAAGTCGATCATCGAATCTGAGCTTAAGTGTCAGAAAGTCTTTATCGAAGAGCTTCACCCGACAATCCAGCTTCAGAAGGCAAGGGAAGCAAAAGCCGCTCTTCTGGCAAAGTACAGAATAAAGCCGACCGTGGCCTGTGAAGAGGTGGAGGTTCCCCCACAGCAGGGAAAAACTACCGAAGTCACTCAAGAAGTTATCGAAGGCAACATTGACAATCTAGATTCAGAGGCTCCAAAGATTAAGAACAAAGCATGTGACGGGGTTGAGGTCTCTCCCCCACCACCAGAAATAATTTGCGTCCCCGAGCTCGTGCATCAGAAATTCGAGACTGAAGAAACAGAGGAGCTTGACAGTCAACAGCTCATCAATGAAGTGAAGGAGGGAAACACAATAGTCAATGTGGACAGTGTAGCTCCAGAGGCTCAAAATGATAATGACTGTGATGGGGTTGAGGCTACTCCCCCACTACCAGAAAATATTTGCGTCCCTGAGCTTGATATTCAGAAGCTCGGGACTGAAGTAGCGGAGGAGCAAAGTAACAAAGCAAATGTGGACAAGGAAGTGTCTGCAGTTCTTCAAGAAGAGCCATCCATGGCCTGTGATGGGGTGGAAGTTCCCCCACAACAGACAACAATTCAACAAGTCCCTGAGATCAATTGTCAGCAGCTCAGGACAGAAAATATAGAATTGACGGAGGAAATCAAAAGAGTCAACATGGACAATGGATCTACAGAAGCGCAGGTGGAGCTGGTAGGAAGACAGCCAAACAAGACAGCCTGTGAAGAAGTTGAGGCAAATTCCCTTCTGAGAGAAATTAGCAACGTCTCAGAGCTAGAGCCGACTCAGCTCACGATTCAAGAGACTGACGAGACAATTGCAAACAAGACAGATGAGGAAGCTTCAGTAGACCTGCTAGAAGAGAACAACCGAGAGCCGACCAAGGCCTGTGATGGGGTTGAGTCCTCTCCCCCACCAGGACTGAGTGATGTGTCTGAGCTCAAAGGTCAGCAGATGGTGGTCCAAGAGGATCACACATCCATCCAGCTCAAGAAGGCAACTGAAGCTGTGGCTGATCTTCTGGAAATGTTCAGAAGAAAGCCGACCGTGACCTGCTGTGATGGGGTTGAGTCCTCTCCCCCACCGCGGATGGTTTACGTGTCTGAGCTCGAACTCCAGGAGCTCAGATCCAAACAGACGGAGCAGACAGCAAAGCTCCAGAATGACAACAAGGCTTTAGCTGCTGAGGTGAAGCAGCTAAAGGAAGATTTGAGAGACAGTGAGGCTTTCTACGACCAGGCTGAGCAGAAGAGGGCTCACAACCTCCTCAACCTGGAAGTCCTCCTGTTCCAACTCCACGACAGAGTCCAGGCCCAGGAGATTGTGATTTTCCAGAAGAACAGGAAAATCATCACCCTGCAACGTTCCAACTGGAAGGCCGCTGAAGCTGAGGCTCTCCACAGAGAGCAGCAGAGGCAGAGGGAGAAGGACGAGTTCGATAAGGAAGTAGAAATGTTTCTGGTCCAGACGAAAGACCTGATTGAACGAACGTCTGTCGTGAAGAAGAACACTGAGAGAACACTGAGAGTCCAGGAGAGAAAACGTCAGCAGAGGCAGAAGGACCTCGAAGAAGAGCAGGGCAAAGAGACCGAGAAAAAGCCCAAAAAATTATCCCTGAGGAAGAGATTCCTCAGGTTTTTCAGAAGGGCTTGAGGACATTTTGCTCCCTGACTGACACCCCATCGATCCATCCGTATCCCTGAAAGCCCAAACTACCTTCAGTTTGCCTCATCCTCCAACTTTACCATATTCATTACATCTTTAAAGGAATATTTCAACTTTTTGAATTTACTAGCTTTTTGCATCACTCTCCGGCTCAAGAAAATGCGACAGAAATCGTTCCTGTAACTGTGTGTGCGTTTTCGATGTAGATATGGGCAGAGGTCGTTCATCCAGGTTAGCTTAGCTCGAACACAGGTAGTCAAGGGGAGCAGGTCAAAAGATACACTTAACATTACGTTAACCCTCCTGTGTGCTTGTCATTACTTGTTTATATACCAGATTATTTTGTACTTTATATATTTTTTTACACGTTTTGTCATTTTAGAGTCCGGTATACTGGAAAGAAACCAGGAAGTGCCCATAATGGTCACACGTGTATTTGGTGTTTGAATGACAAAGTGTATACTTATATATTGCATCATATTGGGTAATTAGACAAGTCCCAACAAGCACACAGGACCGTTTACTGATGTTGTGAAGTTTATCTTTTGACCTGCTCCCCTTGACTACCAGTGTTTGAGCTAAGCTAACCTGGATGAGCGACCTTTGCCCATTTCTATATCTTAAATTCAAGCACAGTTTCCAGGAGCGGTTTCTGTTGCCTTTTCTTGAGCCGGAGAGTGAGGCTAAAAGCTAAGAGTTGAATTTTTTTTTTTTTACAATTCCTTTAAAATAAAAAAGACAAACAAACGATAAAACAAATAATAAAAAAAACAATAAAAATCAAAACAATAAAAATCAAAACAATCATGATTGATCTGAATCCTTAAGCATTTCCCTTTAAGTATTTCTACAGTAATCACTGTAACAACATTAAATACAGAGAGTAAAAAGTATAGAATAAGTTTACAGTTGTTTCATGGGGCGATACAGAACGAGTGCCAAGTCCCATTTTATTACTGGAGTGACATTACATGCTCAAGGGGAGTCAATGTCCGCACAAAACCAATTTATTTATCCATAACTTGAATATTTGACATAATATAACACAGTAAGTTATCACATTATGACATGAAACGTTCTGACAAGGACATTGGTATATTGTTATAACAATAAAAACAAATTGTTATAATGTGGTATTGTTCTAAAATGGGTTGTTGGAGTTATTACTTGAACATTTTTGTGAGTTTTAAAATGACAGCACTTTTTTTCTTTTCGTGGCATGGCAGCAATGCTCTTCTTTGAAAATAAATATTTTTATAAATAATAAATAAAAATTGAGTGACTTTTCTGGTCCTGTGTAGTAACAGTTCAGTAACATTTGGTGACACCTGTAAATTAAAGAAAAAACACACGCCATCATATTGTAAATAAATACTATTTATTGAAAATATTGCATGTAGGCGATCTTAAACAAAGTCTTGTTTGTCCTTTATTAACAACATACAGCGAGGTGCACCGCTCAGACTACAGCCCTCTTTAAAGTTGGAATGAAAATCAAGTTACAAGTCTCCTTCCAGTTTCCGTCTGAGGTCCGAAAAAATTGGCAGAAAAATGTACTGTGTACCTTCCACAATGCCACTTGAGAAAGACTGTTAGCCGTTTGTTTACGCATGCATACTTTAAAATTCCATAAAAGCACATTTTAAAGTCCATTGCACTTAGCTGAGCCTCGTGATTACACTGACGAAATAAACAAAAAAAAATGAATTAAAACAACATGAAAACGTACTCAACGGACGGGGACTGCATTTTTTTGCAATGACATCTCCCACGCACACACACACACAGACATTATCTTGGTCCATCGTAGTGACACCAGTGGTGAAAAATAAGCCAGATAGGGGTTAAAAAAAAATTCATAATTTTTTCTCTAAAAACTGGCACTTTAAGCATCAATTCTGCTTTACTTTCTAGTGTGAGGGACGGTCGTGTTTATGTTTTTTTTAAAGCTACAGTGCATAACGTCTGTCGCCCCCCAGGAGTAATTACAACCGCACTGTCAATGCATCTACATGAGGTAAAGCCTTCAGTGATGGCGCATGGATTTTATACCTTCTGCTGTACATCTAGGACTATTCTTAACAGTAGAATCAACGACTGGTTAGTAGGCTCAATCAACTTGTTTATTGGCCATTTCCATGTAAAAGTTACGCACTATAGCTTTAAATGAATTAACATCTTCTCTTCTTTCACCTGTGGCCACATGATTTGCAGATGTGCTGCAAAGTGCACGTAGCAGGCAGTGATGCGTTTAAATGTTAAAAATAAAAGCGTGATTTTGCACTTTATTAGGAGAAGATTCTATGCATCTATCTATGGATCACAAAAAAAAACCTCTTCTGAGCATTATTGTTATCGGGCACAAATACTCAATGTCTATAAAGAATTAAAAGCTAATGTAATGCTGAACATGATTTAACGATTTCGATGCAAAGGTTTGCGGCAATTCTGACATTAATGCTGAATTTGCGGAGATTAGCTTCATCTTTATTTTATTACATTTATTTTGAAATTATATTTTATACAATATTTAATTTTTTTTACTAGAAAATGCCCTTAAAATATTCCTGAATATTCTTCCGCTGCTATTCCTTAATTTCCTGTTTAATATCGGTCAATAAATGGAAGATTTAACTCCATCTCCTAATGCTGAAACTTATATTATGCTTCTAAACGATTGTAGCATTAATCTTTAAATTCTCATATATGAATCCACATATGGGACTACAAGGTTGAATTAAAAAACTAATATTTAGTGTTGGTAGATTTAGGTGGTACTTTAGCCTTAAGCCTTGATTTTATGTTTGTTTGCACACGGCTCAGAATTTACTTTCACCACTGTGTGCGACTGATATTAGCATGGCTTGTGTTTTGATAGAAAAAAAATAATTATGAATGGCACATAGGAGAATTAACTCATCTCTGAATTCTTCCGTCAAATGCCTTTTTGCTCCTACAAAATAAAACATATTTTCCATCTTCTATTTAAAATTAGTTCGACCCCTTCCTTTCCGACGGTCCAAAAAATTGGAAAATTCTCGGAGTAGGAGTTTGGAATTTTCCAGTTTTTTCCTACACATTCAAACACCTAGTTTATTTGCCTGTGTGAGCACCACTTTGAGCACGGGCATGAAGGCAGAGGTCTCGCTGAAGTTGCTGCTGCCGACGATGTGTGTGTGTATGTTGAGTCCCTCGGTGTACGATCTGGACTCTATGCTGCGCGCGATGTTGTGGAGGCCGCCCACGATGGCTGGAGAAAGCTGGAGAAAGAAGAACAGTACAAATTAGATCTGTCAACCTTATCAAATGCATTTTTTTTTTTTTTTTTTTGCATTTTCAAGCTTTATTGGATTGTACAGAGTTGAAATGGAGAGAGAGAGAGAGAGAGAGAGAGAGAGAGAGAGAGAGAGAGAGAGAGAGAGAGAGAGAGAGAGAGAGAGAGAGAGAGAGAGAGAGAGAGAGAGAGAGAGAGAGAGAGAGAGAGAGAGAGAGAGAGAGAGAGAGAGAGAGAGAGAGAGAGAGAGAGAGAGAGAGAGATGACCTGCAGTAAAGGTCCACGGGTTGGATTTGAACCCGCGACCACTGCAATGAAGGCCGGTGCCAATATGGTAACTAGCTCTATCCACTACGCCACCAGAGCGCCCCATCAAATGCATGTTTATAAAGCTAAAGTTAGGCTGGAGAGGAAAATAAAAGCACAATATAAAGCTCCAATATCTGTCAACTTTACAAAATACATGTTTATTTAGCTAAGGTTTAGTGGGGTTGGGCCGGTGTAAACATTTTCAACCAGGTTTGATTGATATTAAGCCAATCACGTATACCGGAGCTGACCACTAGGTCAATCAATCATGGAGACTTAATTTGTATAGCACTTTTCATACAACCAAATTTAGCAAAAAGTACTTAAAGGAATACTTCACACATACGGAACCGGCGTTCTATCATTATAAAATTGCTATTATAATATAATGAATGAGGTTTTTCTTTCCTCAGTCTTCCCTTGGCCCAGCTGTCCTGTTAATCCTAACCCTTCATTTTACCATGTGTGATGTCACACATGGTAAAATGAAGGGTTAGACAGTGAGACCATAAAACACTCTCTGTCTTTTCTCAGGCTAGGATGAACCGATTTCTAAAATATTTGCACATTTATACTACATAGGATCTCAGAGTTCAATACACCTTCATATTCCCACCAGTGAAGTAGGGCTTTAAATGAGATGTATTACGACGTTTTGCCATCATTTTTTTCATGGAGTGTTTACATCAACTTTGTTATTTGTGGCTTAAACTGTAGTCTTAAATTTTAAGCTCATAACACAAGTGCAAGAATTCGACCCAATCAGCCACACTCACCGTTTGCTCTCTGAGTTTGTCATAAAGCGCTTCCAGACGTTTGTTGGCGTCATCCAGTTTCCTCTTAGTTTGCTGTGAGAAAGAGCAGAACAGAGATATTACAAATCTTCAAGTAGAATTGCAGTGTAAGGACAGTATTACATATACTTTTATAATGACATTTCTTTTTGTATCAACAGTATCAATGACTGTATGTTATCTTATTTCATTTCACAAGCATGAGCTAAGTAAAAAAAAATACAAAATAAATGCAAAGGATAGTAGCACACATACTTATATGATACATTTAATTATTTTGCATTTTTAGTAGCACATATGTTTAAATTAAACTAGAGATGTAGAATTATGAAAGTAGCACATATACACTTTACAAAAATATAAACGCACCCACTTTTGTTTTTTGCTCAGAAAACCAGTCAGTTTTTTTTTAAACTTTTATTGTGTGTGTGTGTGTGTGTGTGTGTGTGTGTGTGTGTGTGTGTGTGTGTGTTGCGTTTATATTTGTGTTCAGTGTATTTAAATTAAAGCAACAGATATAGAGGTAGAGCTAGTAAAAGAAAAGTAGCGTCACTCATGACAGTAGCTCATATACTTAAATTAAATTAGGCATTTAGAGGTAGATTTTCTCTACTTATGACATCTATTGCAGTATGTCCGTCCTGGGAGAGGGATCCCTTACTCTGTCGACTCTCCCTGAGATTTCTTAAATTTTTTTTATTCCCGGTAAAGGGTTTTTACTGGGAGTTTTTTCTCAGCCGAGCTAAGGGTGTAAGGGCAGGGTGTCATATTGTATCATATTGTATCATATTGTATGAAATGTAAAGCCCACTGAGACAAATGTATTTCTGATTTTGGGCTATACAAATAAAACTGATTTGATATAGTTGAACTCACGGGGTCGGTAGCTACAGCCAAACACTTCTGGATCAAACCCTCGAAGGTGTTCTTCAGCACCAGATGCTCATCGGGGATCGGCTTCTTCAAGATCTTCTCAGCAGGAATGGACTGCAGGGGCTGTGTGTGTGTGTGTGTGTGTGTGTGTGTGTGAGAGAGAGAGAGAGAGAGAGAGAGAGAGAGAGAGTGAGTGAGTGAGTGAGTGAGTGAGTGAGTGAGTGAGTGAGTGAGTGAGTGAGTGAGTGAGTGAGTGAGTGAGTGAGAGAGAGAGAGAGAGAGAGAGAGAAAATAAAGGTATTTTAGCCTTTTCTTAACAGCAGTGCCTTGGTGTTCACATTGTTCTGCTGCTATCCCTGATGTTTTTTTGTGTCAGAATGGAACACATTTGATTCTGTAATCTATTTACTGTGACGAATGTTCATTAATATGCCTATTCCCTACAACGAAATAAATAAAAACACATGTTCACTGTGTCTATTACAGTCTGTCTATTAAGAATCTATTACAAACTCCTTTTGCAGCAGTAGGATTTTTACTTTTATGCCTAATACAGTTTGTGCAGAAATAATAATAATAATAATAATAATAATAATAATAATAATAATAATAATAATAAAATAAAATAACCAAATAAATATATGTTAGCTGTGTACTGTGAGAATAATTTAAATTTTATAGTAGTGTGCTTTTTAAACTTATACACTTTTGTATGTTTAGTAACTTCACATGCATTCACTATTTGTAACTGCACATAACAAAACTGTATATGCAGAGGCAGGCAGTTTCAGTAGGTACTTTGCCCAAGGTCAGGGGAGAACTATTTGTGTGGGATGAGCCTGCACATGACAACCGGCCTAGCAACGACCCCGCACCCTCCCTTCACCTCTCTTATGAGCACTCTCTTAGTAAAACATGAAATGTATCTTATGAAGACCAGCAAGAAGAAGACGTCATCGGCCAGCCTCTAACACATAGTCAACCAATCAGAAATAATGTATTTGTTTCCATATAACACTTTGTCTCACCATTTTGTCTTCAGTCTTACTGGGGACGTTTTTTGAGAATCCAGTAAGCTCTATGTAGGCCTACATGTTTCTGCTCACTCAATTTAGATAATAAATCTTTAAGCTTTGAAATAAATCTTCTACTTGTTTTTCCTTCTTCAACTCTGGTTAAAAGAACACGGTAGAATTTTATTTCTAACAGTACCTGTATGTGTTCTCCGGTGGGTGCCCCTGGAGCCCCCTCCATGCTGGTTGGAGGCATGGCGGCGGGGTTCATGGTCGTCGGGGAGAGAGTCTGCTGTTGGTAGGGGCCCTGGTTCCCGTGGTGACCCTGCTGGTTGCCGTGGTGACCCTGGGGGGGGAGGGGCTGGGGGTCAGCGGCGCCCAGAGGAGACATGATGGGGGCCGGGGGGGCATACTGCTGCGGAGCCGGCTGAAATATAATAAAATAACGTTTTATTTATTATATATTTATCTATATATCCTGTTAGGATTTTTTACATTTTATAATTGTTTTACATTCTTTTATGATTTATTATTCACTTCAAGAAGAAAGCTTAAATGTAGAAAAATAAAACTGCTGTTGGATGAAAAATTTACGTTTTATTTTGAAATTACTGACATTCTGTACAGAAGAGTATTGGGGTCATGGATGAGATTAAAAAAAAACATATATTATTATGCACTTCAAGAAAAAAGTTAAAATTTTAGAAAACGACATAGATCATTTATATGTCTTCACAGATAAACTCACCTTCTTCTTTGTTGCTCTGCTCAGAGCTGGAGGGTCGTTCCAGCCATTCTGAGGTCCTGCAGAAAGAAACAGTCTTAAAGGTGCAGTGTGTAATATGACATCATCAAGAAAGTTCTAGAAAGTTCTAGAATGCAACGCTCCCTGGATAACCCCAACCCTTTAGAATAATAGCAGAAGCTACAGTGGCCTTCAAGGACAAGAACAATTCTAAATTCTAAACAATGCACCTGATGACATTCCAACCAACATGGATTCCTCCATAAGACTTGCCCGCTCAATGTACAAAATCTAATATTAATATTTGTAATTCTCCGCTCAGGAAGATAATTCAGATCATTGGCAGAGGTGATTTTACACCAATGAGGACATATTTATGAATGAGGATATTGATTTTAGCTAATAAATTACTTAAAATGTTACACAGTGTCCCTTTAACCCACTTACTCACTCTCACACTACCAGGGCACAGTCCATTTCATGTTTTAAAAATGTGTCTGATAGAAAATTATTTGATTTAAACAACATGTAAAGTAGTTACGAGGAACTTAATTTCTATAAGCTTTTTTTGAAACAAATCAAATTTTTCCTCTGATGATCACTACCGCTTTTGTCCAAAGGGGCCGCTAGGATTAATGAACACAAACTGAAAGTTCCTCGTAGCCACTTTAACAAGGTAATGTTCTGATCTTTTTGGATTAAATGATAAATTATTAATCAAACTATTAAACAATTTAATCAAAAAAATGTGTTTAAATAAAAGGTTCTCATTTGTCAAACATTTTATTTAAAAACAATTAAAATCTTTTTAAAATTTTTTTAAATGGTTTACTTTCAATCAAATTGTGAATGTTTAAAAAAAAAAAAATTATAATGCCGTTCGTGGACTACGAATCCGAGCCAGTTCAGACCAGTTCTCTGCCCTGTACCTGAGAGTGGATAATTTACTAATCTAACAAAATGTGTTTAAAAAGGTTGTTATAATTACATATTTTCTTTTTTTTATATAATCAATCAATCAATCAAACTATGAATTTGTTTGATAACAATACGGCCGCACTTGCAATAATTTTTTTAATGCATTTGAATTTTTTTGGGGAACACGGCCGTTCTATCATCATGTATCCTATAATATATATATTATCATAACACAATGATAATAATATAATCTATTAATTATGATGATCAGAGGCAGTTCAGATTCAGCCCAGTTCTCTGCCCTGTACCTGAGAGTGGAGCGGCAGGCATGTAGGCCACAGGAGAGCCGGGGCCGCCATGTTGGAAGGACGGGCGGCGCTCCGAGGGCAACGAATTCAACGGCGGCGCATTGGGATAGACAGGGGAGGTCGGGCAGGATGTGGGAGAGAAAGGGGGAGGGGCTTGATAGACAGACGAGGAAGTGGAAGAGAAAGAAGGCGGGGCTTGTCCAGGGTAGACAGGGGAAGATGGCTGCTGCTGCTGTTGTTGTTGTTGTGTGTAGTGAGAGAGAAAGCCCGGTGGCTCGGCGGCCGGGACAGTGGAAGAGATAGAGGAAGGGTAGAGAGGAGGAGGCTGGGGGGCTGCAGTAGAGGTGGAAGAAGAGGGGTATTGGAAGGGCTGATAGAGGGCGGGGGAAGGTACCCCGGGCCCAGCAGGGTACTGGCTGGCCTGGGGGTAGGCTGAGGGGTTCACAGAGAGAGGGAACAAGATGAGATGATGCGGTTAGTTTGACTACTGATAACGTGCAAAAAGGCCTTAAAGGTGGAGTCAGAGATTCTGGAGAATTGATTGTTGTGAAAAAGTCAAAATCAGTGAATATCTCCTCACGATCCACTACCTGTCTGTACTGTGTGTGCGATGAAAAAAAAGCTTGGATAATACACAGCCTAAGCTCTGTAAACTGTATGTAAACATAGCTGGTAACATTCCCATTTAAAAAAGGAGCCTAGGCTGTGTATTAACACTGGATTTTTTTTCAGCTCACACACAGTACGGACAGGTAGCAGATTGTGACGAGATATTCACTGATTTTTGACAGAAAAGTGATTTTGACAACAAGCGTTCTCCAGAATCACTGACTGCACCTTTAAATAAACAGATTCAGGCTAGTTACAGCACAGTGCATGCTGAAAGGATTTAAGTTTAGCTTGTAGAGTACAGAAGACAAGACAACATGCTAAGAGACAAGCATAATACAAAGTTATTCAAACAAGGCATTCACATAGTCTGTTAGTTAGTATACTAAGCAGCATTCAAGTCAAACATTACCAGAGGAAAATGCTTGTAAGTGTTTTGAGGCTACAAGTCTTTAGGTTGTATGATATGTTAAATCTCTTACGCTGGTATTGGTGTGAGATCATGTAAGCAGGAGTGGAGGAGGCCGGTGGGGGGGGCCCGCCCGCTGAGAGGGACGGGGGCATGGCGTACATCGGGTTCAGAGGCTCCATCTGCTAAAATAACACACACACACACAATATACACAGATTATTATACATGGATATATAATACCCAGATTAAAAGGTGGAGTCAACAATTCTGGATTTTTTTTGTTTTCAAAATCAGTGAGTATCTCCTCACGATCCGCTACCTGTTCGTACTGTGTGTGCACTGAACAAGTGTCAATACACAGCCTAGGCTCTGTAAACAGGAATGTTGACTTTTTTTAAATACCCTTTGTTTACATACCAGTTTACAGAGCCTAGGCACACACAGTACAGACAGGTAGCGGATCTTGAGGAGAAATTCACTGATTTTGACTAAAAGAGATTTGGACAACAAGCGTTCTCCAGAATCACTGTCTCCACCTTTAATGTAGCGTTGTATGATTTAGACAAGCAGACAAATGTTACTGATGTCAAATGAAAGACTTGAATGGTCCAGTGCATGCAAGACATCCCAGGACAAACAGGAAACAGCCATAGCTTCAACAGCAACTAGCGGTTGCTATGGGGAAAATGCGGGCTTGGGAACATCTGTAAACATCAGCAGGGCTGTGTTGTAAAAGCCCTACTAACGTCCTCCCTCCCACATACTCAACATGTATATACTACATACTGTCTACTTAAAGCCCTACTAACGTCCTCCCTCCCACATACTCAACATGTATATACTACATACTGTCTACTTAAAGCCCTACTAACGTCCTCCCTCCCACATACTCAACATGTATATACTACATACTGTCTACTTAAAGCCCTACTAACGTCCTCCCTCCCACATACTCAACATGTTTATACTACATACTGTCTACTTAAAGCCCTACTAATGTCCTCCCTCCTACATACTCAACATGTTTATACTACATACTGTCTACTTAACCATCGATTGTGTATGCGAGGTTCGTCGGACCGTTTACACTGAAGTATACAGAAGCAATAATGAATTCTAAAAAAAAAAACTTCCATGTCGTTTGAAAAGACGCAATGCATTGTGGGGCAGTTGAATATAGGAAAAGTTACCTATCGATCCATACACAAAATCTTCTCGTATTAGTATGAGTAGGATGTTAGTAGGGCTTTTAGTATGAGTAGGACGTTAGCAGGGCTTTGAGTATGAGTAGGACGTTAGTAGGGCTTTTAACACAGCCCATAGGTGTGTGTAAACCTGGTGCTAGGTCATGCTAGGTCGTGCTAGCGTGCTAAGGGGTCAGTGGGTCATTCTACCTGCTGGTCGGGGGGTCCCGCTGCCTGGGGAGGGAGGGGGGCAGTGGGGAGGGCTGTGGGGGTTTGGTTACTCCAGGAGGTGACAGTGGAAGCAGCCCTCACCTGAAGCACAGAGACACACACGGCACAATGATGGCCGCAGCAAGAGGAGGGGATGGAAGGATGGAGGGTTTTTTTCCCCACTATTTTTAATTTAAGAGTGTGGTCTTGCAATTTGAGAGCATGATATATTGATTTCACATTCAGATTGGTTGTAGTTCTTTTACCTTAAACTTTCCCCTTACACTAGATGTGTGCGATAGACAAAAAATATTAGTTTTGTTGATATTTTATATCCCTCAAAAATTGGATTTTGTAAAAGATTTATATTGTACTAGCTTGCTCTAGTTAACAGTATATTAGATGTTAATGATAATATTAAGAAAAACATGCTCTCAAATAAAAAGACCACACTCTTGAATAAAGATAGCAAAAAACATCTCCATAGGGAATGGGAACGAGGAGGTGGGGGTGGGGAGGGGGGGTGGGGGGTGGGGAGGGGGGGTCACCGAACAACAAAACACCACAAAGCATTGGACCAGAGCCAGGGTTCAAATTACAGGAACACCCAAAAAAAAGAAAAGGTGTTTATCATACGCTATCAAGCACCAAAGTTAAGCATAGTCAAATTATTCATCACCAATATTTTACTATTACATTTAGGAATAAGTTTTGATTTAAACCCTGGCTGGAAGGGATCTTCAATGGAATGAAATGGAAAACAACACAAGAGCAAACTGCAGGTTAGTGTGTGTGTGTGTGTGTGTGTGTGTGTGTGTGTGTGTGTGTGTGTGTGTGTGTGTGTGTGTGTGTGTGTGTGTGAGAGTGTGTTAGCGATGGGGTCTGATAGCATTTTATCGCTAAGTGAAAAGAAAACTTGATATGTGATAGAAACTCGTGAACTCACGGGCTGGTAATACTGCTGCTGAGCTGGGGCAGAGGTGGGAGGTGTGGGCATCTGTGGAGGGGCTGCTGCAGTGGGCTGGGGGACCATCGCAGGCTGGGGGATAGAATAGAACATAATATCATAACATAAAACATTAAGAACAGATTAAACAAACATAAAGAGTTAGAAAGTAGTCAGTACGGGGCTTGCATCTTATCAGTCACTTGAGTTAATATAATATTGATTGCACTTGGAATAAATTATTTAAAATATACATATATATAGAAACTCGAAAAATTAGAATATCGTGCAAAAGGTCATTTATTTCAGTAATTCAACTTAAAAGGTGAAACTCATATATTATAAAGACTCATTACATGCAAAGTGAGATATCTCAAGCCTTTATTTGTTATAATTTTGGTTTTTATGGTTTACAGCTTATGAAAGCCCCAAATTCAAAATCCCAGAAAATTTGAATATCACATGAAATCAATAAAAAAGGGATTTTAAATACAGAAATGTCGGCCCTCTATAAAGTATAATCATCCATATGTACTCACTACTTGGTTTGGGCCCCTTTTGCATGAATTCTTGCCTCAATTCCAATTCATTTTCCATGACATTCTAATAATATGAGTTTCACCTGTATATATAAAGTAATCAAATGAAACAAAAACACCATATCCTTTAGATTGGTTTACCATGGAGGGTTGGGGGACCCTGGCTGGCTGAGGCTGGATGGGGGTGAAGAGATGCTGGGTCTGGGTGTGTGTTGGCTGGGGTCTGGCCTGGGGTTGAGTTGGGGCCTGGGGCTGCTGTTGAACTGGAGCTCTCTGTGTTTGTACCGGGGCCACAGGAGCCACCGGAGCTACTGCCGGCTGCTGCTGATGTCCTAATGCCCGACTGAGGCGCTCACGAAGCTGCTGGATGGCAACCTGGGAGGGACAAAATATGTCAAATACAATTCAAATATTTTCTCTTTTTTTTTCAAAACTTTTTATTATAGTTAAAAAAAACAATGCAACAATTTCCCTGACCAATCTCAGACAAAATAAATAATTTAGAGATATAGAAATATAATTCAATTTCTTTTTTCTTCTCTTTTCAATTTTAAATATGAGGAGAGGTTTGTGATGGATAACTATTAGATCACATCTCTTCATAGCGACACATGACAATAATACCCAATAATATAGTTAATAATGATCCAAACACAATAAAGAAATATTTTCTAATGGTGGATTTCTATTCCGACTCTCAAAAAAATAAAAATGTTATTTCTTCTTCTTGCAACCTGGGAGGGACAAAATAGGAGTGTGAGATTGAGGTTAGGTTAGACTGTGCACACGGAGTCACTTGCACAAGCTCCAAGCTGTGTTCAATACATGGAGATTCAAAAATGACATCAAGGGTTTCTGCAGAGCTCAACAATAACAGTAACTTCAATGTATATTGGGCTTTTCAAGGGACCCAAGGCCGCTAACAAATAAATAAATAAATAAATAGGACTAAATTAAAGGTGCAGTGTGTAATATGACATCATCGAGAAAGTTCTACAAAGTTCTAGAATGCAACGCTCCCTGGGTAACCCCAACCCTTTCGAATAATAACAGAAGCTACAGTGGCCTTCAAGGACAAGAACAATTCTAAATTTTAAACAATGCACCTGATGACATTCCAACTATGACACTTTCAAGATGGTGGCACTAGGCCTTGGTCCAAAATATGCAGAAATATGGACATATATGAGACCCTTTCTAAGGGAAAAAATAATAATTCAAAACATTCTTTACAGCTATTATGCACTAAATTAAATGTACTTATGGATATTATAATTACTTTCTACAAAATCTGCTAGGAAATAAAACCCCAAATTCTACACACTGCAGGTTTAAGACTTTAGTTCTATACAAGTCCTTTAAGACTAACCTACAGAATGAAATGTAAAACCTGATGATGGAAAACTATTGATGTGCTACAGACCTGGTTTGTGTTGTCGGGCAGGTATGTGATGGCTACAGACAGACAGACAGACAGACAGACAGACAGACAGACAGACAGATAGACAGATAGACAGATAGACAGATAGACAGATAGACAGATAGACAGATAGACAGATAGACAGATAGACAGATAGACAGATAGACAGATAGACAGATAGACAGATAGACAGATAGACAGATAGACAGATAGACAGATAGACAGATAGACAGATAGATAGACAGATAGATAGATAGATAGATAGATAGATAGACAGACAGACAGACAGACAGACAGACAGACAGACAGACAGACAGACAGACAGACAGACAGACAGACCTGGTTGGTATTGTCAGGCAGGTACTTGATGGCTGTGGACAGGCTGCCCTGAGATGCTAGCAGGTTAGCGTACTGGCTCATCTTCTCAGCCAGCAGGATGCCGATAGCAGTGGGACCGGAGCGCTGCGTCTGCTCTACTGCCCGACGCAAAACCACAACCTTCTCTACAAGGTCCTGAGGGAGGGAGACAGGTGATGTTAGTGTTATAGTGTTATACTTAGATTAAAGATGGAGGCTGCAGTTTACAAACTGTTTGCAAGATTTTCGGTCAATTTCTGAGCAACAGAACCAGCTTAAAAAACACAATTTGAAGCCGAACCCTTTCACTGCAATTTTTGGCATTGCACCAAATTCAGGCTTACCTAAAGTGAAGCTGAGAGTACTGGCCTTCACCTCACTACTTGCTCGCAGGGCTATCCTACTCAAGTGGAAAGATCCTGCTCCTCCTTCCCACTCACATTGGATTCGAGACATTATGGCATGTATGAATTTAGAGAAAATACGTTACACAACCCAGGGATCCGAGAATAAATTTGACCGAATTTGGCGCCCCTTCCTAAATTATTTAAAAAAAACAATAACTATAGAAGAGTAGCTACCCCCCCTTTTTATTTGATTTAATTTTATTTCTTTATGTGTGTTTTTTTTTTTTTTTTTTCATATTGATTGTTTATTTTTGTTTAATGTTGTGTATATTTCGTGTTGTTGGGTGTGAGGGTGGGATGTGGGTGGGGTATGTTCGGGGAAAAAAAAAGGGGAAAAAATTTGTACTAATCGTGCTACAATTTCTATGTTACGAACATTTAATAAAAAAACCTTTGAAAGAAAAACACAATTTGACTCATTTCCTTCTCCACCAAGTCCTGAGGGAGGGAAACATGGCATGGAAACACGATTCAAATGTATGTTTTTACACAAATTCAGCTCATTTCATTAACCATTAACCTTAATGATCCTCATTTTCAATGATGTCGAGTCAAATAGAGTCAATATTAGATTACAATGCATAATATGGACAAAGATGCTGCCCTTATGCGTCGTGTCCATAATAATAATAATAATGATAATAATAATTGATAGGATTTATATAGCGCTTTTTTGCAGGTCACTCAAAGACACTTTACATCACATAGAATATACAGTACATAAAAGAAAGAAAAACTAATAAATCTCTTATAGCGGCAGTGCCCACCTGTAGAGATTAAAGCTATAGTGCAAGGCAAGGCAAGGCAAGTTTATTTATATAGCACAATTCAGACACAAGGCCACTCAAAGTGCTTTACAGGGGCAAGATTAGAATACATAAAACACATTATAAAACATTTAAAAGCGAATAAAAGAAGCAAATAAAATAAAAATTGCAGGTTAAAATGGAAACAAAAAAGTCTTCAGACTCGATTTAAAAGAACTGAGAGTTGCAGCAGACCTCAAGTTTTCTGGGAGTTTGTTCCAGATTGTTGGTGCATAATAACTAAAAGCTGCTTCTCCTTGTTTAGTCCTAACTCTAGGGACTGTAAGTAGACCTGTCCCAGACGACCTACGAAGTGCGTAACTTTCTCAACACACCTGTAGAGAGAGTGGGCCGTGTCCGTCCTGGGCCCTCGTCCAGCAGGAGACCAGTTTCTCCACGTTGCCGGCGCAGATGTAGCAGAGACAGGCCTGGGCTTGGAGCTCCGCGTCTGCTGCTGCCTCTAGCCGCTGCCCCAGGAGGTCTGGAGAAACAGACAGGTTAAGTTAGGGGAGGACATGTTCATAGCAAAGATACTGACAAAAAATGTTGATCTTTCACACAACAATATGCAAAGGCGCATCTACATGAGGTAAAGCCTTCGGTGATGGCGCATGGATTTTATGCCTTCTGCTGTACGTCCAGGTTTTTTTCTTAGCAGTAGAATCAACAACTGAACATTCTTTTTCAACTGGTGTCGCCCCCTGACATTTCTTTGTCAAGGGGCGTCACACCAGTTTGTAAATGCTGCCATACTGAGAAATACAGAGAGAGTTTTGTGGAGCTGATATATAGGCTTAAATCAGCGACGATTTGACGATTGCTTGAATGTAACCGACATTCATTTATATGAAAAAGTTACGCACACACAACAATAAGCACGTTTCCTCAAACTAACTGACCTGAGTGTAGAGAACTCCTGTGGCTGAGCGTACACACACACACACACACACACACACACACACACACACACACACACACACACACACACACACACACACACACACACACACACACACACACACACACACACACACACACACACACACACACACACACACACACACACACACACTTCGTAGCCCTAATGTAACAGCACTGACCACAGAGCGAGGAGAACTCTCCCGGCTGAGCGTAGGTCATCACAGCAGCCAGAGCTTCTCTCCAGTTCTGCAGCTCACACGTCTTCAGGATGTCGTGCCAATCCTTCATCACCACCGCACTGATCAGCTGAGGGAAAACAACACTGTTATTCATACACACATACAGCTCTGGAAAAAAATTGAGAGACCACTCTAAATGTTCAGTGTCTCTTGTTTTACTATTCATAGGCACATGTTTGAGTAGAATGAACATTTTGGTTTTACACTATAAACTACTGACAACATTTCTACCAAATTCCTCCAAACATATTGTCATTAAGAGCATTTCCATTTAGCAATTTAGAGATAAAGATTGAAGAAAAATCCAGACTGGTCTTTTTATAGTAAAATATATTAATAATGACTCCATATTTATTTTATACATATTTAATTGTAAGAGCAAAAAGAAGTGGAATATATTTGATATGCTTCTTTATTTTTCTTATTCGTGAAAAAAAGTTTTTGTGCTTTTCGTTTGGTTTAGTATTTTTGATGTCTGAAAGTAAATGTATTCAATTTGATTCAAAAAGTTAACATCTTATAGTGTTATTGTTCATATTTACAGCATTCCTACTAAGTATAATTTTTTTGTGAAAAAAAAAAAAAAAAAAAGATAAAAATAGTAAGAAAAAATCTCCTCTTTGTTGTTACCTTGGTGATCTTGCTGTGTGTCTTGGTGAAATACTTCTTCTGTGTTTTCTCCAGCAGCTCGTTGCCCCCGGCGATGGCCAGGATGATGCTGTCCGCCATTCTGTTGTCATGGAGACAGAGCTCGACGGCGCCCTCGAAGTCTCCGGTCAGCAAGGCCTGTGTGATCAGCCCGTCCACGTCTGAAAAGAAAGGAAAATGTGTTTTAAAAAAGGGTGTTAAATGGGTCCTTGCTCACTCTTGTACTGCTTACTGAACCTTTGATACTTTTCTGTGGGCTATGAATGTACATCTACAGACGGCGTAGTGAGAAGTATGACATGTAAGGGTTAATGCCCGACGAGGTGTCCATGTATCAGGGATTAATAGATACAGATAGACAGTGAAGCCGGGCTTTGGTGGCTAAATACATGTAATTATTATTGACTGTTATGTATGGACCTGGAAAATCATATAAAAAAAAAAAAGTATTACTCGTTCATACTTCATCGCACAATCTTCATTTAGACTTAAAAATGTTCAGCAACTTTCATTAAGTTATTGTTCCATTCAACTTTTTAATCACATTCAAAGAGTTAAAAATATTCAATGTATTTGTATAAACACCATGTCAAATTCAGAATTTCAGCGTGCGCTTGTGTTGTTATTTTTCTTTTGTATGTTAATAAATACGTTCTAAACATGTTGTAATGATACTTGTATGTTGTTGAGGAACCCTTTAAAGATGGGTCCATAGCGACTAGTGACAAAAATAAAAACAAAAACACGCTTTGGATAACAAATTCAGCTAATCATCTAGACATGGCCGAGCAGTTAATAAGGAGACCACAAATTCCTGTGACATATTTACATAGTAAAGCTTTAAAAGGTGTTTACCTTTGCTGATGCTGAGACTGACTCCCTCTGTGTTGGCTGGAGTGGGAGCGGGAGGAGCGGGAGTGAAAACAGGGGACGGATCCGGAGCGGGAACAGGAGCCAGTGTTTGGGATGGGACCACAGCAGGAGCCAGGGCCTCGGTCACAACAGGGGCGGGTGGGGTTAGAGCAGCAGGGGCGGGTGGGGTTAGAGCAGGAGTGAGGGTTTGGGTAACAATAGGAGGTGGTGCTAGTTCCTCTATTGGTTCCTCCACTGGCGCTGAGATCTCTACTGGAATGGGCTCCTCAACCACTGGTGCTGGAGCCTCCTGGAACAAAGGAAATATGTTTTTTTATTAAATAAGATCTGATGCCACAACTGATCAGTTTAAGTCCTTGTTAAAAAAAAACACTTATTTTCCTCGGCTTTTATCTCTAGCTGAGAGCGTTCTATCCCAGCAGCGCCAACCAGAACTTTTCACTATTGTTTTGTGTTTTAATTTAATTTTAATTATTGCTTTTATGTTCCATGTTCCTATGTCTGGAGCACTGTTGTCACTTTTATGTCACTGTCTGTCGATGTTGTTAATGTTGTCTGTGTGTGTACGCAGCCTATTCTTTTTAACTGCAACCAAATCTACCCTCGGGTACAAATAAAGTTACCTTACCTCACCTCCCTCGGCTGTTATAAATGTGCTGTATAAATAAAGTTGACTTGACTTGAATGTGTCAACTTTAGTCTTCTTCCCAAATTGAGAAGGGTACCAACTTTTTTTCTTTTAAAGTTGTTTTTTTCTTGTTTTTTTTTATGGGCCAGGCTAGAGCCCTTTTGCTCTAAAGGCCCTAGACACACACAGATGACCTCAGTTACTCTGGCCTATATGAGCCTCTTCTCAGGTTAAAGGTGGGATTAATGTGTCAGCTCAAACTCTAATGAGATAAGAGTAAAGTGATAAGAGTAATGACTCTTGTGAGCCCTTGATTCCTCAAATTACCTCCTGCTCCACACCAGTCTAAGTGTTGGCGATGATATGCCTGAAAATTGGTTTAAAGGAATACTTCACCCATACGGAACTGGCGTTCTATCATTCTAAAATCGCTATTATAATACAATGAATGAGGTTTTTCTTCCCTCAGTCTTTCCTCAGTCTTCCCTTGGCCCAGCTGTCCTGTTACATTTTACCATGTGTGATGTCACGCATGGGAAAATGTAGGGTTGGACAGTGAGACCATAAAACATTCTTTGTGCTTTTTCCTCAGGCTAGGATAAACCGATTTCTAAAATGTTTGCACATTTATACTACATAGGATCTCAGAGTTCAATACACCTTCATATTCCCACTGGTGAAGTAGGCATTTAAACAAATGTAATCAATAAAAAAAAAAAAAAACACAAGTTAGACAGTAATGCAGTGATGAATCTCTACCTCCTCCAAGTCGATCTCCTCATCCATTGACGGCCAGTCAGAAAGAGTCTGGTCCACGGTTTCCACCAGATCCACCACTGGTTCCACTACATCTGCTTCTTCTTCTGCTGCCTCTATTCCCGCGGCCTTCTCCTCCGCCGGCTCAGGAAAGGGAGTGTCATAGAATGAAGCCGGAGTGGAATTTGGATCCAAAATGGCGGCGGACATTGGATCTAGAGCCAACATGGCTGCCGGTGGCTGGATGTTTGCTGCAGCGATCATGTCGAAGGCGGCCTCTGGGTTGTCGGCCGGAGGAAGGAGGCTGAGGTCTGGTAACGGCTGCACAATGTCTGCAGGGAGCTCCACCTGGGACGGGGGATATGGGTTCAAAGTCAGGGGGTTATATTTACAAAATCCCAAAGTAGTCCCATTGAGATCGAAATCTCAAACTTGTGTACCAACTAGCTTGAAACTAGTTTATCATAACTAACTAACCATCTATATTCCCTCAGGTACAGCTTCCTGCAGACAGTGTATAAAAGCTATGGGTTCAAAGTAAAGGGTTATAATGATAGAAGAATAAAGGAGAATACAACTAGCTTAAAACTAGCCGTTAAGTAGCCTTATACTCTAATGCACTACTAATACACTACTCAAGCTCAACTCTCTCCCCTCACTATTCAGAATGGGACGGCTGCACACTGTCTGCAGGAGGCTCCACCTGGGACGGGGAAATGGGTTCAAATTCAGGGGGTCATATTTACTAAATCCCAAGGTAGTCCCATTGAGATCGAAATCTCTTTTTCAATAGGAGCCTGGGTACCAACTAGCTTGATACTAGTTTACTACAGTACTTGAGCTAGATTACAACTAGCCTAGGGGACCATGTACACAGGACACACTTTCTGCACTGCATTCTCTATGGCAGGATGCGTTGGCAGCACGCCTATTAAAAGTGCAGCCGCTGGCATTTAAACGCTCCCCGCACCTCTCGTTTTTAGGCGGAGCACTCAATGTTAAAACAGTTGAACTTTACCTCCTCCAATGGGATATCCTCCTCCTCCATTGCTGCTGGTTCCTCGTTGATAATCTGGTCCACGTTTTCCTCAAGTTCGCCGGTGAGATCCACCTCTGGTTCTAATGCTGCTGCTGCTTCTTCTACTGCCTCTATTCCCGCGGCCGTCTCCTCAGTCGGCTCAGGAAAGGGAGTGTCAAAGAATGCAGTGGGAGGAGTGTTGAGGTTTGGATCCAAAATGGCGGCGGGCGTGGGGTCTAGAGCCAACATGGCCGCCGGTGGCTGGATGTTTGCTGCAGCGATCATGTCGAAGGCGGCCTCTGGGTTGTCGGCCGGAGGAAGGAGGCTGAGGTCTGGAATCGCAGGAGGGGGCTCCACCTGAGGGAAGATGTATGGGTTAGTTAGGGGGTTATGAATGAATGTTTAACAGCAAAATAAAAGAGTATACAATTAGCCTAAAACTAGCCTACACAATGGACTACAAATAGCGTAAAACTAGCCTTCAAATGAACTACAACTGGCTTAAAATTCAGCAAAATGAAAGAGAATACAATTAGCTTAAAACTGAAATACAAAAAGCCTATAACAACCTTACTATGGGTTACAACTAATCTTCAACTAGCCCTACAAATAGCTTACCAGTAGCCTATATTCAATACTGCGAATAAGCCTATTTCAAGACAAAATGTGTAACTATTCCTTTAAAATGCACAATAAATAAACATACCTGTGGAGGCTCAACAGGAATTTCCTCTACTGGTGCTAGAATCTGAAAAAAGGAAAATATATCACAAGATAGCCTTTAATTAGCATTCAAATAGCTTACAAATGAACTACAAATAGCTTAAAAGTTGCTTATAACTAGCCTACAAATATCTTTCTTGTAGACTAAAAATAGCGCACAAATAACGTATTACTAGCTTACTATTAACCTACATTCAGTGCGATAAACATATATTTCAAGCAAAAATGTGGAACTTTTTTTTTTTTAAATAAACAATAATCAAACTTACCTGTGGAAGCTCAGCAGGCTTTTCCTCTAGTGCTGCTGAAATCTATAAAAGGGGAAAATATGTATCACAAAATGTTCTGAAGGATATTTTAATAAGAGTATTACACACAAGATATTACAAATACAACAAATAAAGTATATACGGTAAATAGATCAAGCTCACCTTTAAAGCCAGCTCCTCTTTGTTGTACCCGAGGAGTTCCAGGTACTTGCTGCGGATGTCACTTTCAAAATTAGCCTGAAAAGACAAACGAAACAGTCACACAAACAACTTAAAAATGACTGAATTATTTAATGAAAACTGTATATTTCAATCTCTATTTGAAAGCACCTGAAACCTGGTCTAAAATAGTACAAATCAATATATGATATAAAAGTTGGGTGTCTCAATAAAAAAAGAAACTTAAAATGACAATATCTTTAATTTGGAGTGATAAATATGCCTTTTAACTTTTTCAGATGCTTTAATATCACGCAACAAACTCCCCAAATGACAGAGTTAGAAGGATTTTCTGGATTTGGATTTGAGTTAACAGCGTCTTTAAAAAATATAATTTCTAAACTACATACCTTGAGGAAAGACCAAACAGTCTTCTCAAATTCATTCCCGGACGCGTCTATCTTCTCCTGACAGAATCCCACGAAGCTGCCGGCGCTCAGCGTGGCCTGCAGTTGGTCTGAGCGATTCAAAAAGTCTGTCTCCGTGACGACCTGGCTGACGTGCACCACGTGTGACGGCGGCTGATGAGGCTGCTGGGGGTTCGGCTTCAGGTTCTCCAGAGAAACAAGCTTCCCTCCAAACTGAGAGAGAGAAGAGAGACAGAAGAATGTTATTAGATGCCCGTTTATAGAGCCTAGGCTGCAGTGTTAATTTCGTAGACTAAGACTATGACGAAAAATATTCGTCTACGAACCTTTTTCACGGACGTAAACTAAATAAAAACTAAATAAAAAGGCAGATGTGATGACGAAGACTGAGACTAATTTAACTGACACTATAGTCTACGAATAGGAACTAGACGAAACTGTTAGGGCGGGACGAATGGAGAAGAGATCCAATCAGAACTACTCTTTTTGTGGGACAAGTTGGGAAGAAATCCAATCAGTGCAAAGCAGCGAATGCAACCCTGCTGTGTCGGTGAAAATCGACGGGAGACCGCGCAGGTGTGAGCGGGTGGAGTGAGCCGCTGTGCTGAAAAACTCTGCGGTATGATGGACAAAAATGATAGTCAGGGATATCCTGCCCGTTAACGATGTCTAGGGGAACGGCTAAGTTCCGCGATCTGTTTGTAGTAGGCTCTGTCTCGAGTTTGAATACACAGAGCCATGTGAAACTGCCGCCTCCGTCCGTTAGTTTCTGTTTTTAAGTTACAATCAACTCCGACGCATGGACAGCGTTCAATTAAAACCTCTAATTGTATTATCTAAAAGGCTTTGATGCAAAAGAAGTCCGAACACACACAGCGGCAGCAGTGTTGCTTAAAGGAAGGCGCAGTTGCTCAAATTTATCAGCACCTCAACTGCGTCCTGCTGCTGCTGCCCAGGGGCGGCCTTAACGATCTCGGGGCCCGTTTCAAGACCTAGTGTGGGGCCCCCCACTTTTTTAAAATATTTTCTTTATTTTTATTTTTTTAATAAATAATGCTTGTGCATGCTCCCCGCAAAAAGAAAAAAGATTGTGGAATCCAGTTGGTTCATAGACAGATCATGAGATAATGGACCCCCGGGCACAGGCTCTTAAAGCCCCTCCTCCCCCCTATCCAGTCAGGTACACTGATTTTATGTGAGATTATTACTAATGAAATAGCATACATGTTTTGTATTACAACCATTAAATCTGTGTCTGTATTGCATATTCAAACCTTAATACCATTCAATGAAGAAAAACACTTAATCGACGAAGTCCGCTGTATATTTAGTCAAACTAAAATCTGCTTATATTTAGTAGACTAAGACTAGACTAAGACTAAAAGATTTTAGATGACTAGAATAGGACTAAGACTAAATGGTGTGATATTCAAAAGACTAAGACTAAGACTAAATCAGAATTTGCTGCCAAAATGAACACTGCTAGGCTGTGTATTAACACTGGATTAGTTTTGGCTTTGTGTTCTTCAAAGACACTAAACTTGGACAAACAGAGAAAGACAGAAGAATGTTATTGAATTATGAAAATAACATATATTTAGCAAAGAAAAAGAAAATTGTAAGTGTTTTTTGATGGTAACAAATTCAAAAGAAGCTCATTAATTTGATGTATATTTTAGTGTGAGTTATCTGTATATATGTACATACAACAAAACACAAGACACAATCACTTGTGTTGTGTCAAAATCAGTGAGAATATCCTTACTATCCACTACCTGTCTGTACTGTGTGTGCGCTGAAAATAAATCTGGTGTTAATACGCAGCCTATAGGATCTGTAAACTGGTATGTAAACAAAGGGTTCGTAAATAAAGGGGGGGCCCACTGTAGCTAGCAGCAAAATGCTTGCAGAGCCTAAGCACTAGATTTGTTTTCAGCGCGCACACACAATACGGACAGGTAGCGGATCATGAGGAGATATTCACTGATTTGGACTTGCAGTTATTTTGACAATAATCGTTCTCCATAATCACCGACTCCACCTTTAATGAAAGACATGGTACTCACAGCGAATGAGGCTCCGACGGGTCTGCGTATCCACTTGGGAGGCTTCTTCAGCGGGGTGAATGTAGTGGGACGAGGGGCGGTAGACTGGGGCAGCTGCAGCGGAGGCAGGGTCTGGCCCGTACCGAAAGGATCCATGTTACCAAACGAGGTGCTGATCTGTAACATACACACAGGAGTCGAGTTAGACACAAAGACCAAATGAGTCCCCTATAAACACTGATAACTGGGTGCCAAGATTATTTCTAAAATGACATGGTATTTATTGATTTATTTGATTTAGCTGATCTGTAACAGAAACACAGGAGTCAAGCTGTTATTTTATATTCAGTCTATGAGTTAGACACAAAACTAGGGATGGGACGAATCCGTTCCAATATCAGTATCAGGTACGATATGGCTATGATATGGGACTGACAACTCCTATCCACGTACGAATTCCAAATTCCAAAGTGTTTTTTTATTTTTTATTAAATTAGTTTAAACTAATTTGGTGCTTTTTCATGCCGTTTGTTAAGTGTTGTTGTCGCCGCTAACAATAAAGTTTGAGTTTCAACTTTGAAGAAATATTTTGTTATTTTCACCTGGTCAGCTTGTCTCTGGCTCTGAGCTGTGTTGCTTCCTCCCATGATGGAGTAGATGTCGATGTGTCCGTCAAAGCTGGCGGCCGACAGCACTGCGGGGTTCCTGGGACACCACTGGATGTCGAAGCACCACTGGCTGCTGGTCGGCAACTCATACAGCACCTGGAGATTAGAACAGAGGGTTTAGAAACAGCTGTTATGGTAAGTATTGTTCCCTTTTTAGACACAACAACAGTTTCATCCCAAGATTATACATTTCAGTAAATTATTAGTCCACTAAATGTGCAATAATAATAACCTGGCCAAACACCTCACACAAACTGTACATATCTCATTTTTATGCTTTATTGATAGTGCAGAGAGACAGAGGTGAAATGGGGCAGAGAGGGGAGTGACATGCAGAGAACGACCGCGGGCGGGAATCGAACCCGGGTCCGCTGCTGTGCCCGGCCCAGGGGGGGGGACGCCCTACTAACTGAGCTAAGGGCGCCCCCAATACTGTACATATCTATTGATCCGCAAGTGCCAAAACAATTCCAAAAAAAGTAATTTCACTACATGTACATTACATATTTATTGTCTTTTAATTGGTTTTACTGTTTTTAAAAAGGTGCAGTGTGTAATATGACATCATCAAGAAAGTTCTACAAAGTTCTAGAATGCAACACTCCCTGGGTAACCCCACCCCTTTCGAATAATAACAGAAGCTACAGTGGCCTTCAAGGACAAGAACAATTCTAAATTTTAAACAATGCACCTGATGACATTCCAACTATGACACTTTCAAGATGGTGGCACTAGGCCTTGGTCCAAAATATGCAGAAAAATGGACATATATGAGACCCTTTCTAAGGGAAAAAATAATAATTCAAAACATTCTTTACAGCTATTATGCACTAAATTAAATGTACTTATGGATATTATAATTACTTTCTACAAAATCTGCTAGGAAATAAAACCCAAAATTCTACACACTGCAGGTTTAAGTCCCCTTTTATTTTGTTAACTTTTATGGAATGTGTGTTTTTTATAAGCATTGATGCAGAGAAGTTGCACACTGAACCTCATTGTACTTGTACCATGACATTAAGGGATATTCTGTTCTTTTTCTACCTCTCCGGTGTTTGGGTTCCAGCAGAGGATCCTGTTGTCTTTGCCACAGCTCAGGAGCAGCTCGGGATCCGCCAGACTCCAGGCAATAGACAGGACGCCCCTACACACACAAAATAGAGTTCTTTCTTTAAAACGCTTAATGATTTCTAATGGGTGAAAGTTTATATATACAGTATATCGTAGCCTATGTAATTTTTTCTTCAATTTTTTCTTAAATTTTTTATTTTATTTATTTTTTTAAATCACTGAGGTCATGCAAAGTCCAGGATTCCAAAAGACAATAAATTAGACAGGTAAAATTCTTCACATGTAAATAGATAATGAGTATATAATGATACAAACATCACTCCAACAATTACATCAGGCCATTCATTTAATCAATTGGCCTCATATCTACCAGGGGTGTAGTGTGTGTTTACCGTGTGTGGTTCTCCAGGATCTTGAGCGGGGACGTGGCAAAGCGAAGATCCCACATCTGGATGACGGGCATGCGGTCGTCCTCCGAGGAGATCACCATCTGAGTGGCGACTTCAGGGTTCCAGGCCAGACCGGAGCAATGCATCTAGAGACACAAAGTAGACAAGATTAAAGGCCTACTTCACAGGTTGGAATATGAAGGTGTATTGAACTCGGAGATCCTATGTAGTATAAATGTGCAATTTTTTTTAAAATCGGATCATCCTAGCCTGAGAAAAGGCAGAAAGAGTTTTATGGTCTCACTGTCTAACCCTACATTTTCCTTACTGTGACATCACAGTAAGGGTTAGGATTAACAGGACAGCTGGGCCAAGGGAAGACTGAGGGAAGACTGAGGAAAGAAAAACCTCATTCATTACATTATAATAGTTATTTTATAATGATAGAACGCTGGTTCCGTATGGGTGAAGTATTCCTTTAAGTTAAAGCTGAACTATAGATATTTTTATTGCACTTATATTTCGCCAGACCAGAGCAATGCATCTAGAGACAAAAGGCAGACCGTTAAAGTTAAAGCTGTACTATGTAAGATTTTCAATTTAAATATGTTATATATTTTTTTAAATATTACTTTTCACTGGCATTTTGTCCACAATAAGCATTCCACTTAAATGTGACTGTGACTACACTAGACTACTTTTCTCAATAATATTTTGTTTTGCCACCGTCTGCCTCCTACATTCACACCAGAATCAAACAGGCACTGAGGAAGTAACGTGAAATCAGAAATGTATTACCAGTGACAAAAATAAGAACAAAAAACATTCTTTTGATAACTATTCTGATAATTATTTAGACATGGCACAGCAGTTCTTATTTAAAATGTATTTGTTATTATTTGTACCTTTATTCCTGCTGGGGCCTCTTGGACCAGATCAATATTGTAAATAAGAAACTGTTCTTAATGTTTTTTCTGGAAAAATAAAGGTTAAATAAAAAAAAATTAAAAAAAAAAAATTGCTGCCTGACAAGCGACAGAAGCCAGTTAGGGGTAGGAAGTCTAGGAGATACAATAAATTACACATAAAATACAAAATGACATAATAAAAATCTCCGTACTCTGTTGCTGTGGTCGCTGACTTTGAGGATGAGGTCGTTCTTGCGTAGATCCCAGACGGAGGCGCGGCCGCTGGGAGACGCAGAGGCCAAGATGTGCTGCACCTGTCTGTTCCACGCCACACAGCTGATGTCCTCCAGGGGCTTTAAGACAATAATACAGAAGGGTTTATAGTCAGAATACAGCCATGTTACGGTCAAATTAAGCTGTTAAAAGTGTTTACGTGCATTTCATGAGACAGATTATAAGACAGAAAAATAGACACAAATACAAACATGAATGCTGCACTACACAACGGTCTAATCGTTGTTGTCAATGTTTGAAAAGATCCATTATCACTTAATTATGGTGACATCTGAATAAATAATTTAAGTCAAACTACGTTGTAAATTTAAACAGTTGTTCACACAGATCATCAAAAAACGGATGGAAAGTACATTAATAATTGAGGAAAGTTACGTTTGATCATTGTGTGAATCATAAAATATAGGTGCAAAGATAGCTAATCACAAAATTAAAACAAACTAAATATTTAACGAGAGAAATTTAAAAAATATACATAGTAGAGCAATGTTAAAATTACATTACGGAGATATTGAGGAAACTAAATGTAAAAGAACATTCAAAAACCAACATTTTAAGTGAAAATACCTGTGTTTTGGGTCCGGGTGTCATTGGAGAGCCAAAGTTGTTCATGTCCCAGATATAGATTTCAGACTCGTTTCCTCCTGATGCAACAAGGTTTGTCTGAACAACAAAAGAACAAAACTAAATATGTCACTGCTCTTGTTTTCAAATTGAGGGCCTGCACACAGTTAAATAAACTAACACACCCTGCGTTCCAAAAGCCATACTTCCCCTGCTATTTAGTATGGTAGATAAAGATTTAGGATGTCCCAATACATGTGGTCAGATGCAGAATGCTGAAAAATACCTACTACTAATGTCCTACTACGTCCGGTTGTGATTTTTTTTGTGTTGAAATCAGCAGCTTTTTATGGTGATTCTGACCCACAATCTAATGCACACCGGAAGTGACGTCACAACAACGGAGCCTCCGAGTGAAAACAACCAGCGATGTGACGGATATAAAAGCAAGAGGCAAGTTCAAAGCGCCATGTTATGATGAAATAAATAAGTAAAAGTATGTCCCAATTGTAGCATACTGCATGCTTACTACATACTTTTTATGGTCAGCTGTAGTATGTAGAATAGTAAAATGAAAGAGTATGTGATTTGGAACACAGTTGTTGAGCGGCTAAGTGCTTATTTTCGTCAGAATCTTTCAGTTGATGATACAAGCGTGAAAATTGGCATGAGCATTAGTCTCCATGGTGACACTTGACGAGAAAATTATCCGAGACATTTGAATTAATTGTGAATTTGAAAATGTCTCATAGAAATATATTGGGTTTTTTCATTTTTTAAATTTTTTATCTCTGACAATTTTCTTGTGAAGTGACCCATGGAGGCTGCTCATACCAATTTTCACGCTTGTATCACAAATTGAAAGATGGTAGCACTTATCTGTTCCACTACTTTGAGAGTTAAAATGCCATACCATACTAAATAGCAGAAAGTATGGGGATTGGAACACAGGGAAAGTTAAAACGCCTGTTACCTGGAATGGGTTGACGTCCAGCGCCCTCACTGGCCCCGTGTGTCTGTTGCTCTCGGTGATGATGACGTCGCTGGCTCCAGACATGATCTTAGCCGGGTCGTACAGGATGACGTTCCCGTTCTCTCCGCCTGCGATCAGCACGCCGGACGGGTTTCCCTGGGAGTCCATCCCATACGGACCCCACACCAGCTTATGGTATCTGGGAGGAGGGGGGGGGGGCGTTTACAATGAGTTTAAAACTGGCTAATAACTGGGGGGGCGGGGGGGAGATAAAAGGTGTGTTATGAAGTGATGCATTGCTCGAAAACTGTTCAAACTTTGTGCTAGACATTTGGGAAAGTTTGAAACATACAGCCCCGGGAAAAAATCAAGAGACCAGTCTGGATGTTTCTTAAATCTTATGGTATCTGGGAGGAGACGGTTACAATGAGTTTAAAACTGGCTAATAACTTGCCTACAACTAGCTTACACTGTACCATACAGTCTATGCAGCTTACCTACAACTTCTCAACTACCGAAAACTAGCAAATAACCTAGCCTACCACACCAGCTTATGGTATCTGGGAGGGGGACAGGGGGATAACGTGTGTGTTATGAAGAGATGCATTTCTCGAAAAGGACTCTTGATTAGTTCAGTTCAAATATATTTGGCAAAATTGGAAACACACGTGGGACATACAGCTTGACAACACCACGTCAACCACTGAAATATTATTAGAGAGCCTTTAAAAAAAATACTTTTTAACATCAAGGGCAGGGGACTGCAGATGAAAAGTAGCCTTTTGGATAATTCTGGCAGTTTTTTTCATCCATGTATGATCATATTTTTTTTTTTTTTTTTAATATATTTTTATTTTTATTTTTTTACTATGGAAAAGGGGTAGGATTAAATAAGTGTATACTTCTTCCTGCTCCTTTTCGGGCATGTCACATCAATACAGATAATTTGTTTTCTTTTAAACATAAATTTTGTTTGTTGTATTTTTGTGCTTTTCATTTAGTTTTGTATTGTTTTTGATATGTCTGAAATAAAATAAAAAAATAAATGAAATGAAATGTCCTTTATTAATTAATTTGCACGACCCCCTTCTTAGGTAAACTGAATTGAATAGATCAGGGGACGGCAGAGGCTGACCGGAGCAGCAGCCTTTAGTACCTGTGTGAGGATGAGAATCCTCCACATGACTTCATGTCCAGCGTGGGCTCCGTCAGGTCCAGCTCAAAGAACTCCAGAGACGCATTGGTGCTGAAGGAGGCATCCAGCTGCTGGGCCGAGGTTCCTATGGGGTGTGGGGGGGGGAGAGTTGTGTTACATTCTAGTTTCTACATCCTAGTTAAGCACATGTTTTCAAGTGAGAGTGATGAATTAATAACGTTGTATTGCAGACACAGGTCCATATAACACATCATACAGTAGAAAAAGGAGATACAAAAATACATAGAAATAAATAAATGACATATTGGCCTATAGGATATACAGGAATTATAAGTGTAATTCAGAATAGAGTGTTTTTTGCCTGTTGTTTGATTAATTTGATCTGTTTCGGAGCATTAAGGGAGAGTGAGTTGTGTCACATTATACATGGTGTTGCTTTTTCATCAGGGCTACACCTCACTGCAATGATATAGTGATTGTGAAATGTTGATCTTATGTATTTATGTTGTATTGTTATATCTTCTTGCCCAGTTACTACAGATGCATAACAGCAACTCGCTAACTTTGGTGTAATTGTTTTTAAATTGTGTGCTTAAGTCTAAAACTCACATAAGCATTCAATAAATCCTGCTTCATGCTGCCAAATAAACTAAACAAAACACATTGAATGCGCTGTATAATGCAAGAAGTTATGCAGCATCATTTATTCTCCCAATATATTTGCCAGCGGACCAAAAAAGGGAAAACTGAGTCATGCCCACTGACTCTATGACTCAGTTTAGCTAAAATGCTCATGTATGAATGGCTGGAGGACATGACAGTAATTAAATAATGTCCTGTCAGCAGCTGCCTGTGTCGACTGGTTGCTACCTGGTTACTACCTGGTTGCTACGTGATTCCTATGTGGTTGTAAATATTGTTTATGTTTATCTTGTTTAACTCTATATCTTTTTATTTTATCGTTCTAACTGCACTGTGGGTCAGAGATAAACGCCATATCGATTCTGATGAATGTCTTGCAGATATCAGAGCTGACAATAAAAGACTCTGACTTGACTTGCTACCTGGTTGCTACCTGGTTGCTACGTTGATTCCGCCACCGGTATGACTGTGTGTGAATGAATGGAACCTGGAACGCTTTGAGTGCCTAGAAAAGCGCTATATAAAATCCAATCCATTATTATTATTATTATTATTATTACGTGCTCATACCTGTTGCTAGGTAGATGGGGTGGTGCTGCGCAGGGCTCCAGCTCTGGATGGCTGTGCGGTTGATCTCTTTCAGTTTCATCCTGGGGGAAAAGAGAAAGCGGACATTTTTTTATTATTATTACTTTATTTTTTGGAATTTTACTTTTTATAGAACACAAAACATGGAACTAGAGACAAAACAAAAACAACCAACCAACATGGATCGGCTCCACAAACAGTCATCAGCATTGAGTAACTACATCATGAGAGTGAAACATTTTGAATGAGCGTGCAGTGATGACTTATCTGACTTTAAATGTCTTCTAATGTGTTTTATGTATTTTAATCTTGCCCCTGTAAAGCACTTTGAGTGGCCATGTGTTTGAATTGTGCTATATAAATAAACTTGCCTTGCCTTGCCTTCCACCGTCTTATTACAGTAAATTATAGCTTAACATTTGTTTCCCCGACATGTGGATTCTGCAGGACTTTGAGCATAAACTGTGTCCACAAACTTGTTTATTGGTGCCAATACACAACCTAGGCTCTGTAAACGGGCGTGTGTAAACAAAAGGGAATGTAAACAAAGTGGCCCACAGTAGCTATAGCAACATGCCCGTTTACAGAGCCTAGGCTGTATGTTAACACCGGATTTTTTTCTTCCCAGCACACAAACAGCACGCACAGGTAGCACATCATAAATGGATATTAAAAACCTGCTGATGTATCCAAGTTAGAAATGTGTGTGTGTGCATGTGTGTGTGCGTGTGTGTGTGTGTGTGTGTGTGTAACAGTAGGGTGTAAGGAGTGGTGTGAGAGGTAAGGTGTGAAGAGACAAACAGGAAAAGTCTATATGAAAAGTGTTATGAGAAACCTTCTCTTAACTCTTGACTCGATAAACTGTTTTAGCCATTGGATGATTTTGTGGTGATGTTCCACTGTATCACATTATCAGAATCACTGTTTTCATTATTTTTTTTTTGCAAGTTTGTTTACACACAGATAAGGAAGTTGCCGTGGTCTGTTGGTGCGTAACGATAAACATAGATGAGATAAGTGAAATCAGGTCAAAAATATATATAGAAAAATACAACAAATAACAATTCAAAATTTGATTTAAAAAAACAATATGTGAAAATGTCTAAAGAAGTACAAAATTGTGCAGGAATGAGTGGAAAATGTTCAGATTATATCACACACACACACACACACACACACACACACAACAACAACATTAAAACCTTTATAAAGGGAGAATTTGCTGCAGGACTGTTGAGTTAGAAAGATTGCATTAGTTTTAGCTGCATTCCTAAAAACTGGTCCCTGAGTAAATATTATGTTGGTTATTTCTCATAAAATTGTCTGTACGTTTTGTGTGTTTTGCACTATTATATGAAAAATACTTTGAGTTGCATATTAATGTATGAAAGGGTGCTACAGCCTACAAATAAAGATTATTATTTTGTTGTATTACGTGTTAGAGGAGTCAAGATGTAGCCAAGACATGTAGAATATTATTTTATTTTATTTATCGATTATAAACGTGTCTGTACTTTTTGTGTGGTTTGCACTCTTGCATGTAAAGTACCGTGAGTGTAATTGTACTCTATAAAAGGTGCTATACGATTATTTTTATTATAATAATCAGTGAACTGTTGTTACAAGAATCAAGTTATAGCCAAGACACATGGATGTTTCAAATCAAAATAGTATTATATGTAGCCTACAAACCATAGGCCAGATTCATAAACAAGTATGTCAGGTTTGTACTCCTACTGGCTGTACAATGCATGCCATGCCCACTGTAGTGCCATAAAAACACAGCGTACAAAAGGCCTTTATAGTATGATTGACACTTGTACAATTATTGCATTTAGCGCAGCATAGTAAAGCTGCTACGTCACTAATGTCTTGTCTAGCTAGCTCTCACAACAACACAAATGAATGGATGAATAGACGTCTTCTTGCATGCATTGTGGTTAGCTTGAACAAACAAACAAAAGTACAGTTAGGCTAGCGGTGAGGCTAACAGCTGACTGAGCATTTAAATAGCCACATAGCCATGGTGACAATATCAAAGAGTCCGGAAATAGAAAATGCTGCAAATTGTCACTTTCTCAATTGTTTACCGAGACATAGTACAGCATGTTCTAAACGTGCACGGGGGACATGCATGCACAAGATAACAGTGGTAACGCGCGCACACACACACACGCACACGCACACACACACACTGTCACACACACACATATACACAGGTCTTATTACTCCACCAAAAAGCCGCTTACCTTTCTCCTATTTTGCGCCTTCTCACATGAAAACACACATAAAAATACTAGTATGACAAGCGACAGATAGGCGGCCTGCATCCAGCGAGAGTTCCCCTTTCTCGGTTCTGCTTTTTAAGATATAGCGAGTGAATGAAAACACAGCGCTGGAGCTAAAACCGGGTCCTGGGCTACAGACTCAAGACAGATTTCCACGTCCCCACTGGTCTCCATCAACGTGGCACTACGCGTCAGCCTCCTGCCACGAAGAAGAAAGAAGGAGGACCGACAACTTCCGGTGGGTTAGGGGAAGTCCACAATGCTACAATGTAGCCTAGCATGGTAGGATTTCAAAATAAAATAAACAAATCATTTAATGTTTATAAAAACACTTTATTGGGAAAGTGTTTCATGTAGGGCTACTTAAACCTGCAGTGTGTAGAATTTGGGGTTTTATTTCCTAGCAGATTTTGTAGAAAGTAATTATAATATCCATAAGTACATTTAATTTAGTGCATAGTAGCTGAAAAAAATGTTTTGAATTATTATTTTTTCCCTTAGAAAGGGTCTCATATATGTCCATATTTCTGCATATTTTGGACCAAGGCCTAGTGCCGCCATCTTGAAAGTGTCATAGTTGGAATGTCATCAGGTGCATTTAGGGATGGGACGATCCACTTTTTTTAGTTCCGATCCGATTCCGATACCTGGGGTTTGGATATCGGCCGATACCGATACTGACCGATACGATATCATGATTGTTATACATTTTTTTGTTGGTGGTGATGTTATGTATTAGGCTAGGAAGGCTTAAGCAATTCTAATTTAAAAGAGCAATAAATATACACAAATGCATATAGGTTTATCTTAAAGGCAGAATTATAGAGTCACACAAAAAAAATCCTTCTCAATGATCACTTCTGTCTCACTAGAATATGTGGTGGTCTGTTTGTCTAAACAGTCTTCCTCTCTCTGGCTGTATTTTACATTGGCTGAATTTGTCACAAGCCTCTCCACTTCCTTGACTTGGATTAGCTTTGGTTAGCTCACTGGCTAACAAACTGATATGTACTGTATGTCAAATTTTAAAGTAATGTCCTCTCTCCCTCCACCGAACGTCGGCGCATGTTCGCTCTTAAGGCCTTTGCACACCGGGCGCGACGCGAATAAACGCAACGTAAAAGCGAATGTTTTGAAATGTGAATTTTGTCGCGTCTCACTTTAAGAAGCGACGTCCCAGAAAAATCGAACTCAGTTCGAAAAAATAAAAAACGCAAATTTGCGATGCGAAATGACGGCGCTGGTGTGGAGGCTTGTATTGACTCTGTATACGTTCGTTAATTAACGGATTAATCGCACGAATAAAACGCGCCCGGTGTGCAAAGGCCTTTACATAGTAAAAAAAAAAAAAAAAAAAAAAATTATATATAAAAAAAAAAAAATCGGATTTTAATATCGGAGCTGTCAGTCCGATATCCGATACGCAGATTTCGGCCATATCGGACCCGATACCGATACTGGATCGGATCGGCCCCATCCCTAGGTGCATTGTTTAATATTTAGAATGGTTCTTGTCCTTGAAGGCCACTGTAGCTTCTGTTATTATTCGAAAGGGTTGGGGTTACCCAGGGAGTGTTGCATTCTAGAACTTTGTAGAACTTTCTTGATGATGTCATATTACACACTGCACCTTTAAATTCTTACGGTATCTTTTGAAGCTGTAGTGATGTCAATATCAAAGGTCCCTTTTATGTTTTTAAGATGCTTTGTCCATGGTACCAAATAGGCTACTTCTAATGTTTCTGTGATATAGGCAACAGACAGTATATTATATAAACTTGTCTGAATGATCCATCAAGTAGAAGTCCCCCATTCCTAACGTACATTAGTTTTAGGCCTATTAGCAAAATGGATAATGATTTGATTTATAAAAATATCTTTTGGAGAGATCTAAAATCTGTTTATTTGTGTCATATTCAATTTGACCACTTTTGGTCTAAACTTGTTAATAAAATGAAATTTTAGTTTTTCTTTACTGACATTTTTTTAAATCACATTGCAACAAGTTTGGATACCACTGGTTAACTTGTGAACAATTAATTTGTCATTCAATAATATATGATGTTTAGGACAGCACTGATCACAGGGTTGGCAGTTCGATCCCCACCCCCTTCTGTTTACGTGCACTTGAGCAAAATATATAGGCTACTCCCAAGCTCGTTAATTACAGTGTGTTGATTCAGGGAGTATCCGAAAACTTGTGAAGCACCTTATAGCCTAAATGAAGCCATTAACCTGTAGTAATAATAAGGCAAAGTTATAATGTAATAAACAAAAGAAAGTCCATTGATGAATGTCCAAAATGTCTGAACATTTTCATTTTGACAGATAACACACAGCTCAAAAGAAGAAGAAAAAATCAACAAACACCAACTTTGCTTGACAATTTTTATTTATTTATGAATGAATAACGTCAAATAAAAACCAATTCAAACCATTTAAATGCCTATAGTAGATACAGTTGTCAAAATCTCCCCTGTACACGATTCCACTTCAGCAAATCGACCCTGAAAAGAACAAAAAAATATATTAAAATACACAGAAAAGTTAAAATTCACACAACAGCGCCAAACTGTTGCCATAACAACCCTCAGTTCGATCGTTGTAATCTCGCCCAGACATGCGAATGGGTCAGATGGGTAGTGATTGGTTTAATCATTGGGATTGCATGGCTGTTACATTTAAAATTGAAATTATGACGTAATAAGATATATATATAGGCCTACAGCTCCGGAAAAAATTAAGAGACCAGTCTGGATTTTTCTTCAATCTTCATCTCTACATTACTTAGGCCTATTGGAAATGCTCTTAATGACAAAAAATTTAAGCTATTGGAATTTGGTAGAAATGTAGTCAGTAGTTTATATAGCCTAATTAAACCAAAATGTTCATTCTACTCAAACATATGCCTATAAATAGTAAAACGAGAGACACTGAATATTTGGAGTGGTCTCTTAAATTTTTTTCCAGAGCTGTACTGTATATATATTTATATATAACATTATGCGATACATACTTGGATAAATGCCCATAAGGTCCACGCTGTTCTTCAGTTTATCTGTCAAAAAAATATGAATAAAATAGGTGTCACTGAGATTGAGGCCTAAATTTAAACAACATATTAGTACATTGTGTACACTGAATTATTGTATGAAAAAACATAGTTAGGATAACAAGATATATGCCGAATTGCAGACAGGCTAATACTACTCGAAACAATAGGTGATATGTGTCTTTAAAGGTTATAAATCTTGGTCAAAAAAGCGCATTTACACCAAATAACTTTAATTTTAATAGGAGATTGGCGTAACAGACCAGTTTTTGTCGTTTCACTACAGTAAAAAAATGTCATTATGAGCTTTCTACAATCATTATTAAACAAAAACAAATCAATAACTGATTTAATTCATAATTCACTCACCTTCTTACCAAATGGGATCGCCACGTGCAGATAGTTTCAGGGAAGGGAACGTTACTGAACGAAACTAAAAAAATAAATAAAAAATGCTAAAAAAAAAAACCCAACGTATTCTATTTATTTTACATGAATAGCGATTTCTTTCTTATAGGTGAAATTAAACTATTTTTCCCAAATACATTTTTCCTAAGGACCTAAAACTGCCAGCAACGTGCTCTTCCTTACGCAAACTACACCAGCCCTTCCCAGACTTCTTCTAGATTTCCTTCCTCTCGTCTTGTGTATCGAGTTTTTGGCTTTATGATCATAAGCGCCACCTGCCGCGTTGGCTGTACCCTCTTTATAATAGGCCCACGGCTGTACTGTATCCATAGATAGACTGTCTATAAAAGGCTGTACAGTAGTTCCCTCTGCGCATGCGCACTCGAGGTCTAGTCTCCCAGATTCATATACATACAGTAGGCCTAAAGGAAAACTTCCCCATTTTTACACATGCTGTAGGTTGCAGTCAGTACCCGCACACTACCTTCTTATTTAGTGTGACAGCAAAAGAAGTCCTCTCCTTTCGAATGTGAGAAATGGCATTTAGCACTTTGCCTTTATTCAATAACCCTGCGTTCCAATCCCCTTACTTCCCTACTATTTAATATGCCAGAAAAATATTTAGGATGTCCCAATGCATGCATGTCAATTGTAGTATGCTGAAAATACATATATGTCCCACTAACTCCAATATCATTTTGGAGTATTCGTCTTTATTCTTGACATTTCTCGACATAATGAAAAAAAAAATCTTCCTTATTTGATTTTTTTTTCTCTCCTGTGGCCCTAAAACTCTTCTGTACTTTAGTATGCAGTGTAGTAAAAAGAAAGAGTACGTGATTTGGAACGCAGGTCAGTCAAAGTGAAACTAATCCATGCATTCAGGAAGCAGTCACCACTAGTCACTGACTGTCATTATCAGCATATTGATAAGAGCTGCTTTTACACATATGTGGCAGTACAAAGAGTTGTTCCCCCTTCTTTTTTTAGTCACAAATCAGCTCCACAAAACTCTCTCTGTGTTTCTCAGTATGGCAGCGTTTACTAACTGCTGTCGCCCCCCCTCCCCCCTGACACTGGTGCAGGAGCTCTAGAAAAATCCCAAGAGGAGCCCATAAATGTTTCAGTTGTTGATTCAACTGCTAAGAAAAAACCTGGACGTACAGCAGAAGGTATAAAAATCCATGCGGGAATCACTGAAGGCTTTACCTCATGTAGATGCACCGACAGTGTTGTTGTAATTACTCAGAATTCCTCATTTGGGAAGCGACAGAAGTTACGCACTACAGCTTTGTTTTTCCATCCATGGTGTTTTTAATGTACAGTAAAGCATGTGATTGAGACACAGTAAACAGCACCAGAAGAAATGTGAATCTGCCGCCAATCTAGCCATGTTCCAACTATTCTGAGCAGTGCTGTGTGTGTGTGTGTGTCTGTGGGTGTCTTTCTGTCTGTCTGTCTGTCTGTCTGCGTGCGTCTGTGTTTGTTTGTTTGTCTTCGCGTGTGTGTGTGTTTGTTTGTCTTCGCGTGTGTGTGTGTGTGTGTGTGTGTCTGTCTGCGTGTGTCTGTGTGTGTGTGTGTCCGTCTGCGTCTGTGTGTGTGTGTGTGTGTGTGCCCGTCTGCGTATGTGTGTATGTGTGTATGTGTGTGTGTGTGTGTCTGTGTGGCATAATGCATTCATTTTACAGATCGCCCCTTTAGGATAAAACCTAAAAACATTGCCTCTCTCTACTCATTCATGGAAACAATTTTTTTAGCCTAGCCTGTAGCCTCGGTTAATAATTAATTAATTAACAGTTTTTTTGCAGCACTAGAAAAAGCCACACAATATCTTTAGCGCTCACAATGATTACAAATACTTGTCAAAATAAATATCAAAAGATACATATGTTCTGTTGTCTGTTTTCTACTGTGTGTGTTTAAGCTCAAATATACTGATTATTACATAAAAATGAATGACAGGCTTTTTTTTCTTCTCATTTTGGAAAAAAACCTGAAATAAAAGTATAGAAGAAGAAGAAGGAAAAAAGGGGAAAGAATAGGATAAAATGGAGGAATAAAAAGTGTTGAGAAAACAGCAAAAAAATAAAAGTAAAAGACATGTTTTTTAAAATTCCTTTTCCATTTCTATACCTCGTACAAGAGTCTTTTTAGTCCATTAGGAGAGTGTGTGAGCATTTTGTCAAGGTCCGTTTAGAAGTGTATTCCTTTTTGAGAACTGCCCATAATTCCGACGGCGAATTATTCCGACATCTCAATTTTTATCGGACATATTTCCACCGTGTTGAAGTCAAGTTTTTAAATTGGATTATATTCCACAGACATTCAACAGCGACGTCTTCTTACTGGTTTCACCTGCAGCGGGCCTTTGTTTATGTACTGTACCCATTTACAGAGCCTAGGCTGTGTATTAAAAAAGGTGGAGGAGTCAGCGATTCTGGAGAACGCTTGTTGATAAAAAACACTCGGTCAAAATCAGTGAATATCTCCTCATGATCCACTATCTGTCCGTACTGTGTATGTGTACTGAAAAAAAAAAATCCAGTGATAATACACAACCTAGGCTCTGTAAACAGGCATGTTGCTAGCTACCGTGGCCCCTTTGTTTACATACCAGTTTACAGAGCCTAGGCTATGTATAAACACTGAATTTTCCCCCCCCAGCGCACACAGTACGAACAGGTAGCGGATCGTGAGGGGATATTCACTGATTTTGACTGTAAGCACACCCACCAGCCGTCACACATAACCAACATACTGATTCAGTGACCATCAATAAAACACACTGTCTAGTTTACATAAAAACAATTTAGTTGCTGATGAATGTCTTGCATATCAAACTTAAAGGTGCACTGTGTAGCTTTGGGTGTGTCAGAGAAGTGAACATTTTATAAACGTATATTCTCATAACTGAATAAACAAACTTTCCTCACAGGAAAAAATGTGATCCCTGTGAACACTGTTTGAAGTTAGAAATCTTCCTGAAAAGTTACTGTTTCACTGTTGTTGTTTACAGCTGCCCTGAAAACTGCACAGTGCACCTTTAAAAAAAACAACTTCACCGTAGTTTAAATATGTCCGACAATTGAGCTGTCCGTATAACGTGACATCGGGACGTTATATCATGGCACCTTCCCTACTGCCACAGTCATGGAAAGTTTATGAATATCCGTCAAGAGGTGTCAATCAATCTGTGTCCATGTGTCCTTCACTTAGACTGGGTGTGAACAGCCCACTGTGTATCACCCCAGCTGTCCTCAAAACTTCAAGGGAGTCTCCTTTCAACATCATTGTTTGTGCCACTTAATTTAGGGTCCTTAAATCCTCCCAAGGGGGTCCCAAGACAAGAGTAATCCATGCCTGTCGCTAGCCCCACACAGCTGGGCTTGTAGTGACAGTTATAGGGGGCGGTAGGGGCAGGTAGAATAGCCAAAAAGAGACAGTATATTTGAGTATTCGTCCCCCTTTTAGCAGTTGATAGAAGCACAGTCTGTTTTTGCGTTCCCTGCAGAGTTTATTATCCTCATGAGACAGTGTCCGAATTCTTCCAGGATCATCCTCTCGGCTTCGACCTGCGGCTGGACAGTTTGTTCAGACTTCTTGGCCTGTTCCAGCAAACACTCGCACGTCGCCTCGAGAACCTCCTTCGTTACAAACGTATACGGCATCCTAACGGGGGGAGAGAGAGACAAATTAATATGTGTTACAGCAATAATAATAATTCATTTTATCTATAGGCGCCTTTCAGAGCACCCAAGGTCACCTTTCAGGGCAGAGTTAAAAAGAACAAAAACAGCAATAATAAAAGAACAAGACAATTTACACAAGTGGGATGAATATGGGTGAAAGACAACAGTTAGATGGAGTAAAGATGGAGACCCCTGTGGTCATTAAAGTATTATATTTTTTGTTAAATTAATAAATAATATGAATGCCATATTTCTTGTTCATAATGATCATAATGTTTTATATGAGGTAATTTCTGTAGTATTAAGCTTGAACGTATACGGCATCCTAAAGGGGGGAGAGGGAAAATGTATTATCGGTAGGGTTGTCAATATCTGAATTACACGTTTTCTTTTTCATAGTATAAATAAAAAGGTCTAAAATGTACATCTAGGTGTTTTATTTGACTAAACCTTGTCTGTTTTGCGTCTGTATATTTCTCCTATACAACCATCTTTAATGGCCATTATGTCAACGTTATTTTTCACACACACACACACACACACACACACACACACACACACACACACACACACACACACACACACACACACACACACACACACACACACACACACACACACACACACACACACACACACACACACACACACACACACACACACACACACACACACACACACACACACACACACACACACACACACACACACAGCTAGCGTTAACGTACTTCCCCCCTCCACTGGATATAACGGGCGTGGTCCTCATCAGCAGGTCTGAGATCTGTGAGGACAGTTTGGTCTTTGCTGCCGTTTGCTGCTGCACTCGGACTTCCGCTGCGTCCGCCAGATGCATCAGCGTCTTTCTCTCCGGACTCTCCTCAAAGTTCTTACAGCCAACGCACTTACAGATCGACGAGCACATAATCTTCGCCTGAAAAAAATAAAATACATGTGAGATTTTCATTCATTGAATATTATGACTGAGACAGTGTGTGTGTTTGTGAGAGAGTGTGAGTGAGTGAGTGAGTGAGTGAGTGAGTGAGTGAGTGAGTGAGTGAGTGAGTGAGTGAGTGAGTGAGTGAGTGAGTGAGTGAGTGAGTGAGTGAGTGAGTGAGAGAGAGAGAGAGCGTGTGTGAGTGAGTGAGTGAGTGTGTGTTTGTCTGTGAGAGTGAGTGATCAAGTGTGTGTATATATGAGTGAGTGAGTGAAAGCGAAAAAATTACATTTATGGAATACAGAGAAGAATAAGAAGGCGATAATAATGTGAGATTGTAAATAACTTGGTTAATTTACTTTGTTGGGTTTATTTATTCACAAAAAAATCATGTCTGAAAAAATAACCTAACCTAAAACTAAAGGGCAGTACAGAGAGTAAGCTAAACATGAAATACAGTAGAGAGAGTGTAACCTTACCTCGTAGCACTCGCAGTAGTTCTTCAAACAGCCGGAGCGTTTGCAGTTGCATCCTTTGCTGTGTCTGCGGTCCGACTCGCCCTGTTTGCCTTTTCCTATCTTCGGTTTGAAGGCTTCTGGGTTACGGTCCAAACACGTCTGGGAAAATAAATAAATCGAATATAGAAAAACCTGTTCACCTTTTTTTTATTATTTCAACAATCTTCCTTTTATGTATTTTACCCACAATAGCCATCACTAACAAGATTATACTCCATTTATATATAGTTCTGCTGTCCATTTATTATTATTTTTTTTACATTTATTTCACTGAATACTGAAGATTTTAGTGAAGACCAAAAAAGTGTTTACCAAATGATATATGTATATTAAAAAAAAAGAAAGTCACCAATAATATTATCACAATGAGGAAACCAGGAAAAAGTAATGTAAGGAATGAAAGGGAGGGAATGGATATTGGATAATGTCATAAACATTGTGAAGAGGAGTCAGTTATTGATTGGCAGCTAGGAGTTGCTGTGGTCTGTTAACAGGTTGAGCCAGTGGTGTATTGATAATTTTGCTCTGTCCTTTCACTCGAGTAATATACATTTTTGGCTTCTGTGATTGCTTGAGGATTAGAGTATACTGTAGATGACACACACACACACACACACACACACACACACACACACACACACACACACACACACACACACACACACACACACACACACACACACACACACACACACACACACACACACACACACACACACACACACACACACACACACACACACACACACACACACACACACACACCTTTATGGCTTTGAGTCTCTCCGTTTCATGTTCCAGGTTATTGAAACAGTTGTTGCAGTTACAGTTACTGCAGAACTCTCCGTTTGCAAAGCAGTCACAGTATCTAAGAGGGAGAGAAAAACAGAACATTTACCTCAGAAAAATTAACTGAAAATGACTGAAATACAACCTATTAACATTACAGCTCCCTCAACGCAAACAGTAGTGAAGAAGTAACACCTTTTTTATCATTAGTAAATACAGTTACACATACACAGCTCCGGAAAAAATTAAGAGACCACTCTAAATTTTTAGTGTCTCTTGTTTTACTCTTTAGAGATATATATTTGAGTAGAATGAACATTTTGATTTTATAATATAAACTACTGACAACATTTCTACCAAATTCACAATAAAAATATTGCTATTTAGAGTATTTTCAATAAGTAATGTAGAGATGAAGATTTAAGAAAAATCCAGACTGGTCTCTTAATTTTTCCCCCGGGCTGTATTAAGTTGATCTAGTCAGGCTTTCTCTAAACACTTCCTTCAAACAAGTACAACGCCTGAAAAGTTCATTCTAAATTATATTGTATTAAATAATTAATTATAACATTAGCACTATACACTTACAGTTTGAGACACTGGGACTTGGTGCAGTTGCATGGTTTCCTCGGTCTTGAGGAATCTGCTGTGGACAAGCTGAGAAACAAAATAATAATAATACATTAAATAAGTAAAGTTAGGCTAAATAAATTCTGCATTCTTCATTTTTAATTAGTGCAATCTTAGATTTTAATTGAGGGATATGAGACATTATGCAAAAAAAATCACGGTTAATTTTGAACCAGGACACTGCAGTTCATATTGGAAAAAATTATCCAAAAATCTAAAAAAACACAAAGCATTCAGGCAAGGAGAGCCATTGTAGGGCAATATGGAATCAGTTCCATAGGGCCCTACAATGGCAATGGTAGGGCCCTACGTTTGGCCCTACCATTGCACAAACATGGATCCACCAATGCTGGCAATGTGGATTGGGGAACTGTTGAACTGTATTGGACTTGAAAGATTGACGTATGTTGCTGGGGGCAAGTGGGGGGAATTTGACAAGCTCTGGGAGCCACACATAAATATAATGGTGGATTGGAACTTGGGATAAATTTGCCCATTAAAAAAAATAAATAAAAATTATTTCTGTTCTATTTTTATTTATTTTTGGTGTGATGCAAGGTGTTTGTTTATGTGTTGTGAAAAAAAAATAAAAAATGCAATAAATATATTGTGAAAAACCCCCACAAAACAGCTCTTGAAAATGCCAGAAAATTATCTTGAAAAAATAATCAATAATAATTCTTACCCGTTGAGTGGCAGCCTGGCCTGAGTCTGTATGGCAGTGGAGGCAGTGAAAGCCGTGCTGTTGGCGATGGTCACGAACGAATGCTGCTGCTGGAGCTAAAGCAGAGCAAGATAACACAACACATATCATATCAAACAGTAGGGAATATTTAGGTCGTCTCAATACGCTTTCACAAAAATCAGATTGAAAATAAATGTTCATAAATATTATAAAAATGTAGTCATGATAACAGCTTTTTAATGTCCTTAGAATAGAATAGAATAGAATAGAATAGAATATATTTATTGCCATTTGCACAGGTACAAGTACAAGTGCATTGGGATTTTTGTGCGAATCTCCCTGAGTCAGCTTCAATACAAACAATGTATAAATAGCATTATAACAGGAAAATTCAAAAAATGAAAATAAGAAGAAACCTGTAAAGTAGAGTACGCCATGTTGGTTGTTTTATTTAATTTTGTCTTTTGTTTGTGTGTTCACTTTTTCAGTTGTGTGCGTTTGTGTTCTTTAAAAATAAATAAAAAGTATTAAAAAAAAAAAATCTGTCTGTTTTTTTGTTTATGACTTAGGTTTGCTACTGGATGTCTGAATTTCCTTCGGGATCAATAAAGTATCCATCCATCCATCCATCCATCCATCCATCCATCCATCCATCCATCCATCCATCCGAAAAGCACCACATACAAACCCCCCCACTCTACTGACCTGTGTGACGTATTGTGCGGGCACCACTGCGTAGCCGACGTTTCCTCCTCCGGGGGCGGGAGCGAGCACGGTGCCCGGGGGGAGGTTGGTGAAGTTGGGCTGAATCTGAGGCAGCGGGGTGGCCGGCATGATCAACCTCTGGGGCGTCTGGGTGGTCGTCACTACTGCCGCTGACGACATGGGCTTAGGGATCACCTGCAAGACAATACATAGGGTTAGATTTTGTGTTCTATCTATCCATCTATCTATCTATCTATCTATCTATCTATCTATCTATCTATCTATCTATCTATCTATCTATCTATCTATCTATCTATCTATCTATCTATCTATCTATCCATCCATCCATCCATCCATCTATCTATCTATCTATCTATCTATCTACTCTACTGCTGCTGACGACATGGGCTTAGGGATCACCTGCAAGACAATACATAGGGTTATATTTTGTGTTCTTCAAAATTACATACGGTTATTAAAATCAATGAATTCAGCTTAAAAAAGACCTGAATGGAAGTTCACGAAAATTTCCAAATGTTAACATGAACATGACAATTTTACAGTATATAAGTATACTGTTTTTTCTAATAAGAAGTGAATGAAAGCCTGTCTCAAAAACACTAAGGGATTATCTACAAGACAGTACAATACATAGGGTTACATGCTGTGTCCTTGAAGCTATACATACAATTAGTCAATCAATCAATGAATGCAGTTTAAGAAAGACCTAAATGAATAAAAAGAAACAGCACTTTTTAAAGTAGGAGTGACCGTTCACAAAAAAGCCTAAATGTTAACATGATGGCAATTTCACAGTGTATATGTCGTTTAACCCCCCAAAAAATAGATCAGATTTGGAAAGCTATTTTTTTTATGTGATTATGTGGTTACTACTGCTGCTGACGTCATGGGCTTAGGGATCACCTACAAGACAATACATAGGGTTAAATGTTGTGTCCTTGAAGCTAGACCATACAAAGTGGTACTAGGGATGTGTGTTACATTTTGTCATCTTGAATATGGAAATAAAAATATATACAATTAGTCAATCAATGAATGCAGCTGAAGAAAGACCTGGACGTATAAACAGAACCAGCATTCTAAGTAAAAGTGTGACCGTTTACAAAAATGTCTTGATGTTTATATGGTGGCAATTTTACCGTGTACATGTTAGACCCAAAAAAAAAAAAAAAAAAAAAAAAAAAAAGTAGTATGCGCTATTTTTTTTATGAGAAATTAATGAGCGTGCGTCTCAAAAACACTTCTGGAATCATTTTCAAAACTTTAATCAAACAAATTAAATAAAAAAAAAAAAAAAAAATCTGTATTTATTTTTACATAACATTTATTGTTTACCAACCGAGTACAACCCTGATTCATAGACTAGTAAAGTCACCTGTTTGATGTTCTGTGCTTGTACGATGGGGACAGACATCCTGACGGCCTGAGTGCTCACCACCATAGGTTTAGCTGAGGGACAAAAAGCAGCAGAAGTTATTACAGAAGAGCTTTCAACAACAGAGGATACTAGGGAGAATTTACAGAAGCTACGGTGGCCTTCAAGGACCTTCAAGAAGCTAGTCACTAAAGATGGCATCATCCACCACAGCCTCAAGTCTTTCCACAATATCAAGTATCACAGTATCAAGTTATTCTATAGCACTTCTTCCAACAGGTGCATTTCCCTCCTATGTAGAAGGTAATAAAAAAAAAAATGTGTGAGTGAGTGTGTCTGTCTGTCTCTGAGTGAGTCCTTTTGTCCATCTGTCTGTCTGTCTGTCTGTCTGTCTGTCTGTCTGTCTGCCTGTCTGTCAGTCCGTCAGTCCGTCAGTCTGTCTGTACCTGTCTGTAGTGAGCTGGTGCTGGGCCCGCTGTGGTGTCCGGTGCTGCTGGCGGTCGTTGCCGTGACGAGGCGGACGTAGTGGAAGCGACTTCCTGGAACTTGGATCTGCTGCACGTTGGGCTGCGTTGCCAAGGGGATGAGCGTCTTAAACTGGGAGCCGGGAACACCTCCAACTGACATGGACTGCACTGCTTTGAGGTTCTGGAAATAAAAATCAATCACATACAACGGGACGAAGGCCTTTGATTAGAGGGGATGCATCAACAACAGTAGGTTTTTGTCATTTTTTAAAAACTGCTGCCAACTTTTTTTTAATATACTAAAAACACACCAACTGACGTGGACTACACTGCTTTGAGATTCTGGAAATGTTCAAATACAAGAGGACGCACGCACGCACGCACGCACGCACGCAATCCCTATATCATTAGAAATGATATAGGGATTAATAAACAACAGGTTTTTGTTGTTAAAAAGCTGCTGTCAACTTTATTCATCTCTCTAAAGATTTATTTTTTACTACAAAAACACACCAACTGACATGGACTGCACTGCACTAAGTTGAGTAGGAAAAGTATCCTAAATTGATCCATACACAAAATCTTCCATTGGTACTCATCCGGGCATTTCCCGCCTACACAAACTCGCATATACAACTACAAGTTCCACAACATACTCAAATTGACATCAAAATGAGTATGAGTAGGACGTTAGTAGGGCTTTTAGTATGAGTAGGACGTTAGTAGGGCTTTTAGTATGAGTAGGGCTTTTAGTATGAGTAGGGCTTTTAGTATGAGTAGGACGTTAGTAGGGCTTTTAGTATGAGTAGGACGTTAGTAGGGCTTTTAGTATGAGTAGGGCTTTTAGTACGAGTAGGACGTTAGTAGGGCTTTTAGTATGAGTAGGACGTTAGTAGGGCTTTTAGTATGAGTAGGGCTTTTAGTACGAGTAGGACGTTAGTAGGGCTTTTAGTATGAGTAGGACGTTAGTAGGGCTTTTAGTATGAGTAGGGCTTTTAGTACGAGTAGGACGTTAGTAGGGCTTTTAGTATGAGTAGGACGTTAGTAGTGCTTTTTGAACACAGCCACAATCACATTTCATCCTAGCTCTGTGCTCTATGAGCCCACCTGTGTGTGTGTGTGGCCTGCGTTGACTTTAACAGGACTTCCGCTCTGCATGGTGAGTATCTGTTGGCCAAGCTGCACGCTCACCGGCAGACCCACCGACTTCTGAGACGCGTTGGAGGTCGGAGACGCCACGGAAACCACCGTTACCTAGAGACGAGACCGATAGAATATTCATCATTATCATCATACACTTTAATATTAGACTCGAGGTCCATTTAAAAAGACATACAATAGACAACACACATACATAAGAATAAAATAAAAAATTCAACCAGTTACGAAAAGGCACTTCCACCAATGTCTCCAAAATGTATGACTGGTATTGTTTAGCCCACACACAGAAACTAACAACCTGCTCAAATGTAGTTGTTTGTAAGGCACACAAAGCTTGAGGTTACAATCAAAATGCAATTCTGCATGTGCTGGCAAGAAGGTTTATTTTATCTATGTGTTTATTTTTTACAGGGACAGTGCAAAATCAAAATAAAACAATTGCACCATAGTAAGCTAGTAGCCAATTTGCTTCTGTAGACGTTACTTTTCTCAATGTGGTATTGTTTTTAGGTGTATATACTAACATTAGCGATTGCTGTATTCCCTTGTAGGTGTGTCAGCTCCAGGAGTCTTGTATTGTATTGTATTGTATTGAATCCTGTCTAACTGGCAACTGTCTTAAATGGAACATCGTTAGGATAATTCATGACACCTGACTTGTGCTTTTCTCAAAGAACAACCCTGCGTTCCAAATCACATACTCTTTCTTTTTACTAAACTACATACTAAAGTACAGAAGAGTTTTAGGGCCATATGAGAGAAAATAAATCAGATAAGGAAGATTGTTTTTCATCATGTCGAGAAATGTCAAGAATAAAGACAAATACTGCAAAATGCTATTGGAGTTAGCGGAGCATTTATGTATTTTCAGCATACTACAATTGACGTGCATGTATTGGGACATCCTGAATCCTATTCTGGCATTAAATAGTAGGGAAGTATGGGAATTGGAACGCAGGGTAGAAGTCGTTTTTTTAAAGATATTTTTTGGGCATTTTTATGTTGTATTGATAGTGTAGAGACAGAGTTGAAATGGGGCAGAGAGGGAAGTGACATGCAGAGAACGACCGCGGGCTGGAATCGAACCCGGGTCCGCTGCTGGCCGAGGCCCATGGGGGGGACGCCCTACCAACTGAGCTAAGGGCGCCCCACCTAAATCTTTTTCTGGCATACTTAATAGTAGGGAAGTATGGGGATTGGAACACAGGGCAAATCAGAAAGCCGAGCTGCACTAAAAAAAATGTCCGGTTGTGATGTTTGCATGTGAGGGTTATATCGCCATCTGCTGGTTTGGAAAGGGAAAGATTTCCCCAAAATGTACTTGTGGGGACAGGAATATTCTCACAAACAAAATAGGGAAAAACTAATTTACAAAAACACCAGTGCACCTCTGGACATGGCCCTGAATAAGAAACACTGCACCAACATGACACACGTTTCTGCCTGTATTTGTTCTTTGTCTTTACTATCTCTTAAAAGCTATTTCTGCCGTTTCTGTTTTTATTTGTTTTTTCATATTCATATCTATTTGTGCACATTTTTATGAGAACGTTTGTTGTTTTTTTTTTTTTTTTTGGTGATATATTTTGATTTCGGTCAAGCCCGGAGACAGTTGTTCTTTGTTTGTGTTCTTGTTGTTGTGGAAAAAAAATTGAAAACCCAATAAATAAATGAAAAAAAAATAAATTAAAGCTATTTCTAATATCTAATCTTTTTTTTTTCACAATATATTTATTGCAGTATTTATTTTTAATGTTGTAACAACACACACACAAACAACTGCACCATCATTATTGTCTAATCTTGATGCATTTTATGCCTCTGTAAAGCACTTTGAATGGCCTTGGTTTCTGAATTGTGCTATAGAAATAAACCTGCATTGCCTAAGAAAGAAAATAAAGGACCAGTATGTAGCCTTCACCTTACCTTATGTTTAAAACTATAGTGCGTGACTTTTTCATATAATACATTCAAGCCACTGTCCAACGGAGTGTGTATACCGTACCTTACTGGGAGTCTTGAGCGGGGAGATAGCGATCTTCTTGCCTTGGATACTTTGTAAACTGGTGTTGAGTTGCTCAGAGAGAGTGATGGTCCTTGGGCTCATCACCGGAGAACTCTGTGTCAAGACGCGACCTGTCAACACGAGATTTGAGAGAAATGTGGTTTAATTATAGAAGAATATATAATGAGAAAGACTGAGTGTGTGTGTGTGTGTGAGTGAGTGAGTGTCAGAGAGAGAGAGAGTGAGTGAGTGAGTGAGTGAGTGAGTGAGTGAGTGAGTGAGTGAGTGAGTGAGTGAGTGAGTGAGTGAGTGAGTGAGTGAGTGAGTGCGTGAGTGAGTGAGTGAGTGAGTGAGTGAGTGAGTGAGTGAGTGTGTGCTGTGTACAATATTAACCACACCACAGTAAAGCAATGACACAAACCTGCAATGACAGGAGACACTGAGGTCTGGGGATTTAGACCTTTGCTGTTTACGGTTTTCGTGATGATGAATTTGATCGGAGCCGCTGACGATGTCGGAGTTTTCTTTGCGATCTGTGGAGATAGACGGGCGGTTAAAGGAATACTTCACCCGTACGGAACCGGCATTCTATCGTTATAAACCGGCATTCTATCGTTATAAAGTCGCTATTATTATACAGTGAAGTGAAGTCACACTAATAAAATGTAGGGTAAGACAGTGAGACCATAAAACACTCTTTCTGCCTTTTTTTCAGGCTAGGATGAACTGATTTACATTGTTTTGCACATTTAACATTCAACTTAAATCCTCTTCCGTACCAATAACACTCTGTACTCTTACCTGTACAGTCTTCAGCTGTTGGGCTTGTAACGTAGTGAGCTGGTTTCCCGCGTTCCCCATCACCGGTTTCAGCTCGGACCTCCCGCCGATAGTCACCACCTTAAACTGCTGCGGCACCGTCGACTTCCCATCTGCCGAAATCTGCGACACCCCCGGCTTACTGCCCGTGTGCGGCAACTGCAACACTATGGGCTGTCCCGACTTGCCTATCGCGTGCACCAAAAGTTTCTGTCCCTCTTGCTTGATAACCTGGCCTTGCGTCACTGCCGATTTCGCCGCCTCCGTTGCTTGGGCCGACGCCACCTTGTTGAGAATGATTTGGTGGTTCGCGGCCGAGATTGTAAACGGCGCCGTCAGCTTCTGTAAGCCGCTCGTAGAAGTGGTAGTTAAGCTAGTCCCCGTAACACTGTCCGTAGCCTTGGTGGCGGCTGTCGAACAAGTGGCCATTGCTGCTGGTTTGAGGGTGAAAATGGGTGAGGGCGCGCTAGAAATCGATATGGGAATTTGCTGACTTCCAGAACTGATGGTAAAAGTGTTTGAGTCTGTTGTGGTTGACGTGCTAATATTGACTTCCGAACACAGGACGATATTTTCTGAAGAAGAAAGCGGTGTATCCGTCTCCATGGGAACTGGAGTGTCATCGCTGCTGGATTCTGATTTCCCCGTGGTAACGTTGTTGTTGTCGGGTTGGGAGGAGGGAGGCGGAGGAGGAGGGGGGATTTCTTCTTCTATGGATTCCGTGTCCATGATCTCGTCGGGAAGGAGGCTGTTGACTTCGGGCGACACCACGTCCATGATTGCAAATGGTTCAGCTCTCTGTTTAGATCAGAAAGAAAAACACAATGTGATTATTTGTTATATTGTCATAGGAAAATGTGTCGGAATCTTTAATTTAAACAATGTCTTAGAATTATTTGTTAATTGAGAAAATGTGTCAAAAAATGGATATATGTTTATCAATTGAACAGTCATTGTGACTAGAAATAAAATGTAAGCATCTAAGAAAAATAATCAATTTTTCTTTTAATTATTTAAAAAAAGGGTGCTACGAGGAACTTTTGAATATTTCTGAAACAGTCAAATTTTCCCTCTGATGATCATAAATGACATGTAACAGCCAACGAGACCATCACTGCAAAGAATGCTATTTCTATATAGTTTTTCTTAATGCCTTTGTCATTGGCATACGCTCACCCAGGAACAACAGCTGGCGTAGTAAAAACACTACCGGTTTTGTCCAAAGGGGGCGCAAGAATGAACACAAACTGAAAGTTCCTCTGAGCACCTTTAAAGTGTCTACAAGGAACTTTTAGTTTGTGTTAATTCTAGCGGCCCCTTTGGACAAAAGCGGTAGTGTTTTTAATACGCCAGCTGTTGTTGCAAGAAAAAAGAAAAAGAAAAAGCAAGCTAGCAATTTAGCCGCATTCACAATAACTGTATAGGGACGGTAGTGACCTGTACATGAGTTTTCAGTAATCTTGTCAGCAGATGGTCTCGTTAAAAAGGCCCCGGGCCCCTCACTAACTGACTACACTCACTGTTATCCCCTCCTCCCATAGACATGTGACATTTACATACAGTCTCTCTGTGTTATCTTAACACAAATATTTCAGACTATCATCTTTGTAAATTGCCTATGTTCTTTATTGGTCTATAGTCTGCAAACTACTGCACAGAAATTTAATTGAAAATGTTTTATTTTGAAAAAGTGAAAAAAAAAAAAAAAAAGCAATAATAAACAATAAAATAAATGAAACAAGTGGACGGTTACAATAAAGTAATATTTACAAACAATGAAAACCACAAATGAAAATAAACGGTTTGAAATGACAAGCTTGGGCTCAGAAATTATTGGCATGTTATAGGCAAGTTAAAAGCCTAGTTAAGCAGTCATTCGATAAGTTTTATGGTAATGGTTTAGACCGTATTTGACTTTTTATTTCTTCAGATATGCGATCGATTTGTCAATATATCGGATTGGCCAATCCCCACACACAAACATTTTAATTGAATATTAATTTTTATTGTTAATTTTTCTATTTATATTCTGGATCTTTGCAGTCACCTCAAAACAACTAACTGAAACAAATTCCCTTCATGTGAAAAAACCTACTTGGCAATCCGACTAGATTGTGTAATTCTTTGGGATGTAGAGTGTTTGCGTGTGAGCCAATAGAACCGTGTGTGTGTGTGTGTCTGAGCTGTGCTTGTTATTTTGACACGGGCCGACAGCTGACTCCGGGTCAGTTAGGCCGAGTCTTTGTCCCACAGCGTAACTCCACACACACACACACACACACACACACACACACACACACACACACACACACACACACACACACACACACACACACACACACACACACACACACACACACACACACACACACACACACACACACACACACACACACACACACACACACACACACACACACACACACACACACACACACACACACACACACAACTCAGAATTAAATTAAAGACCAATTAATCAAAAAACTAAATTGTGAAGAAAAATTAAACATCAGTTGCTTTTGGGTTAGGGGACAATTTTGAATAAAACACGACTTCTTTCTATGATCAAGTAAAAAGGTAGGAACATCTACTAATGCCAGCCTGATCTGTGTGAAGTTTGTACATCTGTAATTATTTAATAAATAAATAAAAAACACTGCAAAAAATTATATTTTGAGCTTTTAAATGGCACCATCAGATCATTTTTTTTTTAAATAAAATCATATTCCCTATTACCTAACATTTTAAAGATTTTTTACAAGACATGTTCATGCAAACCAAGGCTTAATTGTTTGATAAACGTATCCAAAGCCTATTAAATACCATAGAACGATTGATTTAGGACATTTTGGCGTTATATTCAAATTATTTATTCCCTGCTTTTTTAATTGATCTGCAATGAATAGTTTCACTTCCCCCAACGAAAAAACTGAACTTGTTTACATATCCACAAATAAAACACACACACACACACACACACACACACACACACACACACACACACACACACACACACACACACACACCCCCCCCCCCCTATAGAGGGAAGCAGGTCCCGGTTGAGTCAAAGAAAGAGTGAGTAAAACAGACGACAAGCAGTTTGCTGTCTGCGTTACTATTTCAGGCCCGGGGTTGTATTTCGAAAGATCCGCCATTTTTACATCGTCATCAGCCCTGTTAGCTAGCTCCACCATGGTCCCACTATAAAAGGCTAGCTTCCCCCTGCTAACGCTAAAGCTACCGGTGACAATGAGGGGGAAAAGGGAATTTAATAGCATTTATATTCAGTTGATAATAATTATACTACAAAAAAATAGAACTACAAAAGGGCTGAGGATAAAAACTACAATTAAGAAGTAATAAACTAGTTTAGCAGACAATGTAAACAATGCCAACGTTCCCTAATATAACACCTCCTGTCACTTGATATATGCATCTGAAATAACAGCTTAACAATGCAGTTAATACTAAAGTGCAAATACGGGGCTTATTGTCCTGCTCTTTGGGGTAATGAGAGTACAGTTAGCATGGCCTTACCGGCAATGAATGAAACATTATAGTTAGAAGTAGTGTATATTTTTTTGAGAGAGCATATTGTTAACCAGAATAAATACTACATACATAAGAGGTTTGTAGCTAATTTATAAGGATAACGGGACATATCAGTGAATGAAAGCGAGTATAAATGAATTATAATAGCACTTATATTGAGTTATAAATATTAATTTCAATACAAAATAGCACAGCAACATAAGAGCTGACAATTATATCTGCTGGTGTCTGTCTGCTACATTCAACTAGATTAAAACATTTTTAACAAAGCATTTAATACCCGCGCACTTACACATGTAGCGGCATGTTTATCTTTGTGCTTCGGGGTTCATGAGTAAAGTTAACAAGGCCTATTAACCACTTATAAATGACATTTTAGGTCATAGTCAGATATATTTTTTATATTTTGCACCCAGGCAAAGACCAGCTTGAAAACAAAAAAAAAACATCACTTAGAACAAGATTTTCAGAGCTAAGTTATAAAGGAAAACAGAGACTATCTTGCTTGTGTTGTTATCATTTAGTGACCCAAATACAGAAACAGATATTCATCAATCTACGTCTGATAGTAGCAAAGTTAGCTTTTTACTTTCAATTTGCAAAACGCAGTAACTTCCCCCAGCAGTTACCACACGTGATATTTACACTATGAGCTCATCAGAAGCGTGTATCTTTAGATAATCAACTTTATCTCCGCTCACACGAGACTGAAATCGATCAGACAACTGTACTAGCAAACTTGGCTGAGCAGAGCTAACCCCGAGCTAGCTAGCACAACATTACACACCTCAACATTTAACACATTATTTAAGTGCGCGGCTTCCGTACTAGGTGCGGTGTTTACGGCCGCCGAAGTGGCCCGACACACGGTCATGCTTACCCCGAGGTTTTCTTTAGACGCAGGGCGATGTTTCCAAGTAAAACGAGGAAAGGAAAAAAAGGCGATTGTTCAAAATACCGCGCCGAGCGCCATTCCTCCCTGACATTTCACAAGCTGGCCACGCCCTCCGCGCCCTACGTCACCGCTACGTCACCCTTAAAGGCGCAGTACCACTTCACAGACAAACGTGAGAATTTTCACAAAATAGTACAGGTCTGGGGAAAAATCAAGAGACCACTCCAAATGTTCAGTGTCTCCCATTTTACTATTTATAGGCATATGTTTGAGTAGATTGAACATTTTGGTTTTATTCTATAAACTACTGACAACATTTCTTCAAATTCCAATATATTTTTTGTCATTAAGAGCATTTTAAACCTGCAGTGTGTAGAATTTGGGGTTTTATTTCCTAGCAGATTTTGTAGAAAGTAATTATAATATCCATAAGTACATTTCATTTAGTGCATAATAGCTGAATTTATTTATTTTTATTATTATTTTTTCCCTTAGAAAGGGTCTCATATATGTCCATATTTCTGCATATCTTGGACCAAGGCCTAGTGCAGCCATCTTGAAAGTGTCATAGTTGGAATGTCATCAGGTGCATTGTTTAAAATTTAGAATTGTTCTTGTCCTTGAAGGCCACTGTAGCTTCTGTTATTATTCGAAAGGGGTGGGGTTACCCAGGGAGCGTTGCATTGTAGAACTTTCTTGATGATGTCATATTACACACTGCACCTTTAAATAAGTTATGTAGAGATGAAGATTTGAGAAAAATCCAGACTGGTCTCTTAATTTTAACAACAAATGCAGCTTTTTTTTATGAATGAAAATAATCTTCAACACATTTGTTTTTCTTTTTTATGCACTACATCACTTCCTGGCCTCGACTAAAACATGATACACTGTGTAAAATGAATTATGATATAAAAAAAATTAAGTGTACAAAATATGTCATGATGTACTTTGAACACAAAGTTACATTGACTGTGTTGTGAACATCATTATGTATGGTAGATATCACATTCATAGGTGCAAATTTACTGAAGTTTCCCCCCAACTTAATTGGTTTCCTTTGCAAATTTAAAGAATATATTAAAACACTGGCAGTTAATAACACAAAGTAAAGTGACAAAATGTCAAAATTGACAAAGATATTTTCAAAGAGGAATTATGTCTTGCATTTCGTTACGTTAGGCCTATTTATTTTATTATACAGTATGTGTATACCTCAGCAATATGTCCCTGAAAATCTGGAATATGTGCCGAGTTTATACCGGTTTATACATGAAAAGGGGGAGGGGGGAGACTCACACATTGAAATAAAAAGAAGGCAATAACTGAAACATTAATTAAGTATCAGACCCTACGTTTTATATTTTTTATACATTAACCTATTTTATAAATGAGTCTATGTTTGAACATTGTCTTGAATCTATATGGTGAAATACATGTTTTTATTCATTTTAATTGATTCCATAATTTCTTCTGTAGCATTAATATCATGGACCTATAAAGAAAGATTAATATGGATAATAACCTTGCTTCACACTTCACTACCGGTGTGTCTGTTGTCTGACTACTTCGCCTCGCTTCGCCTCGCTTCGCTTCACTTCGCCTCAGCTCCACCGGTCTGTGTGCGTCGTCCTGCCGCTTTACTTCGCACCGCGTTCGTTTCACTTCTGCCGCGTCGCTTCACCGCTCTCACCGCGCTCATCTCGGAGGCTCTTACAAACCGGAAGTCTGTTGCCCCTCTTGGCGGAGGAAGCCGGTTGTTGTTGACACTTCGAAGCTACAATGGCGACCGACGTGAGACAGGAGCTCGCGCAGCTCATGAATTCAACCGGTTCTCACAAAGATCTCGCTGCCAAGTATGTAACACTGCGTATACCGATGTTGTTACTCGCTAATAGTTGCTTTGGGCTTTTTCTACATGTAGTAAATAGCCGCTACATGGCTGTGACAGACCAAGCTAAGCTAACGTTAGCCACCGAGCTGCATTAGTATTACATACATTCAGTTAATGTGCATCTTACTGTCAGAGCACTGCATTGTACAGCTTGTCACTTTGCTTTTAACATTTCTTCTACGCGATACAATATGGGCGAAGCTACATTCAATGTTATGTGTTATAATAGGCCCATGAATTGGTATCTATTTTGCTACTGGTGCTTGATACTAGCTGACCGTGTTGTGTGTGATCTAAGGGTCCATATTCCTTGTTAAAAAAGCTCCCAGGCTCCAAAATAGTGTTTGACAATACATGTACTATATGGTTATTCAACACCTTAGCTTGTGATAACATGTAACGTTATTCAAAAGCAGCATAATCAAGTACAGGTTTAATTTTTAACTTTTATGCTGCATATTTTTTGTTGCGTTAGACTTAAGTTTGTTTCCATGTCCTTATTACACGGTCTCATCCTATTCATTTAGCAGCATCTGACAAGTTTCCTACAAGTATTAAAATGCATTTCATTCATAAATACAAAAAATAGGGCAACAACGTCTTAAATCAATCTCTTAAACGTCTTAAAAATGCTAAGCCATGTGTAGTAGGATATTATCAATAATTCTTCTTTCTGATGTGTCAATTTAAATTTTGTGGTCCAAGTCTGTACGTCAGTTGATGTCATGCGAGAACTACAGCAAGTAGTATGGTCTGGAAGCACTCCGTTTAGAGCAGTCTATTCGGGGGAAACTGGGCTGGCCTGTTTTTATTTCTTTAAACCAATCACAATCATCTACGGCGGGGCTAACCCCGGGAAGCAGCCAATGGAGGCGTAGCGTTGTTTGCCGACGCCAGCGCTTAATAGACGCTGGCGGAAGTGGTCAAGCCAGACTATGCGAGAACTAACTAACTGTCAAATCTTTTGTAGATATCGACAAATTCTGGACAAGGCGATCGGCTTCACAGACGCAGATCAACTAGAATCCTTGAAGGCCTTCGTGGAAGCAAGTATGAAGAGCCTAAATACTTCTGACACCTTCAGATGTCTATTTATCATCTATTTTATCGCTATTTATTTCACCATATGAACTTTACCTTGCTGTCCTTCACCGACCTCTGTTTGTTTATTTAATGTGTTTTTTCGACACGTACACATTTGTATGTTGTTGGTGTGATTGTGGATTGGGATTGATTGATCAATTCATTCAATTCATTTCAGTCATTGCTGTAAGTGTTTTTTAATGTGTGCTGTTGTATTTTAATTTATGTATTTTATGTAAAGCACTTTGGTG
>NC_137222.1:2921144-2923644 GCF_949987685.1 Ammodytes marinus
TGATGATGATAATGACATGTTCTATTCAGCCCTATAAGGAAATTAGTTTAATCCAAAAGATACATTTTCTGCTGGTATTAACATTTGTAAAGATGTACATTATTTGTGTATATTTTCCCATGTGATATGTTGTTGAGACGCTTGCTTCCTTTGTCTGTGTCCAGGCTGAGAAAATTGCTTCCCAGATGATCACTGAGGGACGAATGAACGGCTTCATCGACCAGATAGACAGCATCGTACACTTTGAGAGTGAGTAACCACAGCAACGGATGTCCTCCGCAATTTTTCCTTCCAGTTGGCGCCAATACTGTTCTGTATTTGATCATGAAAAGTTACTTCACGTTGTTTAAAAGGTGATATTTTGAGTCACTATTTACCGGCAGCCAGTAGAGGGCGGCCTCTTCAAATTACACAACACACCTTCCTTTTATTGGAGAAAGGGAGGGTGCGTAGGAACCCTGTGTTCCAAATCACATACTTTTTCTTGTTACTACACTACATACTCAAGTGCAGAAGAGATTTAGGGCCACAGGAGAGAGAAAAAAAAATCTGATAAGGAAGATTATTTTTCTCGTTATGTCGAGAAATGTCAAGAATAAAGACGAATACTCCAAAATGTTATTGGAGTTAGTGGGGCATTTATGTATTTTCAGCATACTACAATTGACATTGCATGTATTGGGACATCCTGAATCCTATTCTGGCATTAAATAGTAGGGAAGTAAGGGGATTGGAACGCAGGGTAGAAGTCCTATACATAGGTTGAACCCGTCATGAAAGGGAAATGTGTTAAATAGCCTAGCCCCACTAATCAAATGTTGTCCCTCTTTCTCTCTTCAGCCCGGGAGCCCCTCCCCACGTGGGACAAACAGATCCAGTCGCTGTGTTTCCAGGTCAACAACCTGTTAGAAAAGATCAGAGTGGTCGCGCCTGAGTGGGCCGCCCAGGCTCTGGAGTCCCAGATGACCCAATAAACACACACACACACACACACAGAGACAGACAGACAGACAGACAGAGACACAGATGCAGAGACACAGACGCAGACAGACACACACAGAGACACACACACAGAGACACAGACAGACAGAGACACACACACACACACACACACACACACACACACACACACACACACACACACACACACACACACACACACACACACACACCACTCCCTTCAACCTTCTCTTAAAGGTGCAGTCAGCGATTTAAACGCTTGTTGACAAAATCACCTTTTCTCAAAATCAGTGAATATCTCCTCACGATCTGCTTACCTGTCCTTACTGTGTGTGTGCGCTGAAAACAAGTCTAGTGTCAATACACAGCCTAGGCTCTGTAAACGTATAAGTAAACAAAGGGAATGTTAACAAAGAGGGCCCTAGCTAGCAACATACCCGTTTACAGAGCTTAGGCTGTGGATTAACACAATTTGTTTTCAGCTCACACACAGTACGGACAGGTAGCAGATCTTGAGGAGATATTCAATTTCGATTGGTCTCGACAAAAAGTAATTTTGTCAATAAGCGTTCTCCAGAATCACTGACTGCACCTTTAAGTGTTGTCTTCTTTGTCGTTAAAGAAACACATCTCTACTTTGGTCCCGAAATACTGGAAACACTCAAAATTCACATTCACTCGTTTAAACAATGTTTTATTACATTTTTTGGCCACCGGGAAAACAGTCCAATATTTGTCAATGTATCAGAGCTGTGTCTGGCATAGCTGGATTCATATTAAGCGAGTTTTGGTGTAAAAATATAGGTGTGAATTCATCTTATTTACTTGGCACATGGTGTAAAACATTTGGAGATTGTTATTCAGATGGTTGACAAAGAGAAGCACTGGTCTGTTCCAACTTATGTTTAGTATTTTTAACTTTCACATAACGAGAAAGACAGAAAGTGTTTTTTTGTTTTTTTTGGTTTGTGGCGTCATGTAAAACTCAGTTCTCACTCATTCTGCAAAGAGAAAATAAAATTCAAAGCTAAAAAAGGAACTGTGTAGCGTCAGGGTTTGTGTTGTTTAATCCTGCGTTCCAAATCACATACTCTTTCTTTTTACTACACTACATACTAAAGTACAGAAGAGTTTTAGAGCCACAGGAGAGAAAAAAAAATCAGATAAGGAAGATTTTTTTTTTTCATTATGTCGAGAAATGTCAAGAATAAAGACAAATACTACAACATGCTATTGGAGTTAGTGGGGCATTTATGTATTTTCAGCATACTACAATTGACCTGCATGTATTGGGACATCCTAAATCGTTTTCCTGCATACTAAATAGTACAGAAGTATGGGGATTGGAACGCAGGGCTAGTTTATTAACTGCTTCAGGAACAGTGTATTGAAATGGTTAGTTGTAATTCATTAAATGCTTCTTAGTTTGTTACACACACGCACACACACACACACACACGCACACACAAAAACTGATATCTGTACAGTAGTTTGAGCCAATCAATCATCATGCTTTATTTGTTGATATATTTCAGTCTCA
>NC_137222.1:2933644-2938644 GCF_949987685.1 Ammodytes marinus
TGATTTGTTCAATGCACTTACTCAGTGCCTGTATTGGACTGTAGTCTCCTGGTGATATGGTTATGTAAATTTGTGTGTCGTCTGCATAATTATGGTAGCATAATTTGTTCTTATTCATAATCTGAGCTAGTGGGAGCATGTAGATGTTAAATAGAAGAGGGCCAAGAATGGAACCTTGGGGGACCCCGCATGTAATATTTGTCCGCTCAGATGTGAAATTGCCTATTGACACATAGTAGTCTCTATCCTTTAAGTAGGATTCAAACCAGCTTAGTGCAGTTCCCGAAAGTCCAACCCAGTTTGCTAGTCGATCTAGTAATATGCTGTGGTCAACTGTGTCAAAAGCGGCACTGAGATCCAGTAAAACTAAAACAGAACTTTTGCCACTGTCTGTGTTTAAATGGATGTCATTGAGGACCTTAACCAGAGCAGTCTCAGTGCTGTGGTGTTGTCGAAATCCTGACTGGAAGACATCAAAGCAGTTATTCATTGCTAAGTAGTTATTTAGCTGTTGATAAACAGCTTTTTCAATGATTTTACTTAAAAATGGTAGGTTAGATATGGGCCTATAATTTTTCATGAGTGATGTATCTAGATTGTTCTTTTTTTAAGAGTGGCTTGATGACTGCTGTTTTCAGGGCCTGTGGGAATACACCTGTCTGAAGGGACGTGTTGACAATTTGTAGAACATCTGAGGCCATACAGCTAAAAACAGTTTTAAAGAAGCCTGTGGGCAGAATGTCAAGGCAACAGGATGAGGAGTTCAGGTGTTGTATAATGTCCTCCAGGTTTTTGTGGTTTATAAGATAAAATTCTGTCATTGCATTTGAATTGATTTTAAGAGGGAATACATGTGTTGAACTTGGTATTGATGCAGTGACAGCTTGTCTAATTTTGTGAATTTTCTCAGTAAAGAAGGAGGCAAATTCATTGCAGGCTCTCGTGGAGAGATGTTCAGACGCTACTGACACAGGAGGGTTTGTTAATCTGTCGACAGTAGCAAACAGGGCACGTGCATTGTTGTTGTTTTTGGTGATGATGTCAGAAAAGAAAGAATGCCTTGCATTTCTCAGTTCAGTTTGTGCACTGTTTCTCTTTGAAGATGTCATAATGAACCTGGAGATTTGTTTTTCGCCACCTGCGTTCTGCTTTACGGCACTCTCTTCTTTCTATCCTGACCTGCGGGGCATTTCTCCAAGGAGATCTTTTCTTACCAGAGACAACCTTCATCTTAGTGGGCGCAATAGCATCTATAATACTTATAAGTTTGCCGTTAAAGTTGTCTAAGAGCTCCTTAACTGAGTTACAGGGGAGGGGTGGTATCGAAGAAAATGCTTGAATGAATGTTTCACTGGTATTTTCTGTAATATACCGCTTTTTGATTACTTTTGATTGATCAATTGTGTGCACAGACATTGTACTCTCAAAAAATAAACAGGAATGGTCCGTGAGGGGACCCATATCTGCCACTGTTATGTCTGAAATGTTCGTTCCTCTGGAAATGATAAGGTCCAGCGTGTGCCCTTTGTTATGAGTTGGTTTGTCAACATGCTGATTTAGTCCAAAGTTGTCAAGGACACAGCACAGTTCTTTCGCACATCTGTCCTCTGGTTTGTCAGTATGAATATTGAAATCTCCGACGATTAATACACAGTCAAACTCAGTACAGATTACAGACAGCAGTTCAGTAAGTTCATCAAAAAAGCTTGCATTGTATTGTGGTGGCCGGTAGATATTGACGAAAATAGCTCTAGAGGCTGAATTTAACTGTAGAGGTAGAGCCACATACTCAAATGAATCAACATTTCCATAAGACATCTTTTTGCATTGTAGAGATTCTTTAAACAGAATAGCAACCCCCCCTCCTTTTTTATGCACTCTGGATTCACTCACAAAATTGTAATTTGCGGGGGCGGACTCTATGAGAACAGCTGAGCTGTTATCTTGGTCTAACCAAGTTTCAGTTAAAAACATAAAATTAAGATTGTGCCTAGTAATAAGATCATTAATTAAAAATGTTTTACCTGCCAAGGATCTGATGTTTAATAAAGCTAAATTTAGTGTGTTCGAAGCATTGTCAGCCCGATTTATTTCAGCACACTGTGGCTGAAGAGGAATGCTTATCAGATTTGATACATTTACAGGATTTAAGAGTTTCCTGTTACTTGAGATACACTTTGAGAAACAGGGCCCCAGCTTATCCTGTGAGTCGTAGGCGTTAATGTAGCCGCGGCCCGGCACATATCAACAAGTGCTGACATCATCAGTCTCCCTAGCCTGATGATGATGACGTCGCGATGGGATCGGAGGGGGTTTGCGTGGCGGGGTGAAGAGCCGGGCGCTGTGGCTTAGATTGGCGAGTTGAGGGGGACGTTGACTGCTGGTTAAGACACTGGAGATATGATAAAATAAAACATTTAAGTTAAAAACTTACTTTGTAAATATTACTGTGATGTCTTTTACTGTGACATCACAGTAATATTTACAAAGTAAGTTTTTTTTAACCCTATATTTCTCTTTCTGTGATGTCACGAGAAGGAGAAATATAGGGTTAAAAAAAACAATCTTTCTGCCTTTTCTCAGGATAGGATGAACCGATTTTTTTTTTTTTGCACATTTATACTACATAGGATCTCAGAATTCAATACACCTTCATATTCAAACCGGTGAAGTAGGCCTTTAATGTTTTGAGGCTGTCGCTTGAGTTTCAGTTCCCTCCACAGATCTATTTGCTTAAGGTCCGGAGACTGGCTAGGCCACTCCATGCCCTTAATGTGCTTCTTCTTGGGCCACTCCTTTGTTGCCTTTGTTGTATTTTAAGGGTCATTGACATGCTGGAAGACCCATCCACAACCCATTTTTACGGACCTGGCTGAGAGAAAGAGGTTGTCACCCAGTATTTCATGGTATACTTCACTGCATCGAGTTCCCTCGATGCAGTGAAGTCCACCTGTCCCCTTAGAAGGGAAACACCCCCAAAGCATAATGCTTCAACCTCCATGCTTGACTGTGGGGATGGTGTTCTTGGGGTCATAGTCAGAATTCCTCTTCCTCCGCGCATGGCGAGTCACTATGATACCAAATAACTTGATTTAGTTCTAATCTGACCACATCACCTTCTCCCAAGAAATTAACACCCGCCACACGCCAAATGCGGGTAGATTTGCATGCTGGCATGTAAATTGTGTCACTTCGCCCGCCACTGTGTCGGGTAATACATTCCAGTCAGGTCCGATCGAATTTGCATATTTAATACATACAATGATGCCAGTGTGCTGCACAGTCCCACAGTTTCTTTTTGCCTTTCTAGTCGAACTGAACTACGGTGCGATCCGCTCCGCGAGGAAATACTATCTGCGAGACGTGTGGAGGCATAATCAATCGACTTACTTTGCCCCTTTATTTCTTCCCACAGCCGAGGTTGAGGTGCTGAAAATAAAGTGAAAACTGCGCTTTTCCTTTAAGCAGCAGAGCTGCCGCCGTTATGTTACAGTATTATTATGTTACATCCATAGTTCCCTCGATGCAGTGAAGTCCACCTGTCCCCTTAGAAGAGAAACACCCCCAAAGCATAATGCTTCAACCTCCATGCTTGACTGTGGGGATGGTGTTCTTGGGGTCATAGTCAGAATTCCTCTTCCTCCGAGCATGGCGAGTCACTATGATACCAACAAACTTGATTTTGTTCTAATCTGACCACATCACCTTCTCCCAAGCATTCTCTGAGTCGTTCAGGTGTTCATTGGCAAACTTCAGACGGTTCTGTACATGTCCCTTCTTGAGCAGGGGGACCTTACGGGCACTACAGGATTTCAATCCATTACGACATAGTGTGTTACCATTGGTTTTCTTGGTGACTGTGGTCCCAGCTGCCTTGGGATCATAATAATTAATTGGATTTATATAGCGCTTTTCAAGGCACTCAAAGACGCTTTACAGGGTTCCAGGTTCAATTCGTTCACACACAGTCATACTGGTGGTGGTAAACTACGATAGTAGCCACAGCTGCCCTGGGGCAGACTGACGGAAGCGTGGCTGCCATTCAGCGCCAACGGCCCCCCCGACCACCACCTCAAACATACAGCAGTCATACACATTCACACGAGGCAAGGTGGGTATTTGTATCAATTATTCTTTCTGTGTGTTGTTACTGTATTGTTTCATAAAGATTTAATTAAAAAAAATATATATATATGGGCTATACATTTTTTTTAAACAAGCCCACGGACCCACAATCTCTCTTGATAGGTCCATAGGTCCATGCCCATAATAAAGGTTGTTTGAGGAGGGGTGCGACATTCCACTCGCTTTGTCGTCATGGAAATCTCAGTTTTCTGTTTCTCAACTTGTTCTAACACACACACACACACACACACACACACACACACACACACACACACACACACACACACACACACACACACACACACACAAGCACACACACACGCCTACGACATATGTAATTTATGATGTGTACTTTAGTGACCAATTACTTGTTCTTCAAGGAAAAACCAACAGATTTGGTGACAGATATGTTCTGTAGAAACTGTCAAGTCATGTGGCTACAGGCCTATATGACAAACTCTATATGTTTGATTTAACATATGGCCTAAATCATAATTGATTGGATTTAATTATAATTATAATTGTGCCTTTGTGGGGCGACTGTGGCTCAGGTGGTTAAGCGGGTTGGCCAACGATCCTAGGGTTGGCGGTTCGATCCCGCCCGGCCACTTGTATCATGGTTGTTGTGTCCTTGGGCAAGACACTTCACCCACCTTGCCTCGTGTGAATGTGTATGACTGCTGTATGTTTGAGGTGGTGGTCGGAGGGGCCGATGGCGCGGAATGGCAGCCACGCTTCCGTCAGTCTGCCCCAGGGCAGCTGTGGCTACTATCGTAGTTTACCACCACCGGTATGACTGTGTGTGAACGAATTGAACCTGGAACCCTGTAAAGCGCTTTGAGTACCTTGAAAAGCGCTATATAAATCCAATCAAT
>NC_137222.1:2941144-2943644 GCF_949987685.1 Ammodytes marinus
TGTTTTCTTTAATTTGCTGAGTATGAGCCTTTTCTATCTACATAGGAGCGAGGCGCTGAGGCCGCCATGTTGCACCGCCACGATTCTACAGTAGCTCAGAAGGGACAAACTTAATGTACTGGCCATATGCATTTTTAAGTGGGCGTCCTGGGGAAATGCACCTGTTGGAAGACCAAGAAGAAGAAGTAGGCCTACTATAGACTAAAATAACTAAATACATCTTCACCTCATCACTTGATATTGTGGAAAGACTTGAGGCAGTGGTGGATGATGCCATCTTTAGTAACTAAAGCTTCTTGTCCGTGAAGGCCACCGTAGCTTCTGTAAATTCTACCAAAGGGGAGGGGTTAGCGAGGGAGAGTTGACATTCTAGAACTTTCACCACTAGATGCCACTAAATGTTCTGATTTTACACACTGCACCTTTAAGACATTGATCCTTCGAACCTTTTAGCCTGACAAACAGTTTTCATGAGTTAAAATTCAAAGTCAGAGCAAATTAAAGACAGAATGCGTGTTTTTTTGCTAATATTGGTCCTTGTAAATGAGAGAATTACAAAAAAATATATTTATTTTTTATACTAAATAAAATACATTTTATACAAGGACTGACTTCTTCAAGATCAATTAAAGGTGCTCTGAGGAACTTTCAATTTGTGTTGATTCTTGCACCCCCTTTGGACAAAAGCGGTAGTGTTTTTACTACGCCAGCTGTAGTTCCTGGGTGAGCGTATACCCATGACAAAGGCATTAAGAAAAACTATATAAAAATAGCATTCTTTGCACTGATGGTCTTGTTTGCTGTTACATGTAATTTATGATCATCAGAGGAATATTTCCACTCTTTCAAACATATTTAAAAGTTCCTCGTAGCACCTTTAAATATAATTTTACATATTTATTTTCCCATTTATTCCGTTACAACAAGCCCTTTTCGCCTCATCAGACATCCAGGTATCTCTTTATAACTTTGCCCTTTAATTCTAACTTCTTCACTTTTAGTAGAAGACCTAAATAAAGTAATATCTTGTATATATACAAGATTTGTTTGGTGGTCATGTTGTCTGATAAAACGTTGGCCGATAAAAACCCAGTCACGTCACTTTTAATGTACCACTTCTGGATTATCTCATACAAGTTTCTACTCGAGGCAAATAGAGCTGTGAGGTTAGAGTGACTTTCTTCTTTTCGTGTTATTTCAGGGCAGCGCAGATAGACATGCGCACAGCTGATGGAAGAGAGAGAGAGAGAGAGAGAGAGAGAGAGAGAGAGAGAGGCAACATCTGCACTGACGTCACCCCCTACTGAAAAAAAAAAAAAAAAAAAAAAAAAAAGAATCTGCCAATTTGAAGCTGTGTCCACCGGGGGAACTGAGTGGGACATACCCCGTCTCTCTCTCTCCCTCTCTCTCTCTCTCTCTCTCTCTCTCTCTCTCTCTCTCTCTCTCTCTCTCTCTCTCTCTCTCCCTCTCCCTCTCCCTGCAATGAAGTGAGGAGGAGCAGCCCCTACGCTCCTACGTTTTTTTTTTGGCTCGTTCGTTTTGCTTCATGCACTTTTTTTTAGCTTTTTCTACAGAGGCAGCAGTAGTAGCTCGTCTGCTGTGGTGGCTAGAAGAATCACTGCGATCTCTCTCTCTCTGCAAGCAAGCAACCCTCTGACTAACTTTTTAAGCCACTCTGAGCCACCACCACCACCTAGCCTACAGTTTACCTACCAAGAAAAACGTTTAGCCGATACACTCTAGCGTCTGTGGTTATAAGAAAAAGCCGACAGACAGACAGACAGACAGACAGACAGACAGACAGATAGATAGATAGACAGATAGATAGATACGCTGAGTTTTTGGAAAGCTGAAATGTAAGGCTACTGCTGTCTGCTGCTTATGTGACAGTGTGTGAGTGCGTTGGTGGTGGGGTAGTCCTGCAGTGTCTTTGCTTCGCTATTTGAAAGGGGAGACTCTCTCTCTCTCTCTCTCTCTCGTCTCGGCTATTCTCTCTCTCTCTCTCTCTCTCTCTCTCTCTCTCTCTCTCTCTCTCTCTCGCGGCTCAGAGTTTTTTTTAAAGAGGATGGCAGCGTTCAAAAGGAGATGAAAAGAGGAGAGGAGAAGAGGTGGTTTGTGTGCGGAACTTCTTCAGAGCTGCTGCACAAGTCTTTTGTCCTGCAGAGAAAGATCGAAAGCATTCTCTTTCTCGCCGTCTCTTGCACACTACTCCTCCACACCACTTCCAGACACCGGACCGGACAGTGGCAATGAAGAGGCCGATGAGCGAGGTGGTAACTACGGCTTCGCACTGTTGAGAAACCGCGGCGGCTTGGAACCATGTCTTTCAGGTAGTTTTTCAAATATTTTTTTTTTGGTCGGAGCAGATTCGCGTTTGTGTGTCTAGTCTCTACTTAACCAACCATTTAGCCATTTGCACAGCAGGTTAAGAAGGGTTTTTATGTTTGTGTATTTGCGGCATTTTCCCTTGGAAAATTGTGCGCTTTTAGAGACCTTTAAC
>NC_137222.1:2948644-2956144 GCF_949987685.1 Ammodytes marinus
GCATTTTCAAGCTTTATTAGATAGTGCAGAGTTGAAATTGGGAGACAGAGAGAGAGAGAGGGGGGATGACCTGCAGTAAGGTTTACGGGTCGGATTTGAACCCGCAACCACCGTTTTTAACTATGCCAGCTGTAGTTTCCTGGGTGAATGTACCCATAACAAAGGCATTAAGAAAAACTACATAAAAAAGCATTCTTTGCACTGATGGACTTGTTTGCTGTTACATGTCATTCATGATCATCAGAGGAAAAATTAGACTTTGTAGCTCCTTTAAATAAAATGAAAAAAATAAAAAACAACGATTACAATTTGTATAGGTGGCATCACTCCAATGATTGGATTGCCCTCATTTTTGACTGTATACCAATAAAAAATCCAATCCGTCCCATCCCTAGTTCCTCAAATGAACCTCAAACAACCCCCCCCCCCTTCCTCCCCACCCCCGTTGATATGAATGTCAGGTAACTAATATATTCAGCTGTAGCCCTGTGCTGCTCTCACGTCGGCCACAGTGCCTCTGACACACTGCCAAAGGATTAGACCGATTGTAGTTTGCTTAGCAGAACCTTGGCACCGCTCCACTTGGCACGCGCTCAGTCGGCAGGCGGCTTGGAGTGAAGTATAGTGATGCTCATAGAAGAAAAATCCATCCTAAAATCTTTGCGATCTTTTAGTGATAAGAATTGGGATTTTTAATTGAATATTTCATATGTCAAAAGGTGGGGTCAGCGAAAAAATAACTTTTGTTCAAATTAATAAATATTTTTTTTATTTTACTTTTAGAAAAGCGCTATATAAATTGAATGTATTATTATTATTATTATTATTATTATTATTATTATTATTATTATTATTATTATTATTATTATTATTATTATTATTATTATTATTATTATCATTATCATTATTATTATTATTATTATTATTATTATTATTATTATTATTATTATTATTATTATTATTATTATTATTATTATATAAGAAGAACAATCTATTCTAAAATCTTTGCGGCCTGTTAGTGATAAGAATTGGGATTTTTTTCTTGACATTTTGTGCGTTAAAGGTGGAGTCAGTGATTCTAGAAAACGCTTGTTGTAAAAAAAAATAAAAATAAATTACTTTTTGTCCAAATTAGTGAATATTTCTTCACAACCTTCTACCTGTCCATACTGTGTGTATACAAAGGCCTGGGCTCTGTAAACGGGGAATGTTGCTTGCTATGGCAGGCCTGCTTTGTTTACATACCCGTTAACAGAGCCTAGGCTGTGTATAAACACTAGCTTTTTTTCCCCCAGCGCACACACAGTACAGACAGGTAGCAGATAGATGGTGAGGAGATATTCACTGATTTTGACAATAACAAACGTTCTCCACAATCACTGACTCCACCTTTAAAAATATATTTTTTTTTTCTGCCCTTAATTGTGTTCTAAAGCCTCTGCACTTGAGATCACACATCTGCGGTTCGGTTGATCCTTCTTCTGATCTGTGAAATAACGTGTCTCAATAAAATCTTAACATATTTCTCCGCGTGCCGTGTTCAAAAACTCACTTCCAAAGCCGTCTAATTATCCCGTCTGAGCTTTTAGTCCTCGGGCTTTTTTTTCATCCACTAAACAGTCCAAAATTCTCTCTTACTAATCAAGAAATTGGAATAGGTTTTTAAAAAAACTTTTAATAGCGAACTAGCCCTTCCCTTCAGCTCTCAGTTCAGGATAACTCTATAGAAGGGAAAAAATAAGACTTCTGCTTCTTTATTGGCAAATGTAATTATGTCGGGAAAACATGGGGCCAAATGTGTTGGCAGGAACCGACGCGCCGTATCATAAATTGAATTAGTTGTTTGCCCTTTTTTTTTTCATTTAAATACTAAACAGAACCAAAAATGGATAAAAAACTGTGTGTCTGGGCTTTAATGTAATCAGCTTGTCTGGAGTTTTTTTTTTTTTATATATTTTTTTTAGATGTTGACATCACCTCACTATTAAAATATTCCCTGTGTTCGCGTGTGCTAGTGTGAGGTGCGGTTTTAATTGCCTGCATTGTAGGTTTTTTTTACAGAGCCAAACTTATTATTATTTATTTTTTGGCATTTTCAAGCTTTATTGGATAGTACAGAGTTGAAACGGGGAGACAGAGAGAGAGAGAGAGAGAGAGAGAGAGAGGGAGAGAGAGAGAGAGAGGGGATGACCTGCAGTAAAAGGTCCACGGGTCGGATTTGAACCCGCGACCACTGCAAAGAAGGCCGGTGCCAATATGGTACGCGCTCTATCCACTACGCCACCGGAGCGCCATGAAACTTAATTATTTTTGAAGGACATTTTTTGTTGTTTAGGGCAAAATACCATGTATTGAACTCTGAGATCCTATGTAGTATATGCAAACATTTTTAAAATCAGTTCATCCTAGTCTGAGAAAAGGCAGAAAGAGTGTTTTATGGTCTCACTGTCTAACCATATAATATTTTACCATGTGTGACATCACAAATGGTAAAATATAGGGTTAGGATTAACAGGACAGCTGGGCCAAGGGACGACTGTGGCTCAGTTGGTAGAGGGGGTCGGCTGATGATCAAAGGGTTGGAGGTTCGATCCCCGCCCTGCCACCTGTGTCATAGTTGTTGTGTCCTTGGGCAAGACACTTCACCCACCTTGCCTCGTGTGAATGTCGATAGTTAGCCTGCTGCTATCGGTGTATGAATGTGTGGGTAACGTGGGAAAGGAAAACAGGTCTCCCTTGCAAAAGAGTCTTCGGCCTCAATGGGATTTACCTGTATAAATAAAGGTTAAAAAAAATACTGAGGGAAGAAAAACCTCATTCATTATATTATAATACCGATTTGATAATGACAGATACAGTATACAGGATAGTGTTTATAATAAGGTTTTTGTATGTGTTATTAACCCATTTCTTACCCTCATCCCCCCCCCCCCCCTCTCTCCCCCTTACCTAGCATGGCGTCATAACGACAGAGGAGGAGCAGTATGTCATAGAGCCTTTAAAGAACATTTCCTCCTCAACCACCAGTGACTGGAACCATGAAGAAGAAGCAGAAGCACAGCAGCAGCAACATGTTATTTATAAAATGGCCGCCATCGCCATCCCCTCACCCTCACCGCGAGACCGTAGCCAGGAGCTCAGCTGTGGCGTTCCAGGTTGGTGACCGTCGGTTTGGGTGTGGGTGCCGCTGACGCAAAGGAATATACTAAACATAGCAAGGGTTAGAGGAAGCACATGGGTTTGGTGCTAGGCCCAGGGGTTTTTTTTGGTGTAGGCATGAGCACACAGAGACACAGTGACACAGAGACACAGAGACACACACACACACACGCGGAGAGAACACACACACACACACACACGGACACAGACACAGACACAGACACACACACAGGCGCAGGCTAAGACACAGGCACAGGCGCACACACACACACACACACACACACACACACACACACACACACACACACACACACACACACACACACACACACACACACACACACACGTGCCTCCTGTGTGCTATAGTTAGGCTACTTACTTACTCCTGGACACCTTTCAAACTGGTTAGAAAAAAATTAGTTTCATAAAAAGGCCTATTCAAATTTCAGTGCATAAAGAGGACTTGACTCTATATGACTCTTGGCAAAACTTAAATTTTTGAGTTCTACATATTTAGAAGTTCAGGCAGTAACAGTTGTCTTCAGTATTGAGTTTTGAGGCCAAAAAGAACTCTTAAAGGGACACTGTGTAACATTTTAAGTAATGTATTAGCTAAAATCAATATCCTCATTCATAAATATGTCCTCATTGGTGTAAAATCACCTCTGCCAATAATCTGAATTATCCTCCTGAGCAGAGAATTACAAATATTAATATTACATTTTGTACATTGAGAGGGTAAGTCTTATGGAGGCATCCATGTTGGTTGGAATGTCATCAGGTGCATTGTTTAAAATTTAGAATTGTTTTTGTCCTTGAAGGCCACTGTAGCTTCTGTTATTATTCGAAAGGGGTGGGGTTACCCAGGGAGTGTTGCTTTCTAGAACTTTCTTGGTGATGTCATATTACACACTGCACCTTTAAAGATCTCCTATTATACTACTTTTCTGGTCTTAATGTCTCATTAATGACTCCTATAGAGCAACCTGACACGAATCACAGCACAAAAACCTATGTAGATTTTCGGGCAATGCTTCCTCTCATCTGGGCGCTTTCAGCATTCTCTGTCCACACTCGGCTTCGTCCTTCTCCGCCCCCTCGCCCCCCTCCTGCCAACCCCACTCCGTTGTGATTGGTTACCTTCCGGAAGACTTTCAACTTCTCATGCATATGTAATGAAAATGTATCTTTTGTGTGTAGTTGAGTTCTACATTCTAAGAATTTCAAACAATAACAGTAGTGCCAACTAAAGGCTGTTACATACTCCGCGAGAAGAAAGAACAAAGTTCTCGGTGACAGAGCTGAGAGAAGAAAATGACGTCATTTTCTTCTCTCAGCTCTTGTTTAGCTGTTCTCGCAGCTTGTTCTCGACACACCACCCGGGCCGAACTTTCTTCTCGCAGCTTGTCCGAGTACTATTGTGTGATTGGTCAGTCTGAAGTCAATGAGGAAAGCGAAGTGCCCGTTTTAAAGAAATAAGGAAAATCAGCTGGCGCTACTGAGTCAGTTACCATGAGTTTGGCAGTTGAGTTCTCGTGAAGTATGTAATGTCAGACCAGAAAGAACTTCTCGCAGCTCTGTCACCGAGAACTTTGTTCTTTCTTCTCGTGGAGTATGTAACCGCCTTAAATCTCTGTCATACAGAAAACAAACAAAACCAAGTCGAAAACTCAAAATGTCGATTCAAAACATCAAACAGTGTTTAAACTATCTGAACGAAAAAAGCACAAGTTGGCGCAAACTTTTTACTTTTTTGGAAGTTCTTAGAATGTAGAACTCAGTTACATTAAATATGAATGACAAGTTCCCTCAACATGAGATAATTAGTTGGCTCAAATGTCGACAGTTTTCATTTTAAAACTGAAGAGTGTCTAAACATAGCAGGTTAGAGGAAGCTCTGGTTTGGTGCTAGGCCCAGGTTTTTTGGTAGACATGAGCGGGCCTCTTGTGTGCTATTCTTACCCCTTTAAAACCGGTATGAAAAAAGCATTCATAAAAAGACCTTTCAGTGCATAAAGAGTTCTTGACGTAATAAAAACGTATCTTTCATATGTATTAACCCTTAACATTTGTAGTTCTACATACTTTTATTTTTTTCATTTTAACTTTTAACTTTTAAATTTTTTTTTTTTTTTTTTTTTTAAGATATTTTTTTGGCATTTTTATGCTTTATTGATAGTGTAGAGATAGAGTTGAAATAGGGCAGAGAGGGGAGTGACATGCAGGAATGGGCTGGAATCGAACCCGGGTCCGCTGCTGCCAGTTAATTCTCTGTCATACAGATAGTCAACAAAACCAAGTTGGTAAAAATGTTGAATCGAACATTAAACAGTGCTAAAACATTCTGGTATGCCCAGGTTAAGAAAAAAGCATTCATAAAAAGGCCTTTTCAGTGCATAAAGAGTACCTCACTCCGACACTTATAGAAGAGCAGAATCCTATTTATAGCTCCGACAATCATGTTTATTCCCCCCCCCCCCCAATATATTTATTGACACACACACACACACGCACGCACGCACGCTTGCACGCACGCACACACACACATGCACGCACGCACACACACACACACACACGCACGCACACACACACACACGCACACACACGCACGCACGCACACACCATCACAAGAAGGACACAAAACCCCCAAAAAATAAAAAAATAATAAAAAAAAAGTAAATTTATCGCATTCTATCCCGACAATCATGTTGAGATTTTTTCAGAATTCAAACGACTTCTTCACCTAGCAACCGATGTGTCTGTCTCCGATGTGACGTATAGGAAGGCGAACACCACTCCAGGTGTATATTTAGGTATTTGGGCCACGGTCTTATAAGGAACAGCAAAGGGCCCGTCATCCCCCAGGAAGCCTGAGCGTGTCCCAACATGCACCACCATCTTATAGGCCTTTCTCCCCTACAGCATCTGGGTCATAAAGCAAAACGCTTTCTCTAGCTTGAAGGTTCGAAGGGGCAGATTCCCTACGAAACACACACCCTCTTTTGCTAAATTGGAGGTCTTTTGGATACTACAGCTCTGGAAGAAATTAAGAGACCAGTCTGGATTTTTTTTTTTCAATCTTCATCTCGACATTACTTCATTAAAAATGCTCGAAGTGACAATATTTTTATTGTGAATTTTGGTAGAAAAGTTGTCAGTAGTTTATATTATAGAAGATCAGCCTTTTGCGATAGTCCAAGTTGTTGATCACCAGAGAACAATCCCTGGGTTTCTTATCACTCTTAACTCACTGTCTCTTTGTCCCACAGACCTCATTAAAAGCAGTGCACCTTGCCAGTCCAGCACCCCTCCACCTCCAGCCACCCCCCCTCTCCGCTCGTCCCCCGTGCCCCAGAACGAGAGCCTCCAGTGGGACAGCAGCGGCCGCAGAGAGAGGCGCTCCGTCAGCTCCGAGCGCTTCGTAGAGACGCTGGTGGTCGCCGACAAAATGATGGTCGGTTACCATGGACGCAAAGACATAGAACACTACATCCTGTCTGTGATGAACATTGTAAGTTTGAAAAGTTCAAGTTCTTTTTGGTCAAGTTGTTGTTGTTGTGAAATTAAAGGTGCAGTCAGTGATTCTGGAGAACGCTTGTTGTCAAAATCACTTTTTGTCAAAATCAGGGAATATCTCCTCACGATACCGCTACTTGTCCGTACTGTGTGGGTGTGTGTGTGTGTGTGTGTGTGTGTGTGTGTGTGTGTGTGTGTGTGCACTGGAAAAATAAATCCTGCTAATACACAGTCTAGGCTCTGTAAATGGACACATTTTGATAGCTTGGTGGGCCGCCTTTGATTACCCTTTGTTTACATACCAGTTTACAGAGCCTAGGCTGTTTGCACACACAGTAGGCCTACAGTCAGGTAGCAGATCATGAGGAGATATTCACTGATTTTGACTAAATAAAAAGGGATTTTGACAACAAGCGTTTTCTCCAGAATTGCTGACTGCAGCTTTAATACATTTGTTGCGTTCCGAATCGCATACTCTTTCTGTTTTCTATTCTACATACTACATCCGACGATAAAAAGAATCTAGTTAGGATGCAGTAGGCATACTATTGGGACATACTTTTCTCTCTTATTTCATCATAACATTGCGCCTTGATCTTGCCTCTTGCTTTTATATCCGGCGCATCCCCGTTTGTTTTCATATGGAGGCTTCGTCGATGTGACGTCACTTCACGTGCGCACCGGATTGTGGGTCAGAATCGCCCAAATAGGATGCACTTTTCAACACTAACAATCTTGGCCGCATGAAGTAGGACATCTGGGTACTTCTAACCATCCTAAATCTGGCCACAAGAATCGGGACATCCTAAATCTTTTTTCTACATA
>NC_137222.1:2971144-2976144 GCF_949987685.1 Ammodytes marinus
ACACTAGGTTTTAAGGTTCAGGTATGAATTAGGTTTATGTTAGGGTTAGTGTGAGGGTTTGGGGTTAGGCATTTAGTTATGATAGTTAAGGGTTAGGGTAACGGGCTATAGGGAATGCATTATGTCGATGAGTGTCCTCACAAAGACAGACGTTCTAGAATGTGTGTGTGTTTGTGTGTGTGTGTGTGTGTGTGTGTGTGTGTGTGCAGTACAGAAAAAGGGGCGTGTCTGTATTTCCATTGCCACTAGCCTTTGCGGTGACCCACTACAGCCACTCGTGTGCCAGGGTTAGAGTCTTAGGTTTAAGGTTTAGGTTTTTATTCAAATCTATGTCATCACCGCGACTCGTGCCAGACCGCCTCATGCTCTCTGTGGCTGTGTGTGATAGCTGGGTGCGCTCCATTCTCCCATCCCTCGCTACCACAAAGGGCGGGAAGGGCGGGTGGTGTTAGCGCTCATGTGGTGGTTGGTGCCTTGTGCCTTTTCCACCAATGCTTTTAAGTCAGCCATTTGCGGACAGGTTTGAAAGTGATACAAATTTGAACGGGGCGCAAATAAACTTGTGGAGTGAATTGGTGAAATTTGGTAGAATTAAGAAGTAACCGCTGGCTGGGTGAGTCATGCCAGCCCCGTTTGGGTAAAAAAAAATTAAAAAAAATGTTTTTTTAGCCCAGTTTTAGAGACAAAACATCTGGATTTTTGGCTTTCAAAGTTTGGCAGTGGAACTTTTAAATGTGTTGCTGCGATCATGGCCTGTATTAAACCTGCAGTGTGTAGAATTTTGGGTTTTATTTCCTAGCAGATTTTGTAGAAAGTAATTATAATATCCATAAGTACGTTTAATTTAGTGCATAATAGCTGATTTTTTTTTTTTAATTATTATTTTTTGCCTTAGAAAGGGTCTCATATATGTCCATATTTCTCCAGACTTTGGACCAAGGCCTTGTCACCGCCATTTTGGAAGTGTCATAGTTGGAATGTCATCAGGTGCATTGTTTAAAATTTAGAATTGTTCTTGTCCTTGAAGGCCACTGTAGCTTCTGTTATTATTCAAAAGTGGTGGGGTTACCCAGGGAGCGTTGCATTCTAGAACTTTGTAGAACTTTCTTGATGATGTCATATTACACACTGCACCTTTAAGTCAGCCATTTGCGGACAGGTTTGAAAGTTATACAAATTTGAACGGGGCGCAAATAAACTTGTGGAGTGAATTGGTGAAATTTGGTAGAATTAAGAAGTAACCGCTGGCTGGGTGAGTCATGCCAGCCCCGTTTTAGCCCAGTTTTAGAGACAAAACATCTGGATTTTTGGCTTTCAAAGTTTGTCAGTGGAACTTTTAAATGTGTTCCTGCGATCATGTCGGGCCTGTATTAACTAAAAGCTTCTCCCCTGACCCCTGACCCCTGCACGTCTTGGGGTCATTGGGTTGAAGCTGCTTTTAAAGGAGCCGTCAATGAGCAGCTCTCTATTTACATACAGATTGGCTATTGACTGTTGACTAGACATTTTTTTTGGAATTAAACTTAAATGAGGGACGTGATGGAAACTGTAATTTTTATTTTTATTTTTTTTTGTACAACTTTATTTATACAAGTAAATCCCATTTAGACCCAGGACTCTTTTTCAAGGGAGACCTGTTCCCATTTAGACGTTACCATTCACACACACATTCACACACACACATTCATACACCGATACACCGATAGTGCCACTCTGTATCTGCCAACCGATCTCATGTTTGGTCGTGATGTTTGACATGCGCCGACTTCTGCAACTGAAACTGGTGCAGGTCATTGTTCTCAGCCAAATCTACAGGAGACCCACAGTGTGTGTGTGTGTGTGTGTGTGTGTGTGTGTGTGTGTGTGTGTGTGTGTGTGTGTGCGTGTGTGTGTGTGTGTGTGTTATGTTAGTGGCTTCAAGCTGCCAACCTCACGCGGAGATAAGGAGCTCGCTACAGAGGTCTGCTCTCCACAAACAGACTTTGATGTCGTGAACAATTTGATGGAGTTCCCCCTGTTTAAAACAATGAACATAATACAGTCGCCCTCACACAAACACACAAACACACACTCACACACACACACACACACACACACACACACACACTGGAGACTGGCTGGGCAGCTTTGACACTGTTTGGGCGAAGAAGAAAAAAAAACCTCATTGTGTAAGAAATAACAATCGTAACATGGCAAGAATTGTTCCCGTTAAAAAAAAACATGCAGCCATTCTCCTTTGTCTTGTATGCTCAAAACTGTCGCATAAACACACACACACACACACACACACACACACACACACACACACACACACACACACACACACACACACACACACACACACACACACACACATCGCATCAACGAGGTCAAGGATTTCGGTATTTTGTAGCATTTTTTCGCAAGAACGACAATACAAGGCCTTTTCAGTACTTATCCTTGATGCTAGGAAAATGGGACAAAATGTTGTTCTTCCCAAGGTTTCTTTCTGTGTGTGTGTGTGTGTGTGTGTGTGTGTGTGTGTGTGTGTGTGTGTGTGTGTTTGTATTTGTGTGAGTGAGAGAAAGAGAGAGAGAGAGAGAGAGAGAGAGAGAGCGAGAGCGTGTTTGCAGAGTTAATGGTGAAAGGGAGCCCCATGTTGTGATGCCAATGAAGGGCCTGTATGTGTGTGTGTGTGTGTGTGTGTGTGTGTGTGTGTGTGTGTGTGTGTATGTGTGTGTGTGTTATGAAAGAGTTTTCCTCTATTTCGAATATAAAAGGGAATCAACATCATCATATGCTGGACAGATTGTCAAGATGGCCCCCTGAGGAAAATTTGTTCTTTTTTGATTTTTTTTTTGGGCTATGGATGGATGGATGGATGGATGGATGGATGGATGGATGGATGGATGGATGGATGGATAGATAGATAGATGGATGCAAAAAAATAATAAAAAATAATGCAAAAAAAATTACTTGTTCAGCTTTGTAGACTATTGCAACGAGTAGAGTAGTCACACACACACACACACACACGCACGCACACACACACACACACACACACGCACACACACACACACACACACACACACACACACACACACACAATGACTTGTTCAGGGCAACACTCAACAACTCAGAGCGTCTGATTGCTAGCAGCAGTGGCTTTGTAGACTTATTGCAAAAGAGCCACGTTTGACTCTGTACAACATGTGGGCATATGTGGCACAGGATTTTAATATAGAAATAGACATAACAGGCTAGATAGAGCTTTGAGGGACTAGTGGAGCTAGTAAATATGCCGTAATCAATATTTTTATATAGTTAAAATAGTTGAAATTGGGGCGCCCTTAGCTCCGTTGGTAGGGCGTCCCCCCCCCCCGGGCCGGGCCCAGCAGCGGACCCGGGTTCGATTCCCGCCCGCGTTCGTTCTCTGCATGTCACTCCCCTCTCTGCCCCATTTCACCTCTGTCTCTACACTATCAATAAAGCATAAAAATGCCAAAAAATATCTTAAAAAAAAATTAAAATTGTTGAAATTACTGTAGGGGAGAGTGGGTTGAGTTGTGCCAGTAGGGGAGTAGTAAAGACCCTATTTCTAGAAAACCATAGAAGCTCCCCACTCTCCCCTATATTGTTTGGAATGTCTGTTGTAGTGAAGTGGGTAGTTGCAATGTGTTACTAGTGAGTCTTTATCAGGGAGATTATATATTATTATTATTTTTGGATGAAGTAACATTGACCAAGTTAAGTAGGTTTACCAGCAGCCATGTACTTTAACATAGTCCAAAACCAAAAAGCGGCAAGTTGAGTAGAGTGGTCACACACACACACACACGCACACACACACACACACACACACACACACACACACACACACACACACACACACACACACACACACACACACACACACACCCTCTTCCATCTCTCTGTAGAGGCTTGTTCTCTAACAGTTCAGCCTGATCGCCCGAGTGCTGCTTTCAAATCCTGAAGCATCCTGTTGGAAGCGTTGCAAGTTTGTGGTGTGTGTGTGTGTGTGTGTGTGTGGCTGTGTGTGTGTGTGTGTGTGTGTGTGTGTGTGTGTGTGTTTGCGTATTCATGTTTAGTGAGCGAGACCGTTCCAAGAGAGTCGATAATAGCGGTTGTCAGATGATGTTTCCGGCCGAGAGCTTGCGAGTCGAGGGTTGTGTGTGTGTGTGTGTGTGTGTGTGTGTGTGTGTGTGTGTGTGTGTGTGTGTGTGTGTGTCAGAACTGACAGTATTCTATGCTGGCTTCCAACTGGCACACAAAGAGAAGCCTCTCTGTTGGTGTCCCACTACATTACTGGCTCAAGTGTCTGAGAACAAAAAAGTTCCCTGCGTTCCAAATCGCATACTTTCTACTATTTAGTTTGGTAGAAAAAAAGATTTAGGATGTCCCGATTCTTATGGCCAGATTTAGTATGGTTAGAAAGACCCGGATGTCCTACTTCATCCGGCCAAGATTGTTAGTGCTGAAAACAGCATCCTATTTGGGCGATTCTGACCCACAATCCAGTGCGCACGTGAAGTGACGTCACATCGACGAAGCCTCCATATGAAAACAAACGGGGATGCGACGGATATAAAAGCAAGAGGCAAGATCAAGGCGCAATGTTATGATGAAATAAAAGAGTAAAAGTATGTCCCAATAGTATGCCTACTGCATCCTAACTAGATTATTTTTATCGTCGGATGTAGTATGTAGAATAGAAAAAAGAAATGAGAGTATGCGATTTTTAAAGGTGCACTGTGCAGTTTTAGGGGAGGGGGATTTATAAACACTAGCAGAGCCTGCAGTTAGTTTAAATTTAAAGTCCTGTTTACAAATAGTGATCTTGTGAGGAAAGTTTGTTTATTCAGTTATGAGAATATACCATAGAAAATGTTTCACTTCTCTGACACACGCAAAAGTTACACACTGCACCTTTAAGCAGTCTCTCCTTTAAAAAAAAAATTAAACTAAAAAGTTGTTTTTGCAAATTTTTCTAAGCAGTTTCA
>NC_137222.1:2988644-2991144 GCF_949987685.1 Ammodytes marinus
CCTCCATCCTCCACCCTCCACCCTCCACCCTCCACCCTCCACCCTCCATCCTCCACCCATCCTCCATCCTCCACCCTCCATCCTCCACCCTCCACCCTCCACCCTCCACCCTCCACCCTCCATCCTCCACCCTCCACCCTCCACCCTCCACCCTCCACCCTCCGCCCTCCACCCTCCACCCTCCATCCTCCACCCTCCACCCTCCACCCTCCACCCATCCTCCACCCTCCACCCTCCACCCTCCACCCTCCATCCTCCACCCATCCTCCATCCTCCACCCTCCATCCTCCACCCTCCACCCTCCACCCTCCACCCTCCATCCTCCACCCTCCACCCTCCACCCTCCACCCTCCATCCTCCACCCTCCACCCTCCACCCTCCACCCTCCACCCTCCATCCTCCACCCATCCTCCATCCTCCACCCTCCACCCTCCACCCTCCATCCTCCACCCTCCACCCTCCATCCTCCATCCTCCACCCTCCACCCTCCACCCTCCACCCTCCATCCTCCATCCTCCATCCTCCACCCTCCACCCTCCATCCTCCACCCTCCACCCTCCACCCTCCACCCTCCACCCTCCAACCACCATCCTCCACCCTCCACCCTCCACCCTCCATCCTCCACCCTCCACCCTCCACCCTCCATCCTCCATCCTCCACTCTGCTGAATTGATGTATTCTGACCAACTTGCTTTTGCCTTCTTTCCTAGGAAGTGTGTAGAGAGCTCTGGTGCCTTAGCAAAAGCAACCGCTGTGTCACCAACAGTATCCCCGCCGCGGAGGGGACACTGTGCCAGACGGGGAGCATCGACAAGGGGGTAAGTCTCTCTATGTTTCTCAAGAACTTAAAGGCCTACTTCACCAGTGGGAATATGAAGGTGTATTGAACTCTGAGATCCTATGTAGTATCCCTCGTCCCCACGTCACCACATTAATGCACTGCGGTCTTCAAGCAGCGAGTTATCTAGCATCATCTCAGATCCATAAGTGCGATAAAACATGATAAAAACCATCAAAACAAACATTGGGAAGGATTTTTTCCCTGCTCCGCCATTGTAGGCGCATACACATTCACCCATCTGTCGCTCTGCACGTGCACCGGCAGTGAGACGGGTGCTGGTTTGTAGCGTTCTCTCTTCTGATTGGTTATCAGTAGTGGGATCATAAACTTAAAGGTTAAAAAATATCGTATCACCTACTTCAAAAGGGGAATCTCAGGATAACTCTCTCAATGTTTCTCACTTAAAATGCCTGTGTTTGGAGGCCTCCATCATTTACAGCAGTTGTGTCAATCCCTTTTATAGCAACACACGCACACACACACAGTGGCCAAGTAAATACACACACACACACACACACACACACACACACACACACACACACACACACACACACACACACACACACACACGCACGCACTGCAGAATATATATGTTACCTTTCTGCATGTCGGACCCCTAAGCTCTGAGGTCAGCCCTGTCAATACGGCCGTAATTGTTTACTGCAGGAATTTATGTGGTAGTTAAATTTGAACTGTGGAGCAATCGCTGTGTGTGTGTGTGTGTGTGTGTGTGTGTGTGTGTGTGTGTGTGTGTGTGTGTGTGTGTGTGTGTGTGTGTGTGTGTGTGTGTGTGTGTATTTACTTGGCCACCGTAAACAAATCTATTTAAAGTGTTTTCATTGAATAGATTTTTAACCCACCGGTCCTCATTGTAAACTCTTCTCAGTACTTTGCTCTGGTGTGTGTGTGTGTGTGTGTGTGTGTGTGTGTGTGTGTGTGTGTGTGTGTGTGTGTGTGTGTGTGTGTGTGTGTATTTGTGTGTGTGTGAGTGTGTTCTGGAGATTATAGTCCACATGAATTCTACAGAGCGATCATTCTGTGAGTAACCAGGACAACTCAGATGTTGCTGTTCGCTTTTTATAAATATATTTGTTATTTAATGCAGTAAGAACATTTTAATTCACCTCGATACATTTTTCTATCGATTCTCAAAGACAGATTTTTAAGATAAAATAATCGCACATAGAAAGATCCCTATTTAAATGACAATTATATAAACTGCATCTACGGTAGAGTAGCCTGGCACCGCCCGCCTACCTACTTCCGCTCAATTTTCATTTCCCTTCAGTAGTCAGTCGGGGTCCGCGGTATATTTGCGGGTTTTCTCTTTTACCGGTCCAATCAGCGAACAGAGGGAGTGGCTGAGAACAATGACGTTGAGGTCGTGCGCCAGTTTCAGTTGAAGTCAGAAGCCGGCGCATGACATATACGTCACAACCAAACGTTATGCGATTGGTTGGCAGATCCAGAGTGGCACTGGGCAGATCCAATAGTTTTAAACTTCAACAGACACCCGCCTTCAAGTGAGTTAAGGTTTGTCAATTGAGCGATTTCAGACCTTCAAATGAAATGAATTACGATGGAGTTATAAGGGCCATGAAAGGGACCAAAAAAGAGAGATTTCTTAATGGATTTTGAGAAAAAAGTTGAAATTTCGAG
>NC_137222.1:2998644-3001144 GCF_949987685.1 Ammodytes marinus
AATTTCCATTTATATCCATGATAGTATAGTGTCCAATGTTTTACAGGATAGATTTTCGATGTAGCCTTATTGAATTTTATAAATCAAAAATTACTACTAAATGTGTTAAAAATGCATTTTCAGCATGTTTTTAAGAACAAGATGTCTCATAAAATCAGACAATCAACAAACATATGAACAAATCCTTCTGCTATAACCTTCAGAATATAGTGCTGAGAATGATTATGGAAAGTTTAGTTGATATAAGTGCTTTAGAAGTTGAGATTTTTGGTTCAGAGTATTGAGAAAAAAAACTTAATGTTGAGATAATGGCCGTTAAAGATGGTTATATAGGAGAAATACACAGACGCAAACAGACAAGGTTTAGTCAAATCAAACACCTAGATGTACATTTTGGACCTTTGATTTATACTAGCGTGTAAGAAGACATGTTATAGAAGCAAAATAGACACAAATCTCTAAGTTGACCAGTGCTTTTTCCTGCCTTTTTCACCTTAATACATTAAAGCTGGGGTATATGATTTCTGATTGGTCAAAGTCAACATGAGCGGTACACTTTGACCAATCAGAGCGAGGCTCCGATTCTCTGTTCTTATTGGCTGTTGGGACTGTCCATTCACTTTGGCACCGACGTTGTTGGTGTAGAGCGTGTCAGGGAGGGACCATAGGGGAGGGACCAAAGAGAACAAGTGGAGCAGGTTGAGGTATTTGGATTCGAATCTCTATCCCAACTGCTATTTTCTCCCCAAATCCTCCACCCCAGCTTTAAACACCAAACACTGGAACATATCTCTTTAAAAAAAATCTTGCATCACTTTTCCTCTGTTTATCTGCAACTCATCCAAACACCTAGTAGGACATTTGACATTTTCCTTCCCTTGTCAAGAAGAATTTTTGCTTATTATACTATCTACACAGTCATTGGCAGGAGTTAAGGAGTACGGGGGCCCTTTTGCTGTCTGTCTATCTATCTCCCCCACACTCACTTCTCCCCCCCTCATGTCTTACAAGATCACGGCAAAAAAGAAAAAAAAAAAAGCGATACAATTTCCAAGCATGTAAACACTGCCTGTATTTTCATAAAGCTTAAAGTTAGCTCTCTTTAATCACAGGGGGTTGTTCTTGTCAAATACATCACCTCTTGACTTACAGCGGGGTTTTTTTGGAAGCCGTCATGTATAAAAAAACAAAAAAAAAAATAACCTGCGTCAGTGTGAGTGTGTTTGGCAGCGCTGTCTAGATGGTGTCAGTGTTATAGTGACGTCAGGGAGTCTGGGAGGTTTTGAAGGTTGTAGATCTAAGGGAGAAATGCTGACTTGACTTTTTCTCCATAAGCCTATTATTATAGTCAAAGGAGTTCTCTGACGCAAGTGTTTGCTGGTCTATCTATCTATCTATCTATCTATCTATCTATCTATCTATCTATCTATCTATCTATCTATCTATCTATCTATCTATCTATCTATCTATCTATCTATCTATCTATCTATCTATCTATCTATCTATCTATCTATCTATCTATCTATCTATCTATCTATCTATCTATCTATCTATCTATCTATCTATCAAAACACAACCGATGCATCTTTGCTATAGGCAGACAATGGGCTACCACCTCATTTTGACAGATGTCCTCCAAGCTCCACTAACTAACTCTGTCTGTCTGTGTGTCTGTCTGTCTGTGTGTCTGTCTGTCTGTGTGTCTGTCTGTCTGTCTGTCTGTCTGTCTGTCTGTCTGTCTGTCTGTCTGTCTGTCTGTCTGTCTGTGTGTCTGTGTGTCTGTCTGTCTGTCTGTCTGTCTGTCTGTCTACCTATCTATCTATCTATCTATCTATCTATCTATCTATCTATCTATCTATCTATCTATCTATCTATCTATCTATCTATCTATCTATCTATCTATCTATCTATCTATCTATCTATCTATCTATCTATCTATCTATCTATCTATCTATCTATTTATCTCTCTCTCTATCTGTCTGTCTGTCTGTCTGTCTGTCTGTCTGTCTGTCTGTCTGTCTGTCTGTCTGTCTGTCTGTCTGTCTGTCTGTCTGTCTGTCTGTATTAACCAGGTGGAGTGAAGCCCTGTGCGTTGAACTGCCTGGCAGAAGGTTATAACTTCTACACTGAGCGCTCGCCTGCTGTGATAGACGGCACTCGCTGTCAAGCCGATTCCCTGGACATCTGCATCAATGGAGAGTGTAAGGTAAGGGACACAGTGCTTTATTATGCCATTAAAGCTATAGTGCGTGACTTCTGTTGCCCCCCCCCAACCATGAGGAATTCTGAGTAATTACAACAACACTGTCGGTGCATCGCCATCTACATGAGGTAAAGCCTTCGGTGATCGCACATGGATTTTAAACCTTCTGCTGTACGTCCAGGTTTTTTCTTAGCAGTAGAATCAACAACTGAAACATTTCTTGGGCTCTTCTTGGGATTTTTTTTCTGAGCTCCTGCACCAGTGTCAGGGGGGGAGGAAGGGGGGCGACACCAGTTT
>NC_137222.1:3028644-3031144 GCF_949987685.1 Ammodytes marinus
CACTATCATCACACACACACACAAACACTATCATCACACACACACACGTACACACACACACACACAAACACTATCATCACACACAAACACGTACACACATACACACACACACACAAACACAAACACTATCATCACACACACACACACACACACACACACACACACACACTATCATCACACACACACACACACACACACTATCAATCATCGATCTGAAATCATGTATCGCTTTCTCTTAGATCTAGTATTCTGTGACCAGCGCCTGAGGGGGATACCTAACTCTTTAGACACTAAACGCTCCACTATGTTCTCACTGCTATTTATGTCCTACGTAGAAAACTATCACTGGATTACTTTGAATTCAAAGGAAACCTCTGGCATTCTGCGATATTTTTATTCTGCGTTGTTGGAAAGTTGAAGTCACACCAAAGCTAAACATATCTGTGTGATGTCTGTGTGTTTAGATCTGACTGAGATATGAGTCAGAGAAAAGAGTAAACATTATGACAGCAATTTGGCACACGCAGGGATATTTTAAAAATAGCTTAATCATTGCCCTGCAGTGCATGCATGGCGCGTGAGTTCTTAAAGGTCCCATATTATGCTAAATGCACTTTTTAAATGTGTTCCAACATATCCATGGGTCCACGGTGTGCCTAGAGACTGCCAAAATATTTTAAAAAATAACAATCTCTCCTTTTCTCACTCTCCCCCTTTCTGAAACCCCCACCCCTCCCCCCCAATATACTCCAGTCAGAATTCTCCTCGTTTCTGACCTCACAAACTGGAAAGCCAGAAGCTTCCACTGTGCAGCCCACACCCCTATTTCTTATTGGTCCACGGCCCTGACAGGCAGAGGGCGAGGCTTATCTGGCTTCGCTTCCGGACAGGGGGCGGGGGGAGCTCAAAGATTGTATATTTACGAGGGGAGCTGCAGCTCTTTTTAAAAAATAGGCCATTGTGAGATTAGCTGAACATCAGCATAGTACAATAAATTATCTGAAAGTTTTTTTCAGCAAACAATTAAAGAAAAACGTATTAGGGACCACTAAGACCATATAATATGGTGTATAATAGAACGTATTAGGGACCACTAAGACCATATAATATGGTGTATAATAGAACATATTAGGGACCACTAAGACCATATAATATGGTGTATAATAGAACCGAAAAGTGTATAATATGGGAGCTTTAAAACCAATTTCTAAAGTCGAATAAAATTAAAATATTTTTTTTAAATACTTTTTTCCTGCAGAACACAAACGCACAACCGGAGAAGTGAACACACACACACACACACACACACACACACACACACACACACACACACACACACACACACACACACACACACACACACAAAAGACGAAACTAACATGGCGTATACTCTACTTAAAAGGTTTCTAAAACATTGTTTAAACCAAAGTAAATGTAAAGAATAAAATAAAAAGTCAAAAAGGTGTCATGGTGGTCACTTCAGCGCTGCTATATGGTCGAGGCTGACACCATATCTGTTTACATTTTTTTACTTTTATTTTTTTAAGATATTTTTTGTTGGTATTTTTATGCTTTATTGACAGTGTAGAGACAGAGTTGAAATGGGGCAGAGAGGGGAGTGACATGCAGAGAACGACCGCGGGCTGGAATCGAACCCGGGTCCGCTGCTGGCCGAGGCCAATGGGGGGGGGACGCCCTACCAACTGAGCTAAGGGCGCCCCCTTTTTTTACTTTCATAAAATAGGAATTTAATAAAAACTAGCGAAGTAGCTTGTGCCAACGTTTGTCTTCTGGATGGATGGGTTTCCAGTCTTGCTCGTATTGTTACACACAAACATAAATAAACTGATACAGCTGCAAATCCAGGAGCAAGTCCAACAGAGACACACACACACACACACACACAGACAGACAGACACACACACACACACACACAGACAGACAGACACACACACACACACACAGACATAGACAGACGCACGCACACACACACACACACACACAGACAGACAGACACACACACACACACACACACACACAGACAGACATGCACACACACACAGACATGCACACACATACAAACACACACGCACACACACACAGACACACACACAGACAGACAAACACACATGCACACACAGACAAACACACACACACACAGACACACACACACACAGACAGACACACACACACACACACACACAGACAGACAAACACACACACACACATTTACTGAACACAGATGCGTAGAGCCGAGAGACTTGTCTGCTGACTCAGAGCTCTTGATAAATTTTGAACATTCGCTCGAGGTCTGAACCAACTGACGACGCTACATGACTGTTGCTAATAATAAATAGATTATTTATTCATTCTTGTATCGTGACTCATAAGGAATGTAGTTAAAATAGGGCCCTGTGCGATCCATACTGTAAATTAAAGGGGCAGTGTGTAGAATTTATTGACTTTATTGACGTTTTTGCTTTGTTAGCAATGATTTATA
>NC_137222.1:3036144-3046144 GCF_949987685.1 Ammodytes marinus
CGACATCAGCAGACCTGTAAACGGCAACACAACACTATGAATATGTTCCTGTTGGTAACGCCTTCTCTCCGGACCCTCCATCGTGGTGGAATCTACAAACCACTACACACACAAACTTTAATTTTTATTTTTTTTCATTGTTTTTTTTGTTGTGTTAAAGCTGGGGTATATGATTTCTGATTGGTCAAAGTTAACATGAGCTGTACACTTTGACCAATCAGAGCGAGGCTCCGATTCTCTGTTCTTATTGGCTGTTGGGACTGTCCATTCACTTTGGCACGACTTTGTTGGTGTAGAGCGTGTCAGGGAGGGACCATAGGGGAGGGACCAAAGAGAACAAGTGGAGCGGTTGAGGTATTTGGATTCGAATCTCTATCCCAACTGCCATTTTCTCCCCAAATCCTCCACCCCAGCTTTAATTTTTCACTTCTGTGAAGTGGAACTCGGAAGATTTTTTATTTTATGGGTGGTGATGTTATTTTTATTATAATAATAATTATTAATATCATTTAGTTAAGTCTTCCTTTTCGTGTACTTTCTTTCGTTGTTGTTTTTTTATGAAAAAATCCAAAGTGCTGGACACATCGCTCGCACACAGAGGATGTTTACCCCCGGATATGAGAGGAGATAGCTGGGTAAGGGGGTTAGGGGTTTAGAGGGGGAAGTGGGGGGTCCCGAATGTGTCGGTCCCCTGTCTTTAGGTCATGACTGTGATGGTGCTATTGGCAAACAGACAATTTTAAAAAAAAACTTTTAATTTTTTATTTTATTTTGCTTTGTCGCACTTTTTTTTTCTTCTTAGTGTAAATACATTTTTTTTTGCCAATTAACGCTCAAAATACGACAGATAAAAAACCCCAAAATCAGTGTACTGTATATTTATTGTACAACTCCACAAACAGAGCTGAGATTATTTGTTAGCCTACTGTCTATGGAAGGGAATGTATAATGTGATCTGATGAATTCATATTCTTCTAGTGTGCTGAAGTGAGAAATATTACATACTGTACTATACGTTAAAAACCCTTATATAGGCTACTGTATATATGATGTTAACCCAAGAACTAAAATACCACGTGGTTATAGGGAGGACCTTTACTTTGAAAATCACCTTTTCTTTTCCCAGATAGGTGCCTTAGTTTCTAATAACATAATAACACTCAAATAGTCAAGTTAAGTTAATTCAATTTTAGTCAATTTACACGAGGCACATTGAAATTTGTCTTTCCGCATATCCCCTCTCAAGTTACCACACTCCAGAGGGGGTCAGAGCGCAGGGTCAGCCATAGTACAGCGCCCCTGGAGCAGTTTTTTGGGGGTTAAGTGCCTTGCTCAAGGACACAATGGTAGAGATGGTGGGCACCGTAGATGTAATAGCAGCCACCACTAGTTTTACTACTAACACCCTCCTGTCCGGTGCCGGGGATCCAACCAGAGACATCATGGTTACTGGGAGGAGGAACCAGAGACCTCATGGTTACTGGGAGAAGGAACCAGAGACCTCATGGTTACTGGGAGGAGGAACCAGAGACCTCATGGTAACTGGGAGGAGGAACCAGAGACCTCATGGTTACTGGGAGGAGGAACCAGAGACCTCATGGTTACTGGGAGAAGGAACCAGAGACCTCATGGTTACTGGGAGGAGGAACCAGAGACCTCATGGTAACTGGGAGGAGGAACCAGAGACCTCATGGTTACTGGGAGGAGGAACCAGAGACCTCATGGTTACTGGGAGGAGGAACCAGAGGCCTCATGGTTACTGGGAGGAGGAACCAGAGGCCTCATGGTTACTGGGAGGAGGAACCAGAGACCTCATGGTTACTGGGAGGAGGAACCAGAGGCCTCATGGTTACTGGGAGGAGGAACCAGAGGCCTCATGGTTACTGGGAGGAGGAACCAGAGACCTCATGGTTACTGGGAGGAGGAACCAGAGGCCTCATGGTTACTGGTCGGCCCCTCTTTCCTCTAGGCCATCCTACCACACGACTACCAAAATAATAGTCAACCCAGTATTTTGACAAAACACTGTTACCAAAACCGGCCTTTTACTATACATAACATCTACACATTTTCCAGTTCACTTTTGAAGTATTTTGTTTTGAAGGAGCATATTCTATGAAGCAAGCTTGTTCATTGGAATCACGGTGCGGTATATCACTATTTTTTTTTTTTTTTTTAAGATATTTTTTTGGCATTTTTATGCTTTATTGATAGTGTAGAGACAGAGTTGAAATGGGGCAGAGAGGGGAGTGACATGCAGAGAACGACCGCAGGCTGGAATCGAACCCGGGTCCGCTGCTGGCCGAGGCCCATGGGGGGGACGCCCTACCAACTGAGCTAAGGGCGTCCCTGTATATCACTATTTCTAACTAAAGATTATGTTATCAAATGTTTTGGTTGGTTGTTAGTTGGTCATATTTTTATGGTTTCAGCACTGATACGAAGCTAAAGGATTTTTTTCTTTTAAATTTTTTACGAAATGTGATTTTTTTTTGCTTTCGTTTTTCGCTGAGAATTTGATGTGAAGATTGACTCGCCATTTTACTATTTAACTTCATGACTGTTATAAAATAAAAAGCTACAACCAGGACTGTACTGTAAACATGAGGCTAATAGCTAGGAGACGGATAGCTTAGCTTTAGCCTTAGCATAAAGACTAGAAAAACAGCCACGCCATAAATCCGACCTCTCAATAGAATAGTCCGAGATACTTTCCATCGGATTAAAAGGCCACTGGTCTGTAATCCGCGAGAAGAAAGAACAAAGTTCTCGGTGACAGAGCTGCGAGAAGAAAATGACGTAACTTTCTTCTCGCAGCTCTTGTTCAGCTTGTCCGAGAACTATTGTGTGATTGGTCAGTCTGAAGTCACTTCTCGCGGAGTATGTAGCTAAAGGCTTAAGCGAGAGTAATCTAGAATACTTTTTGTCAAAATCAGCTGATATCTACTCACCATCCCGCTATCTGCCCGTCGTGTTTGCGCGCTGAAAAAAAAAAGTCAGTTGTTTACAAACATTTCCTAGCATGCTTTAAAATGCTAAAGCTAAGCTAACCGGCTCCTGGCTGGTAGTTTCAGAGATATTGTGGTGAATTGATCTTCTCATCTATTTCTCAGCAACAATGGGGAATAAGTTAATTTTCAAAAAAAAATCGCTTAATATTCCTTTTTTTAATTAAGAGGCCATTTTACATACACATCACTTACATAAGGAAAGGCAAGGCAAGTTTATTTATATAGCACAATTAAAACGCAAGGTCATTCAAAGTGCTTTACAGGGGCAAGATTAACATACATTATAAAAGTGAATGAATAGAAATAGAACTTTTAAAAGCGTTTGAATAGAAACACCTCCCCTCCCCCCTTTAAGATAATCGTTCTCTATCCCTTTCCCTCTCGTCGTTTTTGTCGCAAAAACACACACAAAAAGCCAAGTAAAATGGTGCTTCTCCTAATCGAGCCTCTTGTATTTAATTTTCTTTCCTTCCATGGAGTACTTTGTTTACCTCTTCGTAACCAAGGCGACTGGTGCTATATCAAGTGGGGGTGCTTCTCCCGAATTCCACACACACACACACACACCCTTCTCAATAATCTCTTCAGCTTAAAAAACGTTAGGCTGGATCCAAACAATATGAAATAATAATAATAATAAAAATAATAATAATATCCTTGTCAATATTAATCTGTTGGTAAAATGCTGGTCATGTCATGTCATGTATTTTTTTTTTTTTTTATAATTTTTTTTTTTTTTATTATTATTTTTTATCTGTTAATACCTCACACTGGGATTTTGATTTTTTATTTTTCATTGTGTAACCGTGTTATTGTTGTCTGTGCTCGAACTCTAACCAAGAAAAAATTCAAAAAAACACACTCACCCTGGTTGTAACTTAACCCCTTCCTTAGGTGATATTTCTGCCAGTTTTTAAGAGGTGTGGTTTCGCCAAATGGGAACACACACCTTATGAACAGTCTACATAACACTCATATATATATATAAACGCCGCGGAAGGCAACAATCTTGAGAGACAATGTCAAGACTCTGTGCAAGAACATCATCAACAACTTCATTTTTTTTCCACATTTTTTGCTGCTGCTACTTTTTTTTCGTAGCCACCTTCAAGTATAAGACAATGTCGAAGCAGATTTTTTTTTTTTTATCGGTTTTGAACCCAAAACCCTCGAAGTTTGAATGAGGTTTCGCTTCTGGCGGGAAAATAAAAAAAAAAGGACGGTTGGACTCAAAGAAAAAAGCATTTGAAATTTGAAAGTTGAAATTCAAATCGCTTGGACTTAAAAAAAGAAAAAATCCACCGTTGTGTGGGATACGGAGCCTCCAACTGACTTGGTACTCATTGCTGTGAACTGTGGATGTCATTGAATGTCACATAATTGCTTAAAACTTCAAAGTGCAAAGAGAAATGTTAAAAAATAAGGCGTCGTGTGATATTATTTGCTTATATTTTATATTCAGTATTAATGTTGGTACACTGATGGTAACTCATTTTTTTTTCATTATTTTTTTTTTTCATTTTCAAAATGTAAATTATATGCTAATTTATTGCGTTGTCTCACTTGTACATTTATTTCACTGCATGCAAACTGAACTTTAGCATAATAGTGAAAAAAAAAATGCAGTGATGCAGCAAACCCCTTCACAACAAGCCCCATTCTTTTTTTATTTTAAAAAGTAGATACAAATAAAAAGAGCAGCTTTTAAAAGAGACTCTGTGTAAGTTGGTTCTTTTTTTTATCAAAACGTGTCCGGCAACATTTCTCATAATGTTAGAATTCTAAATCTTACTATCCCTGCGTTCCGAATCGCATACTTTCTACTATTTAGTGTGGTAGAAAAAAAGATTTAGGATGTCCCGATTCTTGAGGCCAGATTTAGGATGGTTAGAAAGACCCGGATGTCTACTACACCCGGCAAAGATTTTTAGTGTTGAAAAGTGCATCCTATTTGGGCGATTCTGACCCACAATCCAGTGCAAACCTGAAGTGACGTCACATCGACGAAGCCTCCTTATGAAAACAAACGGGGATGCGACATATATAAAAGCAAGAGGCAAGATCAAGGCGCAATGTTATGATGAAATAAAAGAGTAAAAGTATGTCCCAATAGTATGCCTACTGCATCCTAACTAGATTTTTTTTATCGTCGGATGTAGTATGTAGAATAGAAAAAAGAAAGAGTATGCGATTCAGAACACAGGGTAAGTGTAACGGTATCTAGTCAAAATATCTAATGCCACTTGACTAATGCCAGATGGAGTCAGTGATTTTGGAGAACACTTTGACAAAATCAGTGAATATCTCCTCCAAATATCGCATCTTATTTGTTAAAAAAAATTCCGGAAATGCATCCTATGAGTTTCAAAAATGGGCATTGCTAGGTTTCGTTCTAATATTGGTGGACACACATTAAAGGTGCAGTCATTGATTCTGGAGAACGCTACGATCCACTGTATGTATACTGAGTGAGCGCTGAACAAAAAGCAGAGGTGTTAATACACAGCCTAGGCTCTGTAAACAGGCATGTAAACAATGAAGCCAACTGTAGCTATAGCAACATATCCCTTTTACAGAGCCTAGGCTGTGTATTAACAGTGCTTTATTCAGCGCACACACACTCAGTACAGACAGGTAGCGGATCGTGATGAAATATTCACTGATTTTGACAAAAAGTAATTTTGACAACAAGCATTGTCCAGAATCGCTGACATAGTATACTGTATCTGAGAAAGTTACGCGCTGTAGCTTTAAAAGGTCCCATATGAGACACTTGACGCAATCTTATTCAGAGACTCTGATGTGAACAAGGTCTGAGCAAAGTCCCAGCTCTGTTGCCATAGCGTTGCTACGAAACTCTCCTTGAAATCATCCTGGCCACTCAAGTGTCTGGATTCACTCTTTTGGGAGTGTGTGTGTGTGTGTGTGTGTGTGTGTGTGTGTTTGTGTGTGTGTGTCTGTCTCTGTGTGTGTCTTTATATGTGTGTGTTTGTGTTAGTGTCTATGTGTCCCTATATGTGTGTATGTGTGTGTCTATGTCTGTGTGCGTGCATGTGCGTCTGTGTGTGTGTGTGTGTGTGTGTGCGTGGTTTTCAACTCTCCTTGGTAATTCCTTCCAAATAAACAGTAACTAGCCCACTTGGCCGTCTCCCTTTAATCCGCAGTGTCCCATTACAGTGTTAGATTGATGGCCTGTTTGGTCTAATGTAACCAGTTTAGAATACCTCTAAAACCTGTGTGTCTGTGCGTGTGTGTGTGTGTGTGTGTGTGTGTGTGTGTGTGTGTGTGTGTGTGTGTGTGTGTGTGTGTGTGTGTGTGTGTGTGTGTGTGTGTGTGTGTGTGTGTGTGTGTGTGCGTGCTATGCCCCTGTTCTGCACTTGCCTCTGTCTGTAACTGGGGGTCTGTGATTACATTAGGCAAGGTGATGGGGTTCAGGGCTTTTACTTTGAAAAACTTGCATTTAGGATTAAGTTAAAGGTGCTCAGAGGAACTTTCAGTTTGTGTTCATTCTTGCGCCCCCTTTGGACATAAGCGGTAGTGTTTTTACTACACCAGCTGTTGTTCCTGGGTGAGCGTATACCCATGACAAAGGCATTAAGAAAAACTATATAAAAATAGCATTCTTTGCACTGATGGTCTCGTTTGCTGTTACATGTCATTTATGTTCATCAGAGGGAAAATGCGACTTTTTCAGAAATATTTAAAAGTTACTCGTAGCAGCTTTAAGTTTCTTTATTTGTCAATGTACACGAGGCACATTGAAATTAATCTTTCCTCATCTCCCCTCTCAAGTTACCACACTCCAGAGGGGGTCAGAGCGCAGGGTCAGCCATAGTACAGCGCCCCTGGAGCAGTTTTGGGGGTTAAGTGTCTTGCTCAAGGACACAATGGTAGAGATGGTGGGCACTGTAGATGTAATACCAGCTACCACTTGTTTTACTACTAACACCCTCCTGTCCGGTGCCGGGGATCAAAACCAAACTGTGGGCCCTGCTGCTGTAAACAACAACAACAGTGAAACAGTAACTTTTCAGGAAGCTTTCTAACTTCAAACAGTGTTCCAGGGATCACATTTTACTGTGAGGAAAGTTTGTTTATTCGGAGATGAGAATATACCTTAGAAAAAAAACTGTTGTGAAAGTAGGCCACAGTGCACAGCTGAAGCATTTGTCTCCACATCTTTGAAAGGTGTGAAGGAAAAAACACATCCTCCCTGTGTGTGTGTGTGTGTGTGTGTGTGTGTGTGTGTGTGTGTGTGTGTGTGTGTGTGTGTGTGTATATATATATATGTGATTGCGCTGATCTCTGTAGCCCTGTGCACTTTAAGCCTTTCATCTTATCCATGGTTACTACAATCTGGTCCTCAGCTGTGGGACAGAGCAGCTGGGCTTAAAGGTGCAGTGTGTAACTTTGGGTGTGTCAGAGAAGTGAAACATTTTCTAAGGTATATTCTCATAACCGAATTAACAAACTTTCCTCACAGGAAAAATGTGATCCCTGGAACACTGTTTGAAGTTAGAAAGCTTCCTGAAAAGTTACTGTTTCACTGTTGTTGTTGTTTACAGCAGCAGGGCCCACAGTTTGGTTTACAAACATATTTCCAGTCTTAACGTTTGGTTCCAGGTTCCTCAAAATAATTTAGTTTTGATTCATGATGATAGAATTATTCAATACCAATAATTACAATGTTGGTAAGTATGTATGTCCTCCACTTGTAACTGTTTTAATTAGGCTATTGTTCTGCTCATTCAATTGATCTGAAGGTTATATTTGTTGTTGTCTCTTTGTCAGCCTGTTGTGTATTTTTATTGTATATTGTGTATCTGTAATTAACTGCGACGTCATTGTAAAAGAGGGTCACACTCCTCAATTGATCTTTCGAGGTTAAATAAAGGAAAATGAAATTAAATGGATGTCAACAAATCCCAGTCCGTTGAAACTGCACAGTGCACCTTTAACAGGACAGAGCATCAGTCAGATAGCAGGTGCTGATGCCGTGACCTTCCCTATCCCAGGCCAGACCAGCATTCCTGCCTGTCAGACCCCCCCACACACACACAGACACACACACACACACACACCGTTCATGCCCTGTGTCCAGCCACACCATCTGGTACCGCACTGTGTTCAAACGCAGTATAGTGTCCGAAAACACTTGAGGCTCTCATCGACAACACCGCGCTCCCACGGCAACTCTGTTTAAGAACTTTACACACACACACACACACACACACACACACACACACACACACACACACACACACACACACACACACACACACACACACACACACACACACACACACACACACACACACACACACACACACACACACACACACACACACACACACACACACACACACACACACACACCTTCAGAGAGCTGTGTTGATTTTCTCACCATGCTAATCCTCACACCTCCCAGCTGGAGAATACACACACACACACAAACTGTATTAAAGCTACAGTGCGTACCTTTTTTCATATAAATGAATGTCGGTACATTCAAGCCATTTGAGACAAAGTCGATTAAGCCTATCAACAGAACTCTCTCTGTGTTTCTCAGTATGGCAGCGTTTACAAACTGGTGTGTGTTGTTCCCCCCCCCCACACACACACTGGTGCAGGAGCTCAGAAAAATCCCAAGAAATGTTTCAGTTGTTGATTCTACTGCTAAGAAAAAACCTGGACGTACAGCAGAAGGTATAAAATCCATGTGCCATCACTAGCCCCTTTTACACAGAGATTGCAGCATATTGAAGGAACGAAAGAGCAGCAATTTGGCGGCTCTGCTTGGTTAGGTGTTATTTACACAGAACCAAGCAACGCCGGCCTGCTGGCGCATCAGTAGTCCCTTTTACACAGCGCTCCGGAATGAAAGAGGTGCTTGTAAACAGCGTCAGGTGTGACGTAAACATTTAGCGCCGCGCCGGTCAGCTGCTTTACAACAACAACACTGGCCGGTGAATTGAGAGCAGAAGTGCTGGAGCTTGCAGTAAGAGGGCCGTATTTTACTGTCCCCACGATGTGCCAGTTGATCTCGCGACGCGCTGAGTCCAACATCTCTGGGACAGTTAACCAAACTGACAAACTGACTCACTGCGTCAACTGTGTGTGTGTGTGTGTGTGTGTGTGTGTATATGTGTGTGTGTGTGTGTGTGTGTGTGTGTGTCTGTGTGACAGGTTGGCTGTGAGCGAGTCTCTTTGGGGGCAGTGCTCTGCCATTCAGACATACACACAAACACAGTGTGTGAAGTCACGTTACTGTAGACAGAAATATAGTGTGGATATACGCTCAGATTTAGGATAATAATAGCGGTGGCAATCCGGTCATAAACTCTGCAAAATGAAGCGTGGGGGTTTGGATTGAGCAGCGGACCTTATGACCAGCTAGATTATACGCCGTTCCTTTTATTTGGTGATTTTTACTGGACATCAAGCCGCCGTGATTAATGTTAAACACACGTCCTTCAACTGCTAACATGTTCGCATGTTTAGAACGTAGGCTATGGAACATCAAACGCCCCCCTGTTCCGCAACAACAAGCTGGAGCATTTAAACAGAGAGGCGGAACTGATTGTGTCGGGAATCTTACTACCCCCCGAGTTAGTAAAATTCCCGGAACTATCTCTCGCACCTTTTTTCCCCCGTTCCGCAACGGTCGCATTTATACAGCAGGGCGGCGGGCCGAAATTCCGGCATATTCCCGGCTTACACTGGCTGTGTAAAAGGGGCTACTGAAGGTTTTACCTCATGTAGATGCAGCGACAGTGTTGTTGTAACTATTTAGAATTCCTCATGTGGGGGGACAGAAGTTACGCACTATAGCTTTAATTTTGTTCATGTTTTTTTTGCATACATTTCGAAAGACTCACAGCCCTACTGTATATACTCAATATAACCCTGAGAAAGTCCATGCTGCACTATGCACTCTCTGAACCCTCTACAGAGCTGTGCAAGAGCCTCTGAAACGAAAATGTGTTTTT
>NC_137222.1:3051144-3053644 GCF_949987685.1 Ammodytes marinus
AGACAGAGAGAGAGAGAGAGAGGGAGGGAGAGAGAGAGAGAGAGGGAGAGGGAGAAAGAGAGAGAGACAGAGAGAGAGACAGAGAGAGAGGGAGAGAGAGAGAGACAGAGGGAGAGAGAGACATAGAGAGAGAGAGAGAGAGAGAGAGACAGAGACACACACACACACTGCCTGACCTGAGATGGACTCTGTGCCAAATTCTACTGAAAGGAAAAAATAAATTATAATATACAAAATATGCAGCAGGGTGGTTAGGCCATCACTGCTTCACACACACACACACACACACACACACACACACACACACACACACACACACACACAAAGACACAAAGAGACACACACACACACACACACACACACGCACACACACACAGACAGAGACACACACAGACAGAGAGACACACACACACACACACACACACACAGACACACACACACACACACACACAGACACACACACTATATATATATTCAAAATATGCAGCAGAGTGGTTAGGCCATCACTGCTTTCTGCCTAGTCAGCATTCAAGGAATAGTTGGGACATTTTGGGAAATGCGCATAATATAATAGCTTTTCGCAGCTGAGCGCACACACACACACACACACACACACACACACACACACACACACACACACACACACACACACACACACACACACACACACACACACACACACACACACACACACACACACACACACACACACACACACACACACACACACACACACACACACACACACACACACACACACACACACACACACACACACACAAAAGAGTCAAAATGGAGTCACAACAGATTGCTTATAAACGTTTATTAATTTCCCTCTTCATTCACATTTAAGTTTCTGGACAACATAGACGAAGAACAATAACCGCATAGAAAAGTTACACGTCATCAAACCATTAGTGGCGAAAAAAAGTTGAATATGCTGTAGGCTGTACGACCATTTTTTTTCTTTTCTAAGGGCACAAGGGCTCAAGGCCGTATCTCACTGGGCTGCGACAGTGTGCGACAAGTTGGAGACTGCATTCGCGAAGGAGTCTCTAAACTGTCTTGAAACATTCGCGGGGGGGGTGTCAATTTTCGAGTCAGAGAGCCTCGCAGTCCTGTCGCTTGAATTTTGAACATGTTCCAAAAAAAGTGTGCGACAAATCTACTCTCAAAATAGTCTCAGAGTGGTCGCAGGTGTGTTGCACGCGTCGCAAACCCTTCTTCAATTTAGTCTCCGCGAGTCAGAAAGTGCGAGAAAGTGTGAGACAACTTTGCGAGGGTTTGGCGACATATGAAACTAAATTGTGACTGATTTGAGACAAAAATTAGACTGACATTCCCCTTCGTGCGACGCTCGCCAGACGTTCGCAAGACATAAATGCGAGAGCTCCCGGCAAGTTTTGGCCATGGGACATTCGCAAAACGTGTCGTGAGGAACCAACTCAGTGAGACTGCAAGTGAAAATTGCCGCTAATTCGCATATATTCTCGGAATTTTTTGATTTTGTGTCTCTCAACTTGTCGCAAACAGTCGCAGCCCAGTGAGAAATAGGGGGCGTTGGGGTCAACCTGACCTTTTGGAACCCAGTGATGTCATATTCTGGAACGTGATGACCTCATACTTTGGCCTTCTTCTCCTTCATGATCTTCTTGCTCTCCTCGCGGCGCCGCTTGTTGACGGGATTTCGCGGGTCGTAGATTTCGAACGTGTCCTCGTCCTGCATGTTGGCATCTTTCACCTTCCTGCTCTGCTCGTCAAACTGAAGCACATGGGCCATCCTGTAGAGAGGGGGGAGGGAGGGAGGGGGGAGAGGGGGAAGGAGAGGGGCAGGGAGAGAGAGAGAGAAGGAGGGAGGGAGGGAGGGAGAGAGGGAGGGAGAGAGGGAGAGAAGGAGAGGGGAGGGAGGGAGGGAGGGAGGGAGGGAGGGGGAGGGAGGGAGGGAGGGGGAGAGAGAGGGGGGAGGGGGGTGAGAGAGAGGGAGAGAGAGGGGGAGGGAGAGAGGGAGGGAGGGAGGGAGGAAGAGAGGGGGAAGGGAGGAGGGAAAGGGGGGGAGAGAGACAGGGAGGGAGAGAGGGAGAGAGACGGAGGGGGGAGGTGGAGGGAGAGAGAGAGAGAGAGTGAGAGAGAGAGAGAGAGGGAGAGAGAGAGGGAGAGAGAGAGAATTTAGATACAATATTGTAAAAAAAAAAAAAAAAAAAAAAATTGTGGGGAAACTCTTTTTTCTGGGATGTTGCTATGCACTCATCATGCATTACTATATTTTGGATGGCAGATGGGTTTGTCATGTTGGGAGGTAAAGCCAGCTAAAGTATTTTGCCATTATAGAAATGTAAATGTATTATTGGTCATTAAAAGGTGGAGTCAGTGATTCTGGAGAACGCTTGTTGCCAAAATCAGTGAATATCTCCTCATGATCTACATGTCCGTGTGTGTGTGTGCGCTGACAAAAAAAATCCAGAGTTAATACACAGCCTAGGCTCTGTAAACAGGTATGTAA
>NC_137222.1:3072623-3075123 GCF_949987685.1 Ammodytes marinus
CCCACCAGGTCATAACGCGTCATTACAACTGGATCCCAAACTTCACGATTCAGCTGAAACTAAAGCGACACAATCTGGGCTATTTATTGAACAAACCCGCCATCTGCTGGTCGAGGTCTGTATTTTTTTTTATTTTTAATTGAAAGGCAAGGCAAGGCAGGTTTATTTCTATAGCACAATTCAGACACAAGGCCACTCAAAGTGCTTTACAGGGGCATGAAATACATCAAGATTAAAATACATCAAGTATAGAATAGACATTAGAAAAGTTAGAAGAAAGAAACAAACAAACACGTAGACCAACCTGCGACTGGGCTTCTTCCCCCTGTCCTCGTCCTCGCTGGGATCTGTAGTTTTCTCTGCTTTTAGTTTCTGTAGTTTCTTACTGACGAGTTCTCTCATCTTCTGTCTCTGCTCCGAGTCGATATCTCCATCCAGCTCCATGTCGCCTTCCACACCATCGTCCTCCTCCTCACCGTCTGACTGCAAGGGACACATTATTTATCTATCTATCTATCTATCTATCTATCTATCTATCTATCTATCTATCTATCTATCTATCTATCTATCTATCTATCTATCTATCTATCTATCTATCTATCTATCTATCTATCTATCTATCTATCTATCTATCCTTTATTTATACTCAAATCGTCTGACTGCAAGGGACATGTTATTTATTTATCTATCTATCTATCTATCTATCTATCTATCTATCTATCTATCTATCTATCTATCTATCTATCTATCTATCTATCTATCTATCTATCTATCTATCTATCTATCTATCAATCAATCTATCTATCAATCAATCAATCTATCTATCTATCTATCTATCAATCAATCTATTTATTTATTTATCCTTTATTTTTACTCAAAAGATAAAGTTGAGGGGTGTCCCTATGATTCACTATCACAGGAAAAATTATATAAAAAAATATTAATTCATAATAAAAATGTATTGACTTAGTTATTGAGGAAAATATGGAATATATAGGCCTATATATATTATTTTTTTATAAATATTTTTATTAAATTTTTTAACACCATCCTCCTACTCCTGACTGCAAGGACACATTATAATTCACTATCACAGAAAAAAATTACTATTACATATTACATTTCTTTTTTTCAGGGGAGTCTTGGCCAATAAAGCAGCATAAACACATCAAAGTTACACTATAGAAGATAAAATTTCACATTTTAAATTAAAATTCGACACACAAAACACAATAAGACAATTAGTCCCATTTTAAGCAAGTCAGTGCATAGTAACAGGACGTGTGCAGTTTGTGTTTAATAGTCATTAGGCCTATAATTCACTAGCACAGAAAAAAAACTAATTTTGTTTGGAGGAAAATATATAGTTTTTTTTTATATACTTAATACTTATTATACTTTATTTGTAAGCTTTATTAGACAGTTTTGAAGAGACAAAGACCAAATGGGGCAGAGAGGGGGAATGACATGACCGGATTCTAACCTGTCGTCTGCTGTGAAGAGGACTGAGCCTCTAACCACTACAACATCAGCGCACCGAAGATATAAAACATGTTAATCTCATTTGGTCAATGATTGTTTGGGGTGTGGGGTGGGTTGGGGTTATAAATGTCTGTGTGTTTGTATAAAAAAGAAAATGTAATAAAAATTATTTATGGAAAAAATAAACATTTTAATCTTCCGAATTTGTCCGACTTACCTCATCTGCGTCACCTGGCGTTTTCTTCTTCTTTTTCCTTTTTAAAAGTAGAATAAATGCATTAATTCTATGAATATAAAGGAATGCTTTTATTATGTTAATACTATTAATGAATGAGTTATTGTTGTTCGTACTTATCCACTGCTGGCACTGAGCTCAGTCTGGGGTCGTCTTTCAGGAGGTCGTGACTGCTTTTACTTTTTCCCTTCAGTGTCTGAAGAGAAACAAACAATGAAAAAATTATGAATTTTATAAATTATAAAATAATTTTTAACTTCATTGCAACCTCCATTTCTGATATTTTCATTTAAAAACAGGTACAGTGTGTAATATATTTTCGAGTATTTAGCGGCATCTAGTGGTAACTCCCTTGCGCCTAGCACTCCCTTGCTAACCCGTCCCTTTTGGGTGAATTTACAGAAGCTACGGTGGCCTTCTTACATTTCCATTTCATTTAAAAAAAGGTACAGTGTGTAATATCAGAGTATTTAGCGGCATCTAGTGGTGAGATTGTAGATTTCAACGCTCCCTTGCTAACCAAACCCTTTTGGGAGACTTTACAGAAGCTACGGTGGCCTTCAAGGACAAGAAGCTATAGTTACTAAAGATGGCATCATCCAACACCACTGCCTCAAGTCTTTCCACAATATCAAGTGATGAGGTGAAGATGTATTTAGTTATTTATTCTATAGTACTTCTTCTTCTTCTTGGTCTTCCAACAGGTGCATTTCCCCAGGACGCCCACTTTACATAAAAAACCGTGTAAGGCCGTTAAGTTTGTCCGTTCTGAGCTACTGTAGA
>NC_137222.1:3077623-3100123 GCF_949987685.1 Ammodytes marinus
CTTTAAATGTACTAGATTTGGGGCACATCTAAGATCTTCTGGCAATTTGTTAAAGTTAACTAAGCATGCTTAACCAAAACATTAATTAACAGTTTGTTTATGCTCAGCAAGCATTGACTAACCATTAACTATCAGTGAATGAATGTACCCTTATTGTAAAGTGTTACCGAAAAATGAATATGGATTCTGAAAACTCACTTTGTGGCTTTGGACTGTGATTTCTTCCCCTCTTCTTTGTCTTTGTCCTTTTTGCCTTTTTTCGTTTCCCGGGGGACGATGTCATCGAACGGGGAATGCAGCACCTGGACAACAGACCAATACACACACATACACACACACACACACACACACACACACACACACACACACACACACACACACACACACACACACACACACACACACACACACACACACACACACACACACACACACACACACACACACACACACACACACACACACACACACACACACACACACACACACACACACACACACACACACACACACACACACACACACACACACACACACACACACACACAGGGGGTTTATAACACAATGCATTTAAACGTGGAGTCAGTGATTCTGGAGAACGCTTGTTGTCAAAATCACTTTTTTTTAATTTTTTTTTGCATTTTTATGCTTTATTGGTAGTGTAGAGACAGAGTTGAAATGGGGCAGAGAGGGGAGTGACATGCAGAGAACGACCGCGGGCTGGAATCGAACCTGGGTCCGCTGCTGGCCGAGGCCCATGGGGGGGACGCCCTACCAACTGAGCTAAGGGCGCCCCCGTCAAAATCAGTGAATATCTCCTCATGATCCACCTATCTGTACTGTGTGTGTGTGTGTGTGCACTGAAAACAATCTGGTGTTAATACACAGCCTTGGCTCTGTAAATGGGCATGTTGTTAGCTACTACGGGCCCCCTACTATAGACCCATTTATAGAGCCTAGACTGTGTATTAACAGATCTTTTTCAGGACTCACACAGTACGGACAGGTAGCGGATCGTGAGGAGATATTCACTGATTTGGACAAAAAAGTGATTTTGACAACACGCGTTCTCCAGAATCACTGACTCGAATTTAAGACAAAAACATCCCTAAAAGGTTGTCAAGCTAGTAGTGTTAAAACAATAGAATAATAAACAGAAGAGTTAAATACCTCAGCCGTCCTGATCTTGTGGGGATTCAAAGGTCTTTCGTTGCCGTCACATTCCACCTCCGTTAATCTGATCAGATTATACACAGTGTCTCCAGTCACCTGTTGAGCAAAACATATGAATGGACAAGTTCACTTTGATTTAAACCTGCAGTGTGTAGAATTTTGGGTTTTATTTTCCTAGCAGATTTTGTAGAAAGTAATTATAATATCCATAAATACATTTAATTTAGTGCATAATAGCTGAAAAAAACTAGTTTCTAGAACGTTCTTGATGATGTCATATTACACACTGCACCTTTAATTTACATATACTGTGCATACATAGGAGATATTTTACAAATTACACTTGCATGTGAACCGCAACCATACTTTATATTATTATTTTTATTTCTTATTTATTTAAGGGACGCGATAAGAGACAAGTGAAAAGACATGACATTACGTGGTGCACATGACAATTTGTGTGTTCACATTTGAGACAGCGTTGTCGTTTATGGTGTTGAAAGGCAGTGTGTGTGTGTGTGTGTGTGTGTGTGTGTTTTATTGATCTTCTGTATCTGTATGTGTGTGAGTGTGTGTGTGTTGAGAGAGAGGGATGGTAAATGTACATAGAGATATTTTAAGATGAATTTAGAAGAATCGTTGTTCAGATTCACCTTGGTAACACACACACACACACACACACACACACACACACACACACACACACACACACACACACTTTACCTTGCCGAATATTGTGTGTTTGTTGTTGAGTTCGTCGGCTCGGGCCAAGGTGAAGAAAAACTGACTGCCGTTGTCGTGGGGACCAGCGTTCGCCATGGCAACCAAACCTCTCCGGATGAAACGCAATCTAGAATGGAACTCATCCTGGAACAAGAATATGACACAGTTAGTTAGTTGACTTTTTTTAAGAAAGATTATTTTAACCCTTGAAAATAACATACAGCACTAGGAAAAAAATGTAGACACACACACCCCAAATAATCAGGGCCTCTGGTTTACTTAGTAAGTGTTTGATAAAAATAAAACTATTTTGTCTGAAACTAGATTTCTGGCAATATTTCTCCCAAATTGAATAAAAGAAATATTGTCATTAAGAGCATTTCGATTCACGAATGTAGAGATGCCGATTTAAGAAAAATGTGGACATTTACTTACACACTTCTTACTAACTTAGACTCTCTCTCACACGCACGCACGCACGCACGCACGCACGCACGCACGCACGCACGCACGCACGCACACACACACACACACACACACACACACACACACACACACACACACACACACACACACACACCTTGAATGGCCGTCCGTAGATTGACTCTCCTCCCTCCCCTGTCCCAGTGGGATCGCCCCCCTGAACTATGAACTCTGGCACCACACGATGGAACACTGTGCCGTCATAGTAACCTGGCAACAAGAAGGGAACATTCTATTATTACAATACACAGACACCCGTTGCACAGACCAGAGTTATAAATGCACTTTTTTAATTTAATTTTTTTTTAAATCAAAACGGAAAATGTTTGTGACATAAGTTCTGCCCAATGACTGTTGCAGTAGCGTTAAGGACAACGCTGTCAACATACTCATACTAAAATACATAATTTGTCCCACTGTCTAACCCTACATTTTACCATGTGTGATTTGATTTGATTCAATTTATTTCAGACATATCAAACATACAAAACAAAATGAAAAGCATGGAAATACAATAAACAAAAATTACGTTTTCACAAAAAAAAATAAAAAAAATAATCTGTATTGCTGAGATATGCCTGAAAAGGAGCAGGAAGAAGTATACACTTATTTAATTCTACCCCTTTTCCATAGTAAAAAAATAAAAAATAAAAATCCATATATTCTCTGACATCACACATGGTAAAATGTAGGGTTAGGATTAACAGGACAGCTGGGTCAAGGGAAGACTGAGGAAAGACTGAGGGAAGAAAATTATAATAGCGATTTTATAATGATAGAACGCCGGTTCCGTGTGGGTGAAGTATTCCTTTTAAGGACAACGCTGTCAACCCACAACACTAAACATTTCCGTGCTTCAATCAAAGTGGTACATTGTTTTAGTAGCTGCCATGCAAGGGCCGGCGCTCTCTGAACCATCGGGAGCAATGTTTTGGATGCATTTTTAACATTCAAACATGGAGGCAAAACATTCTCCCGCACTGTTTTTTGGCATGTATTTGTACAAAACAGTTTTTATTTCAGTATTTTGAACAGTTTTTACACGTGTTGTTGTATTTACCTTCCATGCAGAGTTGCACAAAGTTCCTGCAGGCTTTGGGCGCCTCTTTGGACCAGAGCTCGATGTCAATGTCTCCAGCCGAGGTCTTCAACAGGACCTAAAGAATATATCACACAATTAAAATTAGAGCTGCAACGATTAATCGACTATTAATCGATTATTAAAATAATCGCCAACTATTTTGATAATCGATTAATAGTTTCAAGTAATTTTTTAATATTTTTTCCAAATTCTCTGATTTCAGCTTCTCAAATGTGAATATTTTCTGGTTTATTTAATCCTATTATGACAGTAAACTGAAATATCTGTGTGTTTTGGACATAACAATACATTTGAGGACATCAACATGGGCTTTGGAAAATTGATCAACATTTTTCACCATTTTCTGACATTTTACGGACCAAAACACTTATCGATTAATAATCGATTAATCGAGAAAATAATCGACAGATTAATCGATTATCAAAATAATCGTTAGTTGCAGCCCTAATTAAAATATAGCGTTGTTTATGATAGCCCCCTTAGATCATTTCTAATTGTATGAAATATATACATTGTTGCGCCAAAATTAACCGAAATATGAGCTCGTAAAAACACTTTAGGTAGTCCGAGGAACTTTCAGCTTTTCTTAATTCTTGCTGTAGTTCCTGGGTGAGCGTATACCCATGACAAAGGCATTAAAAAAACGAATATAAAAATAGCATTCTCTGCACTGATGGTCTCATTTTACATGCAATTTATGATAATCAGAGGAAAAATTAGACTGTTTCAGAAATATTTAAAAGTTCCTCGTAGCACCTTTAAAGTTATAGTGGATGCTTCTTTATGTACAGGTGGATTTACAGAGCGCAAAACACCTGGACATACAGCAGTGAAGGCTCGAATTGCAAAGACTCAGTAATTGTATCATAATAACTTTTTTTAACACTACAGACAGTCGTTTACAGTGCTGGATATCAAATTTCTGCATTTGAGTAGTTTTCAGCTAAACGTGCTCGTAACTAAACACTTCCACGTATTAAAACTCTGACAGGAAAGTACATTTATATACTATGAAGCCTAAAAAAGACAAAAATATCATATAAAGTCTTAAAACTAAACGTGTATTTCAATATAACGGCTGTTGTCGCACTCACCTTTCCATTCGTCGGCGGCTCCTGGATGTAAATGTTGCTCATTCTGACGTCAGGGTTTGTGTTCGACGATTTAGCACGAAAACTATTTTTATTTTAAACACTGTCTGATACTTTAAAAATACAAAAACAGTGGATAATGTTGATTAAATTAGCTTGAATTCAAGTGGTAAGTATCACTCTGCTTCGCCTGTAGCCATCTTGGCCATGTATTTCAGCGCATTGTTTACTTCCAAGCCCATGGGGGTGTTCTTAATAAAAAACATTGCTTAATTGTCTATTTATTTAAATATTAACCAGTTAATTCAGTTACGTAGTCTTTAAATCAATATATGTGAGTATTTAATAAGCATTGGTATGAAGCTGTGAATGTGCACGTGATGAATAAACCAACGCAATATTTTGGACTCCCCTAAAAAGTTAGCCTTTTGGTTTGACCCAAGTGTTCCATGTCAAAACATCGTCAGGCGCAACAGTAGAGTAGATTTGTTCCACTGCGGCTACGCGGTTAAAACAAAACTGTCGATAAAACTCAATACATACTTTATTTAAAAGCAAAATTAGACTGATATATGCCGAAAACATATCTTAAGTGTAACCGGTCTTAAAAGAAATGTCAAAGTAATACAATGTATTACGAAATTAGTTCTACAACCGTAGAAACTAATTCGTTGGACCAATTTCTTTGCCTAACGTATTTCTTATTTTGAATACAAACTCAATTCTAAATAGTTCGCCATCACAAACACTGAGAGATTAATCAAGAAAAACATTGAAATAAATATCTATCTTTCCCTTTTTTAAAAAAAAAATCTTGGCGGACAGATTTCGCCGTAACACCGGAAGTGCCGTGACGCAGAAAGAACCGGGAGCAACAATGGCGGAGTGTGAAAACAATGTGGTGGAAACTGTTGATCTGAAGCGAAAAGCAGAAGATAGTCCCGTTAGAGAGGGCGATGGGGACGCGGAGGAGGAGGAGTGGGTCGGGCCGATGCCAGAGGAAGCTACGAAGACCAAGAAACGGAAAGGTAGTTGGTTTGTTTTTAGCGGAAAAGATACTTTACTCCCATTCAGTTTGGTTCCATTGCTAATCAATGCTAAATATGCTAATCAAAGTCCCGCTCTCTACTGCACTGAATGTTTTTTATTTTGTTTTGTTTTTGTGTGTGAAGTGAAATATCTCAATATATCAGTTTGAATACAGTAATTGAAGAAAGGGAGAGGGTGAGAGAACGAGAGACAGACAGACAGACAGACAGGGAGAGAGAGAGAGAGGACCTAACTATTTATTGGCCAAATCAAAGTCAATCTCACTACTAACTGTTTATTTTGTTATTTTTCCTCCTCAGTGCTCGAGTTTGAGCGAGTTTATCTGGACAACCTCCCGTCCGCTGCGGCTTACGAGCGCAGCTACATGCACAGAGACGTCATCACCAACATAGTCTGTTCCAAGTAAGTGATTATTTATCATAGTGGATTCGCTTCTAGTGTACTCTGCCTTCCTTCCTACCTTAAAGACCTACTTCACCAGTGGGAATATGAAGGTGTATTGAACTCTGAGATCCTATGTAGTATAAATGTGCAACATTTTTAGAAATCGGTTCATCCTAGCCTGAGAAAAGGCAGAAAGAGTGTTTTATGGTCTCACTGTCCCTGTAAAATGTAGGGTTAGGATTAAAAGGACAGCTGGGCCAAGGGTAGACTGAGGGAAGAAAAACCTCATTCATTATATTATTATAGCGATTTTATAATAATGATAGAACGCTGGTTCCATATGAGTGAAGTATTCCTTTAACTTGTTACAGTGTATTCAGCTATATGTAAAGGTGGAAGTCAGCGATTCTGGAGAACGCTTGTTGTCCAATCACTTTTTGTCCAGATCAGTGAATGTATCTCCTCATGATCCGATACCTGTCTATACTGTGTGTGTGTGCACTGAATAATAAATGATGGGTTAATGTACAGCCTAGGCTCTGTAAACTGACATGATAACCAATGGTATGTAAACAAAAGGGGTCCACTGTATATACCAACATGCTGTCCTACTGTATGTATGATGGAAAATATAAATATTTTTTGTCTTTTCAGGACGGACTTTGTCATAACGTCCAGTCAGGACGGACATGTCAAGTTCTGGAAGAAGAGGGAGGACGAGGGAATAGAGTTCGTCAAACACTTCCGCAGTCATCTGGGTATGTGTCGAACTCATCACTTTGCATCTATCGCAATATTTCTGTGTATTTATGTTTTTAGCCCATGGGAAAGAGACTAGAAGGAATACTATTGGCTTTTACCTGCATTTGATTTTACCATTTGCATATGTTGGTCAAGTATAGAATGCATTATTTATTGTATACTTATGTTTATTAATTATATGTGTGTGTGTGTGTGTGTGTGTGTGTGTGTGTGTGTGTGTGTGTGTGTGTGTGTGTGTGTGTGTGTGTGTTGCTCTGTCTGTAAGTGTTAGTGTGTGTTTGAGTGTGTATGTGTACGGGCTTTCCTTCATTACATTTCAGTGTTTGCATATATCATCTTGTACTCAAATATCCAATGCATCATTTTATGCATCATCGTTACTATTCACACACAGATAGCAGGCTAACTATCGGGAGCAATTTAGGGTTCAGTGTCTTGCTCAGGGACACTTGGACATGTGGCGGGGAGACGGGGGATTGAACCACCGACCCTGTAGTTGAGGGTCGACCGTCCTACCCACATTGTATTTTGTATAATACACTATGTACTGACGTTGTTGTTGTTGTTGTTGTTGTGGTGTGTAGGAGTGATAGAACACATAGCAGTGAGTTCAGAAGGCGCTCTGTTCTGCTCCGTCGGGGACGATCGAGCCATGAAAGTATTCGACGTCGTCAACTTTGACATGATCAACATGCTGAAGCTGGGGTGAGTCTTGGCTTTTGAAACATAAAACATATAGAGGGAATCATAATGAATACAATACTGAGCTCTGATTGGTCAAAAACACACATGTGGGCATGGCCTTGGTGCTGATTGACAGGCGGATTGTGAAAAATTAAAAATAATAAAAACAACAAATAAGAACAAAGTGTGAAGTTACAAAACATTATGACATGTCTTAGTGTTCAGTCAGTTGCCATGGTTTACTACTGCTACTACTGCTACATTTCTCTCTGTATATGCATGTGTGTGTTTCTTGCCTGTTTGGGTGTATAATACAATATGTAACAACAGTGTAAAGTAGAAAGACTAATACAATACCCCCTCTCCCCCTGTCTAGTTTCCATCCGGGCAAATGCGAGTGGATCTACAATCCGGGCGACGCCATTTCCACCGTGGCGTGCTCGGAGAAATCCACGGGGAAGATCTTTGTGTACGACGGGCGAGGCAGCAACACGGCTCTGCACGCGTTCGACAAAATGCACGCCTCGCCCCTTTCCCAGATCCGCCTCAACCCCAAATTCCGGGTCATCGTCTCTGCGGATAAAGCCGGAATGCTGGAGTACTGGACCGGAATGCCCAGCGAGTTCCGCTTCCCAAAGCACGTGCACTGGGAGTACAAAACGGACACGGACTTGTACGAGTTTGCCAAAAACAAAACCTACCCGACGTCTCTGGCCTTCAGCGAGGACGGAACTAAAATGGCCACCATCGCCACCGACAGGAAAGTCCGGATCTTCCGCTTCCTCTCCGGGAAACTCATGAGAGTGTTTGATGAATCGCTAACGGTGAGTTATTGTACACATCGTTCGGCCTTCATTCTGCCTCGTTTACACTGAGCAGCACTAGGGCTGGGCGATATGACCAAAATCTCATATCCCGATATAGGTAATTTCATATCCCGATAACGATACATTTCACTCGGGACTCTGGCTTGGCTTGGTGCTCAATGTATTGTGTTTTGATGTGGGTGCTTGCACGCTCTGAGGCGCCCAGATGCCCATTTAGTTGTTTGTTTGCAACTGTTGTTATGTATTTGTAGTCGTGTTACTGTACTTTTACTGTATTTGAGTGAATGTGATGATTTGTTGTCTGTGTTCAGATTTTAATTGGACCCCAGGAAGACTAGTCTGCCGCTTCTGCGTCAACTAATGGGGATCCACAATAAACAATACACAAACGATAAATAATTCACGATATAGCATATTTTCTGTAAATTTACGTAATAAAAACGTAATATAAATGACACATTGAAATAAGGCCTTTCTCGTATTACATTTTGAATTATATACTGGACAAACTCATGAGAGTGTTCGTCACATATTAATCATCACCCCCTTGCTGTCCCTGCTAGATGTTCACAGAGCTGCAGCAGATGCGTCAGCAGCTTCCAGACATGGAGTTCGGTCGGCGGATGGCGGTGGAGCGAGAGCTGGAGAAGGTGGACGGCATCAGACTCACTAACATCATCTTTGACGAGACCGGACACTTTGTGCTCTACGGGACGATGCTGGGCATCAAGGTCATCAACGTGGAGACCAACAGGTACGGGACATATGAGTGTTTGTTCCTCAATTAAATGTTTAAAGCTGGGGTTGAGGATTTGGGGAGAAAATGGCATTTGGGATAGAGATTTGAATCCAAATACCTCAACCGCTCAACAGGTAAGAAGCATTGGTATCAAGGGACATACAGGTGATACTCATATTATTAGAATATCATGGAAAATGAATCGGAATTAAGGCAAGAATTCATAGAAAAAGGGGCCCAAACCAAGTACTGAGCACATATGGATGATTATACTTTATATAGGGCTGACATTTCTGTATTTAAAATCCCTTTTTTATTAATTTTTATGTTATATTAAAATTTTCAGAGATTTTGAATGTGAAGGCACTATAGTACATGCACTTGGTTGACTCATATCAATTTAACATTTACAAAACAGGCAAAAAAATCGAGTGTAAAGTGCCTTTTATTGAGGTCAAATTTCAGCTTCATATCCCTGGCTCTCGTCTTCAGCTATTCACATGAAATTACAATCTAATATGATACAGAGCATGAATGAAAAAAATTAAATGCATTATAGTCATTCCAACAACATGGTTTATTGTTTATCAATTAGCACTATCATTTGTATTGGTTTGTTTTCCTTTTATCAGTATCTTTCTATTATTTTTATTTTTGTATAATTTTTTAAATGCGCAAAACACAAGCAAACAATAAAATGTAAAGTACATAGGTCAAGGTCAAGGTCACTTTTATTTATATAGCACCTTATAAGAACCTAAATTCACCAAAGTGCTTTACATAAAATACATAAATTAAAATACAACAGCACACATTAAAAAACACTTAAAGCAATGACACAAAACAATTCATTAAAACGTAAAAGCCTGTGAAAAAAGGTGAGTTTTAAGAGTGGACTTGAACGACATAGCTAGTTGAGGTCAAATTCCAGCTTCATATCCCTGGGTCTTTCATCCCCTCCAGATGTGTGCGTATCCTGGGTAAGCTTGAGAACATCCGTGTGGTCCAGCTGTGTCTGTTCCAGGGCGTCGCTAAGGCCTCCAACGTGTCAACCACGGTGGAGATGAAAGCGTCTGAAAACCCTGCACTAGACAACTTGGAGGCGGACCCAACCATCTTCTGCACCGCCTTCAAGAAGAACCGATTCTACATGGTGAGATAAGCATGATGTTATAATAAAAACTATCTATCTATCTATCTATCTATCTATCTATCTATCTATCTATCTATCTATCTATCTATCTATCTATCTATCTATCTATCTATCTATCTATCTATCTATCTATCTATCTATCTATCTATCTATCCATCTACCAATCTGTCTGTCTGTCTGTCTGTCTGTCTGTCTGTCTGTCTGTCTGTCTGTCTGTCTGTCTGTCTGTCTGTTTATATACATATGTAACTAGCTATTTATTTAGCTTCTCCATGATGAGGTTTACATGACAACGTTTTTATCTGCACTGTATCCTTGCACTACTTTTTTTTTTAAATACTTTATTTATATTTATTTTATATATTAAATAAGCAGTGGCACTACTTAGAGCTGCATATAAATACTGTATACACAGTAATTATAATTATTACAGCTACATTGTTCATGCTACAGCCCTCTGTGTCCTAACCCATCTTACATTTCCAACTGTCCGTGAATGCAACTCGACAACTCTTGGCGTCATTAACTAATACATCTCCAAAGTTTAGGCAAAACAACACTACTTAATCATCAACATCTTGCCTTTCACATGTAATTTTCCAAAATATTTGCCAAAAAAATCAACCATTTGCATGATCAATTTGCTGTAAAAAAACACACAAAATGTACAATTCTGCCTTCATTGTTTGTGCTAAAACCCCCTCTGTCCTAAACCAATTTTAATTCTATTCCTAATGTCAGTTCACAAAGAGGGAACCGGAGGATAACAAGGGAGCGGAATCGGACCGGGACATTTTCAACGAGAAGCCGTCGAAGGAGGAAGTGATGGCGGCCACGCAGGCAGACGGACCGAAGAGGGTCTCAGACAGCGCCATCATACACACCACCATGGGAGACATTCACATCAAGCTCTTCCCCGTAGAGTAAGTCTGTGTGTGTGTGTGTGTGTGTGTGTGTGTGTGTGTGTGTGTGTGTGTGTGTGTGTGTGTGTGTGTGTGTGTGTGTGTGTGTGTGTGTGTGTGTGTGTGTGTGTGTGTGTGTGTGTGTGTGTGTGTGTGTGTGTGTGTGTGTGTGTGTGTGTGTGTGTGTGTGTGTGTGTGTGTGTGTGTGTGCTGGTTCTTTTTTTAAATGCTGAAACATGCCTTTTGCACTTTTTTTTTTTATATATATTTTCTTTGGCATTTTTGCTTTAGTAGACAGATTTTGGAGAGACGGTAAAACGGGGTAGAGAGGAGAAGACATGCAGAGAACTGACCCGGGCAGGATTCGCCCCACCTGCTTATGACACTTAACAAGATATTAACAGAACATTGCTCTGTTGTTTGTTGTTTCCAGATGTCCCAAAACAGTGGAGAACTTCTGTGTGCACAGCAGGAACGGATACTTCAACGGACACATATTCCACAGAGTCATCAAGGTACGCTTTCTTATGTCTTATGTTTGTTTGGAACACACGCGACGGGGCTGACGAGCTTATTAATTACATCATGTTACGCTCGTGCCATTTCTATTTCTATATTTAGCACTGTTGTAACGCTTGCATAAAGTTTATATAGAAAAAATAAAACGAACAAACAAAACAAGGGGTGTTTTTACGTCTACTTACGACATCTATTGCAGTATGTCCGTCCTGGGAGAGGGATCCCTTACTCTGTCGACTCTCCCTGAGATTTCTTAAATTTTTTTTATTCCCGGTAAAGGGTTTTTTACTGGGAGTTTTTCTCTCAGCCGAGCTAAGGGTCTAAGGGCAGAGGGTGTCGTACTGTATGGAATGTAAAGCCCACTGAGGCAAATGTCTATTTGTGATATTGGGCTAAACTAATAAAACTGATTTGATTTGATTTGTTTTCTGTTTCAAAATTAAAAATACATCAGGGATTTAAATGGGCATTTTCTAACTAACTTTTTGGGGTATTTTTTCCTGTGTTCCCCTGTGTGTTTCAGGGTTTTATGATCCAGACGGGCGACCCCACGGGGACCGGGATGGGGGGAGAGAGCATCTGGGGCGGGGAGTTTGAAGATGAGTTCCACGCTACGCTGAGACACGACCGTCCGTACACGCTCAGTATGGCCAACGGAGGACCAGGCACCAACGGCTCACAGTTCTTCATGACTGTAGTGCCCACTGTGAGTAAAAATAAGTGTGTGTGTGTGTGTGTGTGTGTGTGTGTGTGTGTGTGTGTGTGTGTGTGTGTGTGTGTGTGTGTGTGTGTGTGTGTGTGTGTGTGTGTGTGTGTGTGTGTGTGTGTGTGTGTGTGTGTGTGTGTGTGTGTGTGTGTGTATTTGACACTGGATTTTTTTTTTCAACACACACACCCAATATGGACAGTTAGCTGATCATGACATTAAACTATATGAAAATAGCATTCTTCGCACTGATGGTCTCGTTTGCTGTTACATGTCTTTTATGATCATCAGAGGAAAAATAAGACTGTTTCAGAAATATTTAAAAAGTTCCTCGTAGCACCTTTTTAAATACCTTTTTGTGAGTGATTCTTAAACCTGCAGTGTGTAGAATTTTGGGTTTTATTTCCTAGCAGATTTTGTAGAAAGTAATTATAATATCCATAAGTACATTTAATTTAGTGCATAATAGCTGAATTTTTTTTTTAATTATAATTTTTTTCCTTAGAAAGGGTCTCATATATGTCCATATTTCTGCATATTTTGGACCAAGGCCTAGTGCTGCCATCTTGAAAGTGTCATAGTTGGAATGTCATCAGGTGCATTGTTTAAAATTTAGAATTGTTCTTGTCCTTGAAGGCCACTGTAGCTTCTGTTATTATTCGAAAGGGGTGGGGTTACCCAGGGAGCGTTGCATTCTAGAACTTTCTTGATGATGTCATATTACACACTTCACCTTTAAATCAATTCTCTCTTCCTGTCCACAGCCCTGGCTAGACAACAAGCACACAGTGTTCGGCCGCTGTACTAAAGGCATGGAGGCTGTTCAGAGGATCTCCAATGTGAAAGTGAACCCCAAGACAGACAAACCCTACGAAGACATCAGCATTATCAACATCACCGTCAAGTGACCAACACGTCGTAATCATGTCCTGTATATCGCTGTGTGTTTGTTTTTTACCAGAATTACTTATTAAAGAATGATGAGGGAATTTGGATTGTGTTTCTAGTTATTTTTTTTGTCTACATTTCAAAAGGTGTTAACAAATTTCCTATGCAGTAGTGGAATTTAAATAATTTCCAAGTCTTGGTAGGTGTGGGGGAAAAACAGTGTTTCCAGAGTTTTGCCCATACTAAAATATATTAAAAAATTAAAATGAAAAACAAGCTAGCATGAGAATGATGGTCTCTAGTAACCATGGAAACGAAGAATAAATAGTAAACATTTCAGGACTCATTTAATTTCTTGTCAAGGCCTCATCTGCATCTAGCCGTAGACTTAAACCTGCAGTGTGTAGAATTTTGGGTTTTATTTCCTAGCTGATTTTGTAGAAAGTAATTATAATATCCATAAGTATATTTTATTTAGTGCATAATAGCTGAACATTTTTTTTTTAATTATAATTTTTTCCCTTAGAAAGGGTCTCGTATATGTCCATATTTCTGCATATTTTGGACCAAAGCCTAGTGCCGCCATCTTGAAAGTGTCATGGTTGGAATGTCATCAGGTGCATTGTTTAAAATTTAGAATTGTTCTTGTCCTTGAAGGCCACTGTAGCTTCTGTTATTATTCGAAAGGGTTGGGGTTACCCAGGGAGTGTTGCATTCTAGAACTTTGTAGAACTTTCTTGATGATGTCACATTACACACTGCACCTTTAATGTTTGTTTTTGGGACAACCATCATAATGGCAAATAGTCAGAATTAAACATTAATAATAACAGTTGGATTTTAAAACTATTTATTCACCTAATAAACGTCTAACTATTAGTATTCAGATTGATTAATTAATTACTTGATAGAAAAACGTTTCCAGACAGACAAAATAAGGGCAGTTAGTTTTATTTTACAGCATCACACATTTTGAATAATTTACAAAAAGCCATCATCAAGTCCACACTGGTAACAAAGGGTTTCGGATAGCGCATTGTGCTTCTAAGACGAATGGAAATGTTTTCTACAAACTATGTGAAAAGGCTTAAGGCTGTGTTTGAAAAGCCCTACTAACGCCCTCCCTCCTACATACTCAACATGTATATACTACGTACTGTCTACTTAACCATCGATTGTGTATGCGAGGTTTGTCAGACCGTTGACACTGAAGTATGCAGAAGCAAAAAAGAAAAAAAATGATGTTGGTTGAAAAGACGCAATGCATTGTGGGGCGGTTTAGTAGGAAAAGTATCCAATCGATCCATACACAAAATCTACCCCGGAAGTAAGTAAGTACTCATCCGGGTATTTCTCGCCTACACAAACTCGCATACACAAACCACAACATACTCAAATTGACGTCAAAGTTAGTATGAGTAGGACGTTAGTAGGGCTCTCCAAACACAGCCCCAGTTACACATGCATTTTTATTTGATTTTTTTCTGTTTTTCTTTATACATACCGTAGATATTGAACATTACATAGCAATGAGTACGTTTCAAAATCAATGGTTTCGCAAAAATCTCAACAATAAGTGAGTGTCAGTGTTTTAGTTTTATTGTTTCACATTACGTTATGATGCTGAAGGCTGCTGATTTAAAGGACCCTTTCGTATGCACACTAGACGGATATACACGATTTGTGAGTTGTTTAAATAGGAATATATTTAGTTACGCAGTGATGCTCACAGTCTTACTTAGAAAACAGGTAAAGCTATAGTGCGTAACTTTTCCATGTAGATGAATGTCGGTTATATTCAAGCCATCGCCAAAACAAGCAATTGGAAAATAAGTTGACACAAAGTTGATAAAGCCTATCAGCTCCACAAAACTCTCTCTGTATTTCTCAGTATGGCAGCGTTTACAAACTGGTCCCCCCCCCCCCTCGACACTGGTGCAGGAGCTCAAGAAAAATCCAAAGAAGAGCCCAAGAAATGTTTCAGTTGTTGATTCTACTGCTAATAACAAAAACCTGGACGTACAGCAGAAGGCATAACATCCATGTGCCATCACTGAAGGCTTTACCTCACGTAAAAGCACAGACAGTGTTGATAAAACTACTCAGAATTTCCTCATGGGGGGGGGGGGGGGGCAGAAGTTACACACTATAGCTTTAATTTGCTTCCAAGTCTATAATGGTATTATTGAGTCGGCAAAACTTAAGTGCATTCCACTAAATTCTGCGTGCAAGTGAAAGACACTCAAAAAACGTAGGCAGAATCTTGTGGGTAAAGAATTCTCAACTTTTTCTCTTAACAGCCTTCTTATCAAAATAACGTTTCATAAATAAAGATCAGTAAACAGTTCGTTCTGTAACAGAAGTCATAACACATTCACACCCCCAACAAAAAAATTTAAAAAATTCGACTGGTGGTGCGCCATTTTCAAAGACCAGCTGTGGCGTTAAATATAGTAACACTTTTTAAAAAAAAATCGAAAAACTAACTTTTTAACACACATAACTTAAATACCTACTTCACCAGTGGGAATATGAAGGTGTATTGAACTCTGAGATCCTATGTAGTATACGTGTGCATTTTTTTTTAGAAATCGGTTCATCCTAGCCTGAGAAAAGGCAGAAAGAGTGTCAGTCTAACCCTACATTTTGCACAGTTGAGACCATAAAACACTCTTTCTGCCTTTTCTCAGGCTAGGATGAACCGATTTCTAAAAGAAAAATCCACATTTATACTACATAGGATCTCAGAGTTCAATACACCTTCATATTCCCACCGGTGAAGTAGGTAGGCCTTTAAAAGACCCCTATGGACACATCGACTGCTATTGCTTACATTAGATGTCAAGGCAAAGAGAAGGAAAAACAGCCAAACATTTGTATACATTTGAATTGAACCAACAGTTAGAAGTTCCTTTTGGGTTTCATATAATCACCCCACTCTCCAGCAAATACACTGAATTAAGCTGAAAGTTTAAAAGTTCATTGTATATTTCATTGTAGGTAAGATTTCAGGATTATTTTCTGATGTGCCGTTCAACTAAAAAGGTACGTAAATTAAGCTAACGTTACGGTACAGACTACTCCGCGGTTAGCTAAGGTTATTGTCACACATAGCGGTAGTTATGAAAAGTAACGTGAGATGGATAAAAACACACTTTGTCGGATCGTTTTATAACATTAAAGCTGGGGTGGAGGATTTGGGGAGAAAATAGCAGTTGGGATAGAGATTCGAATCCAAATACCTCAACCGCTCCACTTGTTCTCTTTGGTCCCTCCCCTATGGTCCCTCCCTGACACGCTCTACACCAACGAAGTCGTACCAAAGTGAATGGACAGTCCCAACAGCCAATAAGAACAGAGAATCGGAGCCTCGCTCTGATTGGTCAAAGTATACAGCTCATGTTAACTTTGACCAATCAGAAATCACATACCCCAGATATTTTTACCAGACAAATTGCTCGTCTATTGGAATAAGGTCAGAACAAAATAAAAACTACAGCCTTACTAAGCCTTATTTGCACTGGGTGGTTTGGTTCGGTTAGGGGATATGTTAGCTCTATGCTAAGCTACATCCAGGACGCCAGCCTAGCTTAAAACTACCGTTGAACCTTTAATGTTAGCAAAGTAGTGGGACACAATGGGTTTGGGATCAGCTGTTATAGGGGGCAAAGAGGAGAGTTGTCTGGCCCAAAGAAAGTAGCGATGTTTATGGGTATTTAGGTGATATATTTTAGCTTCTATGCTAAGCTACATCCAGGACGCCGGCAGCCACCAGCTGTCGTGAGAGCCAGTCGAGGCCCTCGTGGAGCCCCATGCCGCTGCGGGCGTCACAGCCCTGGATGTGCCAGCTGCGCCCACACAGCAGCTTGTGGAGACTCAGCAGCTCTGTCATCTCCTCCACTGACACATTCCCCGGGACGTCCTAGAGACACACAGAAGGAGGGTTAGGCATAAAGACCATTTCAAATAATACAAAAATAATACGCCAGTCATTTTGTATCAAGATATTCCTTTCTTCTACCTTTCAAAAATATGTCTTTTATAAAAAAAAATATGTAATTGCAAGAGTATTCATATGATCAGCTCTGAGCTTATAGGCGAGGTTATTTTTTAATCAGACTGAAATTATGCATCATATCCAGTTCATTGGTATGATGACTCTCGTACCTGTTTGTTTGCGAAGATGAGCAGTAGTGCGTCTCTCAGCTCCTTCTCCGTCAGTAGTTTGGCCAGTTCACTGTGAGCCTCCATCAGTCTGTCTCTATGGCAACTGTCAATCACAAACACCACCGCTGCAAAACAGACAGACAGACAGACAGACAGACAGACAGACAGACAGACAGACAACAGTCAGAGAGACTGTCTTACATATGACAATGTGTTGAGCTCACATTTATAAAAAGGAGAATTATACTGTCCAACAAAATGTGTCTATATACAGCCCTGAAAAAAAATTAAGAGTCCACTCCAAATGTTCAGTGTCTCTTGTTTTACTATTTATAGGCATATATTTGAGTGGAATGAACATTTTGGTTTTATAATACTGTATAAACTACTGACAACATTTCTACCATATTCCAAAACATTTGTTGTCATCAAGAGCATTTTCAATTAGTAATGATGAAGATAGAATGAAGATTTAAGAAAAATCCAGACTGGTCTCTTAATGTTTTCTGGAGCTGTCCAGTACATAATGTGTCAATGTATATACAGTATATAGTATATATTTAAAGTATGTTAGCTCAGCTGATACCTTGAGTGTTGAGGTAGTAGTGTTTCCACAGCGGCCTCAGCTTGTGTTTCCCACCAACGTCCCAGATGGTGAATTTCAAGTTCTTATATTCCACCGTCTCCACGTTGAAACCTTTAAAAAAGAGATTGTTTTATTTAGAACGATACTTAAAGGTGCAGTGTGTAATATGACATCATCAAGAAAGTTCTACAAAGTTCTAGAATGCAACACTCCCTGGGTAACCCCAACCCTTTCGAATAATAACAGAAGCTACAGTGGCCTTCAAGGACAAGAACAATTCTAAATTTTAAACAATGCACCTGATGACATTCCAACTATGACACTTTCAAGATGGCGGCACTAGGCCTTGGTCCAAAGTATGCAGAAATATGGACATATATGAGACCCTTTCTAAGGGAAAAAATAATAATAAAAAAAAAATGTTCAGCTATTATGCACTAAATTAAATGTACTTATGGATATTATAATTACTTTCTACAAAATCCGCTAGGAAATAAAACCCAACATTCTACACACTGCAGGTTTAAGAAATGTGTTGAACTAAAATGTTACTGCTGGTTAATTAAGTTGCCTATACAGGAAATGGTATTTTTTTTTCCCACTTGTAAGTGTGCATTTATTCTGTGCCTACAATGTTTTATTGATGCAAAATTCAGAACAAAAAAATATACATATTTTTTTATTAATCAGATATATTTTACATTGCAATAAACTCAAATCAAATTCAGTTATTCTAGAATGTTGGAGCTTTTTTATTGCTTTTTTGTTTTTAAGGTGTTCTATGGTGCAATAGTGTTTCAGTTGTTGGTTTATAAAGCCCTAAATGGTCTAGGGCCAAAATATATTACTGATCTGCTGATAAGTTATGAGTCGTCCAGAGCCCTTAGGTCGTCTGGGACAGGTCTGCTTACAGTCCCTAGAGTTAGGACTAAACAAGGAGAAGCAGCTTTTAGTTATTATGCACCAAATATCTGGAACAAACTCCCAGAAAACTTGAGGTCTGCTGCAACTCTCAGCTCTTTTAAATCGAGTCTGAAGACTTTTCTGTTTCCATTTTAACCTGTATTTTTTATTTTATTTAAATGTTATTCATTCGCTTTTAAATGTTTTATTCATTCGCTTTTCTGATGTGTATTGTGTATTTTAATCTTGCCCCGGTAAAGCACTTTGAGTGGCCTTGTGTCTGAATTGTGCTAAATAAATAAACTTGCCTTGCCAATAGAGGCAGGGTATCAATCATCAAAAATAAGTCCTTCACAAAAAATTATGTGTATGTTTTTTCCCCGAATTATAAAAATCACTTATTTTAAATCAAGGTTAAATAGAAATCTTTGTAACACTTGATTTCATGTAACATGTAAACTTGTAGGAGGAAGTATTTGTAAAGAATGTGTATGAAATCTCACGCCATCGCTGGTTAATCTGATCAAACAGAAAATGTTGTATGTACCGATGGTGGGCATAGCATAGCATAGCATATCATAGCATATCATAGCATAGCATATCATAGCATAGTATAGCATAGCATAGCATAGTATAGCATAGCATAGCATAGCATAGTATAGCATAGCATAGCATAGCATAGGTAAAACCGCTTTTAGCCATAGTGCCCCTGACTCCTGGAACAGCCTACAACATACAATTAAAATAAATACACTCATAACTGTTAACCAATTTAAAATTATTATTTTGAATCAGCCCCTCTACACTTGTAACTGTTTTAATTAGGCTATTATGTCTCTCATTCAATTGATCTGAATGTTTTAAATTGTTGTTGTCTGTGTGTGTGTGTGTGTGTGTGTGTAAACTTGTTATGTATTCTCATTGTATATTGTGTATATGTACAAACTCGACGTCATTGTAAAAGAGGGTCACCCCTCAATTGATCTTTCGAGGTTAAATAAAGGAAAATGAAAAAAAATGAAATAGCATAGTGTAGTGTGGTATAGTATAATAATAGTATGTACCGATCGTGGGAATGGGCTGCATGAACTCATCCTGCTTGAGCTTGAATAGAATAGTGTAGTGTGGTGTAGTATAATAATAGTATGTACCGATGGTGGGTATAGCATAGCATAGCATAGTATAGCATAGCATATCATAGCATAGCATATCATAGCATAGCATATCATAGCATATCATAGCATATCATAGCATATCATAGCATAGCATAGCATATCATATCATAGGATAGCATAGCATAGCATAGCATAGCATAGCATATCATAGCATAGCATAGCATAGCATAATAATAGTATGTACCGATGGTGGGAATGGGCTGCATGAACTCATCCTGCTTGAGCTTGAAGAGGATGGTCGTCTTTCCTGCTCCGTCCAGACCCAGAGTCACCACACGGATCTCCATCTTAGGGCCGATGTGCACTCGGTTGTCCTGGAAACAAAAGCCAAAAAAACCAAAAACACATTTAAATCTGGACTGTTACGCATTGGAACAAACCTTAAAGCTACAGTGCATAACTTCTTCATAAATTAATGTGGGATACATTCAAGCCATCGCCCAAACAACTTGACACAAAGTTGATTAAGCCTATCTATCAGCTCCACAAAACTCTCTCTGTGTTTCTCAGTATGGCAGCGTTTACAAACTGGTGTCCCCCCCCCCCCCCCCCCCCACACTGACACTGGTGCAGGAGCTCAAGAAAAATCCCAAGAAGAGCCCAAGAAATGTTTTAGTTGTTGATTCTACTGCTAAGAAGAAACCTGGACGCACATCAGAAGAAACAAAATTCACCTGGGATCACCTAAGGCGACAGAAGTTACACACTATAGCTTTAAAGCTCTTTGCTGTCAGCAATTGATCAATACAGATCTCCAGAGGGGTATACTACGAAGCGAGATTAAGGGCTGAGCGAGGTCTGTTGAGTCTAAAGCGGTCTAAAGCCAGAGTTTTCAGTATCACGAAAGGTGGCTCTCTTTTTACTTGGCTAGATCACCGTGGTAACAGAGGCTGCACGGCTAACCTGCTCAGACCAGTTTTTGTTTCAGAGTTTGAGCTTAAATTCGGCTCTTAGAGCGCTGCCCTTCAAGGAAACTACACATTTAGAAATCCCGCGGACCTGACTATATTGTCTGAGCGCTACATTCTCACTGAGGAAACTGTTACATCTAAACTTATTGATCAGTAAGTTAATGAACGAAACGAAGCCGTGACATTAGGCTTACAGAGTGAACTGTAACATCGCGCCGGGGCTTTTTGCCACATGCATACAGTTATTGAAAATGTAAAATAGCCCACACCTATACTGTATGCAGCGCCACTCTATGCTCTCCTCTCAAATGATTTTACCTGGCGATATACACACACTGGCTCTTAATAAAGCGTTCTATAAAATCACAGGTTGCAACATTATTTCACTGTAGGCTTCTTTCTTTTCATCAGTAGCGATTACAGTTGGGACGTGACAGCTGACAGCTGTCACAGTTCGGACATCGTTGCAGACTCGCAGGTTAAGCTTCTCACAGTAGATTCATATTTGTCCGAAAAATCCAGACTACAGGTTTTTTAATGTAGGCCTATTGGTATTTGTAAGATTCAAATAAAAGGCTAATAGTCTAAATCAAAATTGTATTCATTATGATGTGGCCCAAAACTAAATGATTTTCCATAGGCTATTCATTTGGGGACAGTGTCAGACTTAAATTACATTCTTAAGTGTGGGACTATAGGCGTAGTGCTATAAATATAGCAAAGTAGCCTATATATATATTAGGCTAAATGGTATAGTGTTTAAATCCGAGTTCAACGTTTCATTGTTTTATAATGTCACGTTACGCACTGCGAGAACGATCGGCAAGATAAATAAATAATTTCAATGCTGGCAGCATTCCACTCTCCTTAGCCTTTTTGCAGTAAGAGTTTTTTTCGGCTCTCTGTTTTCTGCTGTAATAATTCAGACTGACAAACTCTTCCTCTTGAATGAAGTTGGCGACACACTTTTGTTTTACTCAGCTGCTCACAATCAGTCCGTTTGTGTAAAGTTAGCGGCAAAAGATCAGTCCAGTCTGTGCGGAAGCAGAGTCAAATGACGGTCAAACGCCCCCTTTCATGGGGACGCGCACAGAGCCTGAAGCTGAAACCCTCGTTCAACATAAGAGGTTGATAACTGCCTTCGTGATACCGGTTAGCTCTGAGCGAGGGTATGTGTTATGTTGAACCAGATCAAAAAAAGAGAGCCGGGCTCTGTTGAGTTTGCTTTGTAGTATACCCCTCAGGAGTAGCAGAGTGTGTGTGTGTGTGTGTGTGTGTGTAGAGGGTGTGAGCCTGTGTGTGAACGTGCGTGTGTGTGTGTATGTGTGTAGACGGGATGTGTGTGTGTGTTTATGTAGATAGTGTGTGTATGTATACGGTGTGTGTGTGTGTGTGTAGACGGGATGTGTGTGTGTGTGTGTAGACAGTGTGTGTGTGTGTTTATGTAGATAGTGTGTGTATACGGTGTGTGTGTGTAGACAGTGTGAGCATGTATGTAGACGGTGTGCGTGTGTGTGTGTAGACAGTGTGTGTGTATGGTGTGTGTACCTTAGTGAAGGTAACAGGGATCCC
>NC_137222.1:3102623-3120123 GCF_949987685.1 Ammodytes marinus
GATTAGATGAAAGCACCCTATTACATAACAAACTAAATGTTAAAAACAGCATAAATTTAAACATGCTCAAACAAGATGAATAAATGACTCCGTGTTGCAACAATCAGAAAAAAAAGTGAGAGAGATTTAGAAATAATGGTAATTTCATTTAAATAATGTTATACACTTGCATATGCATTTTATCATCATATTGGAACTATTTATGTCATATTTCTTGTTCTTAATGCCTTATATGAATTAAGTTATCTTGTTTTAATATGATTTGCTGTGTTGTTTTATTTTTTTATTTTGCTTATGTTGTTGTTCAGCCCATTGAGAATTTTTTTTTGTGAATTTGTAAAAATAAAATAAAATAAGATAAAACAAAACAAAACAAAACAAAACAAAATAAAATAAAATAAAATAAAATAAAATAAAATAAAATAAAATAAAATAAAATAAAATAAAATAAAATAAAATAAAATAAAATAAAATAAAATAAAATAAAATAAAATAAAATAAAATAAAATAAAATAAAATAAAATAAAATAAAATAAAATAAAATAAAATAAAATAAAATAAAATAAAATAAAATAAAATAAAATAAAATAAAATAAAATAAAATAAAATAAAATAAAATAAAATAAAAATAAATAAAAATAAAATTCCATACTTTCCCATACTGCGTAGTTACCCTGTACCTACCTTATGTCCTTGGTGCTTGCCGTACTCCTTGCAGACGCAGCACATGAGCGGGCCGGACAGACAGGCTTCCTCCAGACAAACGAACTCTATGGCGTGGACCTGATGCTGCGGACACAGGGTCTTCTCATGGGGCTTGTCTGCTAGCGGCACGCGGCGGTGTTTGGCTAGCGTGCGGGTCGAGTGTGTGTGCTGGGAACACTCGGCACACAGGTGAGTAGCGCACACTGTGCAGTACATAGAGGCAGTGTGGCTCTCGTCCTCATCACAACGGATTACACACTGGCAGAAAGAAGAACAGTACGCAATGTTAAAAATACTGTATTAGTCTTGGTGTATATATCCCTTAGCTTTAGGTCTTTGCAATCTCACAATATGTAAGTAATCTTTGAACTCCAAAATGTATTCAACGGATTACACACTGGGTAGAAGGGAGAACAGTACTTTAAATTATTTGAAAATATATATATTTTTGTGTTTTTTTTTTGCTTTATTAGACAGTATGGAGAGACAGAGATGAAATGGGGCAGAGAGGGGGATGAAATGCAGAGATGTCCTCATCACAAAGGATTATGAACTGGGTGGAAATAAGAACAGTGAGTGATTATATAATATGTAGCTTTTCTATAGATTAATTGAAACATATCTATTTTACTATTATTTATTTCTTATAATTTGTGTTGCCATTATTGAACTGTACTGGAAGGAAATAAGAAGAGTACTCAATGTTATAAATACTGAATTAGAAAATATATATATTTTTTTGTTGCTTTTATTAGACAGTTTGGAGAGACAGAGATGAAATGGGTTAGAGAGGGGGATGACCACGGGCTGGATTCTAACCCGGGTCTGCTGTGAAGAGGACTGAGACTCTATAGAGGGGGGCAGGGGGCTCTAACCACTACACCACGAGTGAATATAAAAATCTATATGAGAAAAAGTGTTATGCCTTGCAGCTTAAAAGCCGTAACCTTTAGCTATAATAGGGTAAAGCTAAATGGGTAGAAGAGTGAGTGATAGGTAGAGTAGTTGTGAAGGGTTAGTGTTAAGTGTATAATTTTGTTGTTTGATTTTTCTTTCAAAAAAGTACATTAAAAAACAAAAAATAAAATTGATACACTGGGTGTTTTTCTTGGTGATGTTTTGCTAAAACTGTAAAAAATATAATTGTTTTCTTTTTTTTTTAAGATATTTTTTTGGCAATTTTTATGCTTTATTGACAGTGTAGAGACAGAGTTGAAATGGGGCAGAGAGGGGAGTGACATGCAGAGAACAACCGCGGGCTGGAATCGAACCCGGGTCCGCTGCTGGCCGAGGCCCATGGGGGGGACGCCCTACCAACTGAGTTAAGGGCGCCCCCATTGTTTTCTTCTTACTTCTCCCATTCCCTTGAGCGCGTCCTCTGCCATGCCCGACTGGTTGCTGGCTCCATTCTGCAGACGCTCCAACAACTCCAGCAGAGCAAAGTTCTTCTTCAGACCCCACACACCAGAGTCACCTAGACACAGACAGACAAACAGACAGACAGACACACAGACAGACAGACAGACAGACAGGCAGGCAGACAGACAGACAGACAGACAGACAGACACACATATATTCAGAGTCAGACGCAATGCATTGTGGGGCGGTTTAGTAGGGAAAATAACCTATCGATCCATACACAAAATCTTTTCCGGAAGATAGTAGCCTACTCATCCGGGGCATTTCTCGACTACACAACCACAACATACTCAAATTGAGGTCAAAATTAGTATGATCAGGACGTTAGTATGGCTTTTAGTATGAGTTGGACATAAGTATGAGTAGGAAGTTAGTAGGGCCACACAACTGACCCAGCTCGGTGACCTGTCTGTCAAAGGGGCAGCGTACGGCGCGGCCGTGCAGAGGGAGACGCGTCAGACAGTCGTGACAGACGGTGTGTCCACAGAGCAGCAGGCGGGGCACTTTGTCTCCCTGCAGAGAGAAGACGTCCTCACACACGCCACACTCCAACACCTGGGGAGCAATAACACACAATGTTAATTAAAGCTGGGGTATAGGATTTCTGGGCGAGTATCAGGGTAAGGCTTTGATTCTCTGTTCTTATTGGCTGTTGTTGGGACTGTCCATTCACTTTGGCACCGACTTTGTTGGTGTAGTAGAGCGTGTCAGGGAGAGACCATAGGGGAGGGACCAAAGAGAACAAGTGGAGCGGGTTGAGGTATTTGGATTCGAATCTCTATCCCAACTGCCATTTTCTCCCCAAATCCTCCACCCCAGTAAAATCTCTCTCTATATTCAACCAGAAATCACTTTTACAGTACGCACAGGTCATAACACAGGTCTCCTAGTCATTCAGCTTTGCAGTAATCACCAAATAACATAGAGAGAAGACATCCTCAAACACTCCACACTCCAACACCTAGGAAGCAATAATACACAATGTTAATTAAAGCTGGGGTATATGATTTCTGATTGGTCAAAGTTAACATGAGCTGTGCACTTTGTTAATTAATAGGAGAAGTAAGTAAATGGTAAATGGTAAATGGACTTGACTTATGTAGCGCTTCTTAGCCGATTTTCTCAGCCCCAAAGCGCTTTCCATTTCTTACCACATTCACCCATTCACACACACACACTTATAAGTGATACTTTGTTGTTAATATACCTGTGAAATCTCTCTCTATATTCAACCAGAAATCACTTTTACAGTATGCACAGTTCATAACACAGGTCTCCCAGTCATTCAGCTTTGCAGTAATTGCCAGATAAAAAAAGTTCCTCGGAGCACCTTTTAACCAGGTTTTTTCCCCCCATTGAATCAAGAATCTCTTTTTCAAGAATGACTGAAAAAATGAAATGTGCATAGTAAACAACAGTGATAAAAGAGCAGAAATATATCCAGAGTGTAATGTATTCATGAATTATTACACCAAAGGCAGCATCGCCAGACAGTAAACAAGTCACGAGCTATAACCGTTTGGATTTGAGCCATTGTTTGGTCCTCAGTTAAAAGCACTGGGGTTGTTCCTTTAGTTTTAGATTAGTATGTAAAAAATGTTGCCTCCTTTGCAGAGAAAGCCGACCGGCCGAAATATGTCTTGTTTATTGCCGGATACGATGAGCACCGATGTAGGCTCGTGTGGGTGTGAGGCGTCTCAACTTGACTCATTATTTTTCGGATGGTTAACATCACACTCCTGTCCTGACATATTACTGTGATCTTTGATTAAACGCTGTGTCGACATTTTTCAAACCCGTCGGGGGAGACACACACGCGCACGCACGCACGCACGCACGCACGCACACACACACACACACACACACACACACACACACACACACACACACACACACACACACACACACACACACACACACACACACACACACACACACACACACACACACACAGGTTCTAACTTGCAAATAGACTTTCAAATCACGTTACTGAGCTATTCTGCCACAGAGAGGAGCTACAGACAACATTAAATGGCAACCAGGTCTAGCCGAGTGCACTGCAGACGACAGCTAGCGATGACAACCCGTCCAGCACTGTTATTAACACACATAAACAGTAGCAGAATTGGGTAGCATATAGTACGTATAGGCGAGTTAAAATAACTACGTAGCAAGCCTCCTCTGATACGCAGTTCATGTGAAATCTATACGATTGGCATCCACTGTCTGACTGGCACCGACGCCAACGCAGCATTCTCCCAAAAACGAGCACTCCCGAATAATCCCGAGCTGGCTATCAAACCCCGAGTGCAAACTAACCAACACATACTATCAATCAAAGAGTAATTTAGTCTAAATGTGGCAGTGTTACTACCTTCACATTGTTTCCAGAAGCCCCTCTCCCGTGTCGCATACACGGCTCCATCGCTACGGCGCTGTGCTTGTTTATTCCTGCTGCAGCGGCGGCCATTCTTGGACGACAGCGCAGAGGACTGAGCATGCGCGAGGGGAGTGACACCCTCACTGTACTTCCGGTTTCGCTCTGTCAGCGCTAGTAGCATTACAAAGCACACAAACTCTTTTTTTAGGTGGGGGTTTCTCTAGCATATACAAGGAACTTCATTATCGTATTATTTAGTTGTTACTTGATACGTTTCTGATAGTGTAACATACATTTCGCCTCTTGAAGAGAGCGAGAACCATTGCGATGTAATCTGTGTCCTTCATTGAGGCGCATGCGCAGTGCTAAAATTACGTCTTCTGCTATTTAGCTGTCAAACTCTTTACCGTAACAATACCATTTCCCTTGTATTTATCGATCTATCTATGAATGAAAAGAAACGGGACTTGTGTTATGTGCAAAGCGCAGTTAATTCGTCGTGACTACAAATCCCGTAGGACTACACGGGTTGTCTGCTTTACAGAGAGGCTGTCATTTTATGTAGAAAGCAGAGGGGTTATTTCACCGAATCAGAGTGGTTTCAGGAGGGGTAGAGGAACAATGGATCCTGTAGTGTGTTTAGAGACTGACATTAGGAAAGCGCAAATTAATAAGGAGTCTGTGATGGCAGTTTTCTTTGATGTAGAGAAGGCGTATGATATGGTTTGGAAGGAGGGGTTGATGATTAAATTAAATAACATAGGAATAGGGGGTAGAACATATAATTGGATTAAGGGTTTTTTATTTGATAGAAGTATACAGGTTAGAATTGGATCAGTCTTATCAAGGGAGTATAAAATAGAGAATGGTACTCCGCAGGGTAGTATAATTAGTCCAATACTCTTCTTGATAATGATAAATGATGTTTTTTCTCTAGTTCAGGATGATATTGAACGGTCGTTGTTTGCTGATGACGGGGCATTGTGGAAAAGGGGAAGAAATACTAATCACATTATAGGGAAAATACAAGAGGCAGTTAATATGGTTGAAAAGTGGTCATATTCATGGGGGTTCAAATTTTCAGTGGAAAAAACAAGAACAGTAATGTTCACCAGGAAAAGAGGGGTTAATAAACAGATCAAAATGTATGGACAGGTTATAGAACAGGTGAAGGTCTTTAAGTTTTTAGGTATGTGGTTTGATGCTAAATTAACATGGAATGATCATATTGATAAGATAAGTACTAAATGTAAAAAGATTTTGAATGTAATGAGGTGCTTAACAGGGTCAGAATGGGGGGCAAGCAGGTCTGCTATTAGAAATATTTATATAGCTTTGATTAGATCTGTTTTAGAATATGGGTGTATAGCGTATGGGTCAGCAGCAAAAACCTCATTAAAGAAATTGGAGGTGATTCAAACTCAGGCCTTAAGGCTGTGCTGTGGTGCATATAGAACAACCCCTGTGTCTGCTCTCCAGGTAGAGATGGGGGAGATGCCGCTGCACATTAGAAGGAAGCAGCTGAGAGCTAACTACTGGACAAACCTTCAAGGGCATAGTGAGGACAGACACCCAACTAAAAAGGTACTGCAGCCATGCTGGGAGAGGGACAGGGCTAAGCAACTGTGTTTTGCATGGACCAGTGAGAAAGTGGCTATGGATTTTGGGGTACATCAGAAATCATTCAGTCCTTCAGTAGCAATTTCAAGAACACCACCTTGGTTATTCCCATCTGTCACAATTGATTTAAGTTTGTTGGAGAAAATCCATACCTTTTCTGGAAATATAGGTGAGTTAGTGGAGAATAGGATCCAAATGCAGTATCAAGCATATGCACCAGTATACACAGACGGGTCAAAAGATCCAGATACAGGGAGTACAGGGTTTGCATTCACTATTCCATCAGTACAAATTTCGGTCAATAGGAGAACATCACATCATTTATCAGTTTACACAGTGGAGTTGTTGGGTATTCTGATAGCACTACAAAGGATAGAGCAGGAAAACGTAGGGAAGTTTCTAATATGTTCAGATTCAAGTTCTGCGTTGGTGTCGTTGCAAGCATGTCATTCCAACAGCAGACAAGATATTGTGCATGAAATATATGAAACATTGATTAGAGTTAAAAGAAGGGGGGTAATAATAGCATTTCTGTGGATTCCAGCTCACAGAGGGATTAAAGGGAATGAAATAGCGGATTCGTTGGCAAAACAGTCATTGAAGCAGGGCAACATAATGGGCATTTCATTTAGCAAATCAGAAATAAGGGATATAATTAAGAGAAACGTTATAAAAGAATGGCAACGTGAATGGGATACAGAAGTGACAGGAAGGCATCTTTATTCAATTCAGGATAAGGTGAACATAAGGAAAATTACTAAAAGGAGTGCTAAAGAGGAGAAAATTTTAACAAGATTGAGGGTAGGGCATACTGGGTTAAACAAGACACTGCATCTAATTAATAAACACCCTACAGGTAGGTGTGGAAGCTGCTTAGACCAAGAGGAGTCAGTCAGGCACGTCATTATGGATTGCAGGGAATACACACAAGTACGGGAAACATTAAAAGGGGAACTAAGGGAAATGGGAATTGGGGAGTTTAGTTTAAAAAGTTTATTTGAAGAGGGGGTAGGGAAATTATTTAAATATTTGAGGGTGACAGGATTGATGGGGAGAATTTAGTTAGAGGGGTAGTTAACTCCGGTTCACACTCCAACATAGTAGGTGGCGGTAATGCGACCTGAAGCTGGTTGCCGTCCGCCAAAAAAAAACCCAAAAAGAAGAAGAAGAAGGGTTGTCTGCTGTTGATGACGTATATTTTGGCGCGCCTCGCTAGCATCAAGAAGAGGGACTGTTGTGGTTTCTTTCTCCTTCTCTAAACGCTTGTTACAGATAATTCAACGGTAAGTAGTTTTAATTTAACGTTTGTGTGTGTGTGTGTGTGTGTGTGTGTGTGTGTGTGTGTGTGTGTGTGTGTGTGTGTGTGTGTGTTCGCTTATATTTAGAAAATAAATAATGTAAAATAAGTGTTTAGGCCGACATATTTCAATGTTGTAGCCTCACAGCCTTATCTATATGTATGCTAGTTAATTCATTGATTTAGTTAATGTTGATTTGAATCCGATCCTATTCACGTTATTACAGGTTGGTATATCAGGTGTATATCGGCGTTAGTTTCACTCTTTGGATTTCTGTGTGTGTGTTGTTAATTTTTCATTTTCATTTTCATTTAACTTTTATTTATCCTCGAGAGACCAATTGAGGGGTGACCCTCATTTTCACTGACGTCGAGTTTAAAATAAATTCAAAACAACAATACATACAAAATATTCAATGCAAATACATCAAATACACAACAAGTGAAGAGAAGAGAAAAAAACAAAACAATTGAAACATTTACAAAGTGGTGAAGAGTGGCAGCAATTAAAAGGAATAAAGTACAATATAGTCTAATTAAAACAGTTACAAGTAGAGTTTGGCAGATCCAGGATAGTCTGTTTAAATTGGCCAAAGGATATGAAAGTATTTAGTTTAATTTTTAGCTGTAAGTTGTTCCAGGAGTCGGGGGCACTGAAGCTAAAAGCTGTCTTTCCCAGCTCAGACCGGGCTTGTGGGACATAAAGCATAAGCATGTCAGTGGAGCGGGTTTGATAAAGCCCATCATAATGTGTTCGCTTATATTTAGAACCAGAGGAGGTGTAGAATAGGCTAAGTGTCTCTAGGCCTACATATTTCACTGATGAAGCCTCACGTTTGCAGTTTAATTAATTGATCAAGTGTGATTTGATTTTGATTTGGATACGTTCTTATTCACGTGTTTTCATGTATACAGATAATTCTAATTTAACGGTAGGTAATATGAATTTAGTGTGTGTGTGTGTGTGTGTGTGTGTGTGTGTGTGTGTGTGTGTGGTTCATGTGTTAACTTATATATATTTAGAAAAAAGGAGTTATAGGCGTAATAGGTGTCTCAATGTTGTATTGTTGAAACCCCACTGCCACAACTGTAGGCTTTGCTGGTTCATTGATTTATTAAGTTTTTTATATTTGAGTACATTCCTCTTCACGTGTCTTCAGATTGGCATCATGCATAGTATATAATAATAATAAATCATATATAATAGTACATGTATTTATATCTATGGGTATAATGTAGCCTATGCTGGTTAAAGCTGTGGTGGAGGATTTGGGGAGAAAATAGCAGTTGGGATAGAGATTCGAATCCAAATACCTCAACCGCTCCACTTGTTCTCTTTGGTCCCTCCCCTATGGTCCCTCCCTGACACGCTCTACACCAACAAAGTCGTGCCAAAGTGAATGGACAGTCTCAACAGGCAATAAGAACAGAGAATCGGAGCCTCGCACTGATTGGTCAAAGTGTACAGCTCATGTTAACTTTGACCAATCAGAAATCATATACCCCAGCTTTAATTGATTAAGTGTATTATGATTTGAATACATTCTTCTTCACGTGTTTTCAGGCTGTTATCCGGTAGCCTTTACCCATCCCTCAGTATGTCCCAACCAGCCCCCGGTGCGCTGCCTTCGGCCCCGGACTCCCCCGCGCTCACCGTCACCAGCAACGTGACCAAATACGCCATGAAGAAGAAGAAAGTCCTGAGCGCCGAGGAGACAGAGCTGTTTGAACTGACGCAGGCCGCCGGCATTAACCTGGACCAGGAGGTCTTCAAGTGAGTAGTGCACACAACTAGACAGTACCCTGCTAAGTACACTAATCAAGGGCACAAGTACAAGTTTGATGTACTTACTGTAATCATGGGAGGTAATTCTATGGACACATGATAAATTAGCTTAGATACAATAACTTGAATTTAATATTACACTACCATAGAATAAGTACTTTTTACTATGTTTTATATGTACTTTTTCTGAAGTAAAATATCTTAATTGGACTTCAGACTGGCAGACAGGTCCTTAGGCACATAGGGTGATAAACTGTAGTTAAAGGCCTACTTCACCGGTTGGAATATGAAGGTGTATTGATTTTATAATGATAGAACGCCGGTTCCGTATGGGTGAAGTATTCCTTTAACCCTACTGTAGTCAGACTAAAAGATAAGATAAGATAAACTTTATTCATCTCAGGCCCAGCAGGGAAATGTAGGTGTTCCAGCAGCACACACACACACACACACACACACACACACACACACACACACACACACACACACACACACACACACACACACACACACACACACACACACACACACACACACACACACACACACACACACACACACACACACACACACACACACACACACACACACACACACTACTAGCTCTGCCAGTGCATATTATGATATGAATTATGATGAAAAAGCAGCCTACTATGTTCATTAATTAAGAGCTCAAGTACAAGTTTGTTGAAGCAGAATATCTTAATTTGTCTTCAAACTTGCAGACATGTCCTTATAAGGTAATACATAGTAGTTAACCCTGATTCTACATCCCCTCTCCCCTCCCTAGGATCCTAGTGGACCTGTTAAAGATGAACGTGGCCCCCCAGGCTGTGTTTCAGACCCTGAAGGCCATGTGTGCCGGACAGAGAGTGGCAGAGAGCGGAGCCGGGGAGAATACTGTGACATCACACACTACCAGCCTCACCACGGCAACTACAGAGCCCAGAGGTGTGTGTGTTCAGCCAAATAATGAGACTTCAGACGCAAATGAATTGTTGTATTTTTGGGGGGGGGGGGGGCATCACTGGCAGGTGTGGAGTTGTATATGGTGAAGGACAGCGATCAAAATACTCTTAAAATGTCTCTAAAACACACTGTAGTCGGACTAGTCACCGAATTGTATGAAAAGTTAGCTAGGTGTGTGTGTGTGTGTGTGTGTGCGTGCGTGCGTGCGTGCGTGCGTGCGTGCGTGCGTGCGTGCGTGCGTGCGTGCGTGCGTGCGTGCGTGCGTGCGTGCGTGTGTGCGTGTGGATCCCTTTCTATAGAGAGTCATGAGCTCAAGGTCTGCAGGAGTGAAGGCCTCCAGCTTTTCAATCTTAAAAGCCTCGGCTTTCTTTCAGAGTTTTTTCTTTAACTACTCGAACTCTACCTTTCAACTTGCTCGCTTTATTCTTCCTGGGCTCTTTGCTTCTCACTTAATATTCACATTCCTGATTCCTCCACTTCAGTACTGTACTAATCCCCCTCACTAACTAAACTCCCTCTCCACTTTCTGTTAAAGGTGCAGTGTGTAATATGACATCATCAAGAAAGTTCTACAAAGTTCTAGAATGCAACACTCCCTGGGTAACCCCAACCCTTTAGAATAATAACAGAAGCTACAGTGGCCTTCAAGGACAAGAACAATTCTAATTTCTAAACAATGCACCTGATGACATTCCAACTATGACACTTTCAAGATGGCGGCACTAGGCCTTGGTCCAAAATATGCAGAAATATGGACATATATGAGACCCTTTCAAAGGGAAAAATAAATAATAATAAAAAAAAATCAGCTATTATGCACTAAATTAAATGTACTTATGGACATTATAATTACTTTCTACAAAATCTGCTAGGAAATAAAACCCATAATTCTACACACTGCAGCTTTAAGGTGAGGCACTACAGGTTAATAGGGCTACATATATAACTTATAGATATCGTCATGGAACTTTGACTGTTGGTTGCTGACATTATTTTTTTTTTATTTTTTTTATCAAATATTTTTCAGAAATGTTTGAATAAATGTGTAAATGTTGCAGAATGTAACTAGCTGTGCGAACATTTGCATCACTTTAAAAACCAAAACACACATTAGGGTCCAAAGATTTTACAGAACAGAATTTGGATACACTCTCTTCTCTTGTATTTAAAAACTTGTATGAAAGCAGACATTCTTTTCTTTTCTAACCTTTAATTATACAGGTATATCCCATGTCCGGAGACTCTTTTACAAGGGAGACCTGTTTCCCTTTCCCACGTTACCATTCACACACCGATAGCAGCAGGTTAACTATCGACATTCACACGAGGCAAGGTGGGTGAAGTAGTGTCTTGCCCAAGGACACAACAACCATGACAAGTGGCAGGGCGGGGATCGAACCTCCAGTCGCCCCACATGTTTTATGGAAGCAAAATAACCAAGAATCCCAAAATATGCTGCTTGAAAAAGTCAATATTTTTGCCTGCAGTGTCTGGATACTGAACACCGAGGATATACAGCACATTTTAGCACTAGGAACTACCTGTAACCTTCTCTTCACTGTGTGCATGTTTCTCTCTAACTTCTCTTCTATTTATTATTATAAAAGTTGCTGTAAGCGGAATGGTTCTTTGAGCTAACTTCCTGTCAGTTACTGCAGTTAGCAGTCCCCTCCCTCGTCCCTACGTCACCACATTAATGCACTGCGGTCTTCAAGCAGCGAGTTATCTAGCATCATCTCAGATCCATAAGTCTGATAAAACATGATTAAAAACCATCGAAACAGAACTTGGGAAGGATTTTTACCTGCTCCGCCATTGTAGGCGCATAAACATTCACCCAACTGTTGCTCTGGCGTGCACCGGCAGCGAGACCATGAGTGAGACGGGTTTCGGTTTGTAGCGTTCTCTCTTGTGATTGGATATTAATTTCGGGATCCCCCGAAAAGTTTATATGCCGATTACATGTAGAGCAGCTGACTGAGAGATCGGCTTTATGAAACGCGCACATTATGTAAGTGATCACTGTATGAATAAAGAGCGATTTAACACTTATATTAACATAAATAAACCGCTTACTTGTGACCCATGGAGACTGCTCATGCCAATGTTCACGCTTGTATCACACATTGAAAGATTGTAGCACTTATCTGCTCCACTAGAAAAGACCAAGATAGATATAAACAAGCTAGACACTAACCTTCACTGTGTGCATGTCACTTTTCTCTCTAACTTCCTCTCTATCTCTTCTATCTACTCTAACTGTATTTCCCCTGAAGAAGAAGACGCTACTTCTTCTTCTTTGGTGTGTGGAAAGAGTCCTAAGCCTGCGTCTGCCTCCGGCCCCCGAGCCCCCAGAGTCAGCACTAAGATAGTGGTCTACGGCCCGCAGGACGCTAGCAATGCCCACACACAACAAGGTCCCTGAATGCAGCATGTTAGCACACACGTCTGCCTGTCTGTGTGTGTCTTTCTGTGTTTCTCACTGTCTGTCTGTGTGTGTGTGTGTGTCTGTCTGTCTGTCTGTCTGTCTGTCTGTCTGACTGTCTGCCTGTGTGTCTGTATGTGTGTGTGTCTGCCTGTCTGTCTTTCCGTTTGCCTGCCTCAAACTTCCTATATTAGCATTGTGTGTGTGTGTGTGTGTGTGTGTGTGTTTGTGTGTGTGTGTGTGTGTGTGTGTGTGTGTGTGTGTGTTTGTGTTTACTTCGATCTATGGAACTGAATTTTGCCATGACTACACACTCATTTCATTTCATCAGTATGCAACAGTGGAAATTGTGTGTGTGTGTTTGTGTGTCTGTGCACGTTGAGGTGTGTGTGTGTGTGTGTGTGTCTGTGCACGTTGAGGTGTGTGTGTGTGTGTGTGTCTGTGCACGTTGAGGTGTGTGTGTGTGTGTGTCTGTGCACGTTGAGGTGTGTGTGTGTGTGTGTGTGTGTGTGTGTGTGTGTGTGTACATTCACTGCACAATTTATTCTTTGTGTTTTTAAAATGGCTGGAAAGTTCTAAAGTTTTGGGTGAAGCTCCTTTCTAGTCACTTTCTGGTTCTTGCTGCTGTTGTTGGTGATTGGCTGATTTGTATTTCACAATCACAATCACAATCCCTTTCCTCTGTAAATCATTTGAATTTTATCCGTTTCATTGTCTGTTTCCATTTTTTTAAAGTGCCACGTTATTCGGATCATTCAAAGCTACAATAATGATGAATTAAAGGTGCAGTCAGCGATCTGGAGAACGCTTGTTGTCAAAATAATTCTTTGTCAAAATCAGTGAATATCTCCTCATAAATCCGCTACCTTTCCTTACTGTGTGTGTGTGTGCTGAATTTTCTTTTTGTTGTTATTACCCAGCCTGGGCTCTGTAAACTGGTATGTAAAACAAAGGAGGCCCACCGTAGCTGCCAACTCAACACACCCGTTTACAGAGCATAGGCCGTGTATTAACACTGGATTTATTTAAGCGCAGACGTGGTATGAACTAGAATCGAATCATGGGAAGAAATTCACAGATTTTGACAAAAACCCAAAGTGATTTTTTTTTCAGCTTTCTCCAGAATCACTGACTCCACCTTTTGAAATATTGCGTATGGCCCTTTAACTAACTCTATTTGTTCTGTGTTGTATTGTTGTATGGTCCACAGTGCGTAGTAAACTAACTGTATATGGTCTGTGTTGTGTTGTCTATGGCCCTTTAACTGACTGTATATGTTCTCTGTTGTATTGTGTCTTGTCCACAGTGCGTAGTAAAGCCGGGGCGGGTCACAGTGAGAAGAGCAGGGAGCCGTCCGGGCAGCGCGTGCAGCGACAGCCCAGCGCCACCAGGGGGACGAAGGCCAAGAGCTCGGGCTCCTCCAGCTCCTCCTCCCAGATCAACTCCACTTAAAGCTGGGGTGTGTGATTCCTGATTGGTCAAAGGTTAACATGAGCTGTACACTTTGACCAATCAGAGCGAGGCTCCGATTCTCTGTTCTTATTGCCTGTTGGGACTGTCCATTCACTTTGGCACCGACTTTGTTGGTGTAGAGCGTGTCAGGGAGGGACCATAGGGGAGGGACCAAAGAGAACAAGTGGAGCGGTTGAGGTATTTGGAATCTAATCTCTATCCCAACTGCTATTTTCTCCCAAAATCATATACCCCAGCTTTAAAGGTGCTACGAGGAACTTTTAAACATTTCTGAAACAGTCTCATTTTTTCCCCCGATGATCATAAATGACATGTAACAGCAAAACGAGACCATCAGTGCAAAGTATGCTGCTTTTATATAGTTATTCTTAATGCCTTTGTCATGGGTATATACGCTCACCCAGGAACAACAGCTGGCGTAGTAAAAACACTACCGCTTTTGTCCAAAGGGGGTGCAAGAATGAACACAAACTGAAAGTTCCTCGGAGCAACTTTAATAAGACTAAAGGCAATATTAGGCCATACTGTACATATTGTTTTTTTATTTTTTATTACATCTAATGTATCTTTATGTTTAACTGTCCAAATTGTCCCTTTGTTCTCATGTGTTACTGTAAGTGAGTTTATGAGGAAAATTAAAATGTCTGTATTTCAGTTTGCAACTTTTTATATAAAGATTCATCTCTAATAAATCTGATAACAATACTACTGACAAATTGGACCCTTGTTTATAGGACCATTTGTTTTTCTATCCTTTATTTTGCACAAAATTGATTCGGGATAATGTTTTAAAATGTTAAAAAATGTGTGTAGCGAGAAAAGATGGATACAACAGTTATCAATTAACCACTGGTCCAATTGATTTATATTTCCCTTCTCTTGTCCCATGTCTGTGAGGGGTTAGTGAGGGTATAATGGGGTAGATCTACAGCTCTGGAACAACTTAAGAGACCACTCCAAATGTTCAGTGTCCCTCGTTTTACTATTTAGAGGCATATGTTTGAGTAGAATGAACTCTTTGGTTTTATAATATAAACTACTGACATTTCTACCAAATGCACAATACATTTTTTGTCATTAAAAGCATTTTCTATTAGTAATGTAGAGATGAAGATTTAAGAAAAATCCAGACTGGTCCCATAATTTTTTCTGGAGCTGTATGTAAGAAATATAGGGAATTGGAGAAGCATTATCACCATGCTGTCACAAGGGGGCAGTAGTGTCTCAAACATTTTAATTCAACCAGCCTAATGCCAACAAGCCAAAATATTTTCCTAAATATGCTCATGCCATTATGAATGAAAGTGACTCTGATCAATGCATTTTATTTAAGTGTGTTTGAAACAAAAGCTCCTCATTCACAAACGGGACTGATGCTTTAGCTGTGTGTGGTTGTGTGTGTGTGTGTGTGTGTGTGTGTGTGTGTGTGTGTGTGTGTGTGTGTGTGTGTGTGTGTGTGTACTTGTACATGCATCATTGTGAAGACCAATGTAGAATTGTAACCATCGAGTGAGGACACGTTGGTCCCTATTTTATTCAAAGGGCTGTTTGAGGGTTAACACTAGGTTTTAAGGTTCAGGTATGAATTAGGTTTATGTTAGGGTTAGTGTAAGGGTTGGTTTGTGTGTGTGTGTGTGTGTGTGTGTGTGTGTGTGTGTGTGTGTGTTTGAGAAAGAGAGGTAGAGAGAGTGTGTGTATGTGTGTGTGAGTAGCTGTATGTGTGTGTCAATGTGTGTGTCTATGTGTGCGTGTGACTCCCTCCGTGTGTGTGTGTCTGTGTATATCTCTTGTGTGTTAGCATGTGTGTGTAGGCCCATGTGTATATCTCTTGTGTATATCGGTGTGTGTGTGTGTGTGTATTAGCTTCAGGGCTTTATGTAGCTTGGGGTCTTTTTTATGTGGCCGTTTGTCCTGTTTATGTGCTGCCTGCCTCCTGCCTCTCCCCTCTCTTCTTCTGCGAGTGCATTGATGGCGGCGGGCCTGTAATTGATGGCACCTTATTGCTGTGGTGCAGCAGGTTTAATGGGGCTTGACAGAGCAAGGGAACCAACTGGGGAGGCAACTTAACCCTTTCACACACACACACACACACACTGAAACACGCAGGCAGGCAGGCAGGCAGGCACACACACACACACACACACACACTGAAGCACGCCGCATGCACACACACACACACACACACACACACACACACACACACACACACACACACACATAACCTCCCTCCCCCCCACACACACACTCTCCACCCATATCTCCCCCCCATGTAGTGCCTTGCAAACACGCAAACGAGAATACAAATAGGCCTTTGGGTGATTAGCTTGTTTACGATTTCCCACTGTTAATATCAGTGGTGGTCGCCGTGGTAATAGCGTCGGTTTGCTTCACATTTGCTCAGACACCCCTTTGATTCCAATATCCCAAAAATAAACAAACTCCAGATGTCGGGGGTCCTGCCACTGTTTTGCTTGGAGGGGAACCTAAATGCTGTTTGACCAAGGTAAATGGATGGGTATTTATTTCAGATTTTCAGCCATATTTTGCTGCAGTTCCCAATGCAAACTATAGGGGGCAGTGTGGATCCAAGCTATAGCAAAACCAAAACGTGGCCTTCTTCTTTTTTTTTTCTTCCATAGCCTTGCCCTAGCTGCGTTCCAATATACTGTCTGTACCCATACTTCCCTTGCTATTTAGTATGGTAGAAAAAAAAATATTTAGGATGTCCCAATACATGTGGTCAGATGCAGCATGATTAAAAATATACCCGGATGTCCTACTACGTCCAGTGGTGATTTTTTAGTGTTGAAATCAGCAGTTTTTTAGGGGCGATTCTGACCCACAATCCAGTGCCCACCGGACATTATGTCACATGGACTGAGCCTCCAAGGGATGAGACGGATATATAAGCAAGAGGCAAGTTCAAGGCGCCATGTTATGATGAAATAAATAACTAAACATAAAAGGTAAAAGTATGTTCCAACTGTATGCCTATATACTGCATGCAAACTAGTTACTTGTTCAGCTGTTGTATGTAGAACAGAAGAATAAAGAATAGCCTGTGCGATTTGGAATGCAGCCTTGAATTTTTCATAGGCATCCATCCATCCATTCAGTTTTTTTTAGATCATTTATTTGGCTTTTTTCCTGCTTTATTTGCTCTGACACTATGAGCGCCCCACCATGAGGGGACTTCATAGCTAAACAGTGCACTGCAGACTAGTCCATTTGAACTAGAAAACATTTCTGTGTTATCCCTTCACTCACACACACACACACACACAGACAAACACACTCACACACACACACACACACACACACACACAAACACACTCACACACACACAAACACACACACACACACACAGACTAGTCCATTTGAAATAAAAAATGTTTTGTGTTATCCCTTCACTCACTCACTCACACG
>NC_137222.1:3125123-3127623 GCF_949987685.1 Ammodytes marinus
TGTAGGAGAGGTAACTATCACTGTGCTGCGGATTATGAGCCGCTAATTGTTGACTAAAGAATAAACAGGGAAATACTGTTAAATCATTTCCCAATTAAGACACTTCCAAAGGTGTTTTGTGTGTGTGTGTGTGTGTGTGTGTGTGCGTGTGTGTGTATGTGTGTTTTGTGTACATGTTTCTGTATGTGTGTGTGTCTAATGTGTGTGTGTGTGTGACTGTTTAATGTACATGTGTGTGTTACGCTGCTCCAAATTCCTTTTAATTAAGGCAATAGACAAAGGTTACTAGTCCGTCTTTGTCCCGGGTTTATTTCGTGATTTTTCGTTGTTCTGTGTATTTTAACTGTTAGTATTTTAATTGCCTTAAATTGTGCATATTTAATGAATGCAGTGCACCTTCAGTTCACAGTTTAGGAAGGTTTTTAAACGGGCTGAATAAGGCTTTTGTCTTATTCTTATGTTTTTTTTGTGTCCTACATTTGTTTGTGGGTGGGACGCAAATAATTGTAACATAAAAAAAAACGGCAAATAATTTAGTTTAATTTATTAATTTTCTGTTTCTCAGTATTCGTTCTCTCTCGTGCTAATCTCAATTGTTTCTATGATTGAGAATTTTCTCTAAAAAAATTGGAGAGACAGAAAATGAAAATGGGGCAAAAGGGAATGACATGCAGAGAACGACCCGAGTCCACTGCCATAGGCCTGAGGTTTGACGCTCTAAACACTACAACACGAGCGTCCCCGTTTTTTATTCTTTAAAGCTGCAGTGTGTAGAATGTTGGGTTTTATTTCCTAGCAGATTTTGTAGAAAGGAATTATAATATCCATAAGCACATTTAATGTAGTGCATAATAGCTGAAAAAAATGTTTTGAATTATTTTTTTTCCCCTTAGAAAGGGTCTCATATATGTCCATATTTCTGCATATTTTGGACCAAGGCCTAGTGCCGCCATCTTGAAAGTGTCATAGTTGGAATGTCATCAGGTGCATTGTTTAAAATTTAGAATTGTTCTTGTGCTTGAAGGCCACTGTAGCTTTTGTTATTATTCAAAAGGGTTGGGGTTACCCAGGGAGTGTTGCATTCTAGAACTTTGTAGAACTTTCTTGATGAAGTCATATTACACACTGCACCTTTAAGTTTCTTTTTCAATACATGTACAGGTGAAACTCGAAAAATGTAGAATATCGTGCAAGAGTTCATTCATTTCAGTAATTCAACTTAAAAGGTGAAAATAATATATATTATATAGACTCATTACATGCAAAGTGAGATATCTCAAGCCTTTGTTTGTTATAATTTTGGTTATTGTGGCTTACGGCTTATGAAAAACCCCAAATTCAAAATCTCCGAAAATTTTAATATTACATGAAATCAATAAAAAAGGGATTTTAAATACAGAAATGTCGGCCTTCTATAAAGTATAACCATGCATATGTGCTCAGTACTTGGTTTGGGCCCCTTTTGCATGAATTATTGCCTCAATTCCAATTCATTTTCCATGATATTCTAATAATATGACTTTCGCCTGTATATATTGAACTATTTCTTTCCTATATGTTAGTTTCAGTGTTTCAAGACAATATTTCATTGGACAGTGCGACTGCCTGTCTTACTGATAAACTGTAGTATCTTGAGTCAGAGATTAGGGGACTGTAGATAGATACAAGAGAGAACTGAAGGCAATGGCTCAAGACGGCTTCTGCCATCGGTGTGTGTGTGTGTGTGTGTGTGTGTGTGTGTGTGTGTGTGTGTGTGTGTGTGTGTGTATGAATGGGTGAATGTGGTAAGAAATGTAAAGCGCTTTGGGGCTGAGAAAATCGGCTAAAAAGCACTATATAAGTCAAGTCCATTTACCATTTACCAAGTTATCAGATTATTGTCAATGCTCAACATGCATGTGAATATACATCTGGAGAGATATTTGCAGCAACAGATAGTATATAAAAAACTAAAATTGAATTAGGCTTGAAGTTGTGATGGCTACGGTTAGGGCAAGGGGCTTAGCTTAGGGAATACAGTATGTTAACGCGGGTTCTCACAAAGATATATATAGTATAGTTTATCTGTTTGTGTGTGTGTTTATCTGATGGTGTGGGCTTGGGTGTGTGTGTGTGTGTGTGTGTGTGTGTGTGTGTGTGTGTGTGTGTGTGTCCCCTAAGGGAATCCATCATATGTCAGTGTGTAATGTCATGTATCTGTCATGATACCAGTGTGAGTATTTTGCATGTGTAAAGGCAGATATGTACTTTTTACCCCCACTACATGCTTCCATCTACCCTGGTTTAAATTATGCATCTGTGTGTGTGTGTGTGTGTGTGTGTGTGTGTGTGTGTGTGTGTGTGTGTGTGTGTGCGCGCGCGTGTGTGTGTGTGTGTGTGTGTGTGTGTGTGTGCGTGCGTGTGCGTGTGCGTGTGTGTGTGTGTGTGCAAAAGACAATGTGGGTTATACTATACGCTGTTTTGTGCATGTGTCGGCCGTGCACCCAAACTGTCTACTGTG
>NC_137222.1:3160123-3162921 GCF_949987685.1 Ammodytes marinus
AGGGAGCGACAGAAGTTACGCACTACAGCTTTAAAAGTCAAATATTCTCATGCATATATTCAAGTGAAATTGCATGACACCCCTATGAACACTAGCCTAACACCTTTTCACTGCAGTCACACTCGCACACGCACACACACTCGTACACGCACGCACACACACACACACACACACACGCACACGCACACGCACACGCACGCACACACACACACACACACACACACACACACACACAGAGGGAGGTTTATAATAGCGAGCTGAACTCAAGCCTGGTTCAAAGACAGTGGGAGATTTTCCTCTTATTATAATGTGGGATATATTGCATGGCTCTGACTGGAGAAAGGAAACTCGTCATAACAGCCACTGGAAAATCAGACTGACTGAAATACCGGAGCAAATAAGGCCCAGGGAACCAGAAAATATATACAAGAAGAAAGAGAGCAAAGGAATGGCATTAGAGTTTACTGTTGCTGTTCCTATATACAGTACATGCAACTCTGGAAAAAATTCAGAGACCACTCCAAATGTTCAGTGTCTCTCGTTTTACTATTTATAGGCATAATGTTTAGAGTAGAATTAACATTTTGGTTTTATAATATAAACTACTGACAACATTTCTACCAAATTCCCCTCCAAAAATATTGTCATTAAAACATGTTGTAGTAAGTAATGTAGAGATGAAGATTTAAGAAAGATCCAGACGTCGTCTCTTGATTTTTTCCAGAGCTGTACTTGGAAACTTCAAAACCATGTCTATATATTATGGAAGAGACATTAGGTCAGTAATGTGCAATATGACTTGTCCAACTTCTCACCATCACAGGTTGTCTATTATTTCTATAGGCAGCTCTGTTTCTTAGCATTTACCCTTTTTCTTTTAGATGTATTCATTTAAAAAGAGACAAAGGACATTCATTCCCATGACCACCAATGGTAGAAAAAAAATTACACAACCACACAGGTAGCATATTGACACAGATACATTTGCATAAACATAATAGCACATTAAAGGCCTACTTCACCAGTTGGAATATGAAGGTGTATTGAACTCGGAGATCCTATTTAGCATAAATGTGCAAAAAAAAATTGAAATCGGATCATCCTAGCCTGAGAAAAGGCAGAAAGAGTGTTTTATGGTCTCACTGTCTAACCCTACATTGTCCTTACTGTGACATCACAGTAAGGGTCAGGAATAACAGGACAGCTGGGCCAAGGGAAGACTGAGGGAAGACTGAGGGAAGAAAAAGCTTTTTTTTCTGTAATTTTGGACTTGACAATAAAATTAGCTTCGGGTTAAATGAAGTTCTATCTCATTTAATCTCACTTTCCAATTTCGCAAATCAGTCCTTAATAGCTATTCAATGTTTTGATATTATTGTTTAGGGTGCAAAACAAAAAATAAACAAAAAACAGGTGTTAACTGCATGGAGTTCACTACTCTTCGCACATGTTTTGTGATTATTATTTAGGCTTCTTCTGATTGGTCGATCACTTAGAATAGACACAGTACAAAGTGGCAGGTGGAGGGAAAGCCTGTGTGTAATCCGGTAGCATCTGGGCGCTAGTTAGTAGTTAGCACGTCTGCTAAAGTCAAACTCATCAGCAAACGAAGGTTAACGCAGCGACAGTCAACACAGTCCAAACAGCAAGTAAACAAGCTAACACCGAGACACATGGAAGACCGCTCACTGGGAAGGAACACACACACTGGGCGCACACACACACACAAACACACACACACTGGGCGCACACACATTCACTGGACACACACACACACACACACACACACACACACACTGGGCGCACACACATTCACTGCGTACACACACACACACACACACACACACACACACACACACATGGCATGCATACACACACACACACACACACACACACAACGCACATGCAGCCAAGCACACTCGCTCGCACATACACACACACACACAGACTCGGACACACAATTCCAACACTTGTACAATCAAGACACACCGAATACCACACACACACACACACACACACACACACACACACACACACACACACACACACACACACACACACACCTCCGGCCCTCCTTACATCATTATTTCTTTCTCTTATTCTCTCCGTCTCCAGCAGAGTGAGTCCCTGGTCTGGCTCTGAGTGTCTGGCACCTTTTCGCCCAAATCTGGATCTTAGCCGAGGTGTGTGTGTGTGTGTGTGTGTGTCTGTGTGTGTGTGTGTGTGTGTGTGTGTGTGTGTGTGTGTGTGTGGGAGGGGGCGCGACCACACGAAATATAAAGGAAGAAAGACAACGTGTGAACACCCTTTTCAACACCAGAACCAGAGCCCCCTCTCTGCACAAAAAACCAAAGACAGGGAGCCGTCTAATTGTAAAGTGTGTGTGTGTGTGTGTGTGTGTGTGTGTGTGTGTGTGTGTATGTGTTAGTGTGAGTGTGTGTGTGTGCGTAAAAGTGTGTAGTTCTAGCAGATTCAATGCGAGCGTTTCTTTATGGTATAACTGTAGTATATTATTTTTTAGTATTTAAATATAATAATATTACTATTTATAGTTATTAAAACCTAAAGTCTACATTTTAAAACACTCCACGATGCCTATATTATAGGAGAATAACAACATTAAGTTAAAGGTACAGTGTGTAATATTGGACTATTTAGCAGCATCTAGTGGTGAAATTCCAGATTGCAACGCTCCTTTGCTAACCAAATCCTTTAGGAGAATTTACAGAAGCTACGGTGGCCTTCAAGGACAAGAAGCTATAGTTACTAAAGATGGCATCATCCACCACATCCACCAC
>NC_137222.1:3163121-3165621 GCF_949987685.1 Ammodytes marinus
CAACAACAACTGAAAGCTCCTCAATGCTGCTTTAAAGTGAATATAACATACTTGCTGCTATAGCAACTCAACACACTGTTTACTCTGCGGAAGGATTTGAATATTGTCTATACTTAGACACGCGCACACACACAGACACACACACATACACGCACACACAGACACACACAGACACACACGCACACACGCACGCAACACACACACACACACACACACGCGCACACACACGCGCACACACACACGCACACACGCGCACACACACGCGCACGCACGCACGCACGCACGCACACACACACACACATACACAATATGGAAGGCCTTCTCGCATATATAACGTATTAAAGTTATTCATGTACACAAGTGTTGCCCACACACAGGTTTTCACCATGCGCCCATTGTTGGAGTTGCTTACCAGCCACTGCACATTATGCGGAGTGTGTGCATTTACATAATGTATGTGTGTGTGTGTGTGTGTGTGTGTGTGTGTGTGTGTGTGTGTGTGTGTGTGTGTGCATTTCCATATGTGTGTGTGTGTGATGACACATGACCGTGAGTGTGTGCTCTCACACTTGTGTTTGACAGTTGGGAGTGTCGCCGTGACATTGTGGCCTCTGTGAAAAGACGGTATGTGAGTGTGTGTGTGTGAGAGTATATGCTTGTGTGCCTGTGTGTGCCTGTGTGTGTGTGTGTGTGTGTGTGTGTGTGTGTGTGTGTGTGTGTGTGTGTATTGCAACAGGCCGGTGGGAAGAGAGACAGATTGCGTTTTAACAGCCATCGCTGTCATCTCCAACAGCTGTCCTCTTCCCTTTCTCTATTCAGAGCGCCTGTGTTTGCATTGTCTCCCTCATGACCTGTGTGTGTGTGTGTGTGTGTGTGTGTGTGTGTGTGTGTATGTGTGTGTGTGTCCGAGAGAGTATGTGTGTGTGTGTGTGTGAGAGAGGGAGAGGGAGAGGGAGAGGGAGAGGGAGAGGGAGAGAGTGAGAGGGAGAAAGGGGGAGAGGAAGGGAGAGATAGAGAGGGGGCAAGAGAGGGAGAGTGATGGAGAGAGAGAGTTAGAGAGAGACGGAGAGGGAGAGGGAGAGGGAGAGAGAGGGAGAGAGAGACGAAGGGAGAGGGACAGAGAGGGAGAGAGAGAGAGGGAGAGAGAGAGAGGGAGAGAGACAGAGAGGGAGAGAGAGAGAGGGAGAGAGAGAGAGGAAGAGGGACAGAGAGGGAGAGAGAGAGAGGGAGAGAGAGAGAGGGAGAGGGACAGAGAGAGGGAGAGGAAGAGAGTGAGATAGAGAGGGAGAGAGAGAGAGTTAGAGAGAGAGGGAGAGAGAGAGGGAGAAGGAGAGGGAGAGGAAGAGAGAGGGAGAGAGAGAGGGGGATATAGAGGGAGAGTGAGGGAGAGAGAGAGAGTGGGACAGAGAGAAGGAGAGAGAGGGAGAGGGAGAGGGAGATGAAGAGGGACAGAGACAGAGAGAGGGAGAGAGAGAGAGGGAGAGAGAGAATAAAAAAGGAAAAATGTAAGACAGACCATGAAGTGGACAATGATGCATTAAATAGCAGAAAATGCTCATTGTGGCAAAGTGGCTCTACCATGAACATACAGGTATAATGTGTTCATAGTAATGTAGCAAGTGTCAGCAATATTTAAATAGGCGTTGAAACCAAATACTTAACAAAGGTCAAAGTTTAAGCCGATCTTTTACAGTACACACACACACACACACACACACACACACACACACACACACACACACACACACACACACACGCAGCAAGAGAAATGTACACCCACTTATGTCAGAAGTAAAAATAATACGTTGTGTAAACGTGTTCTTTTTAAAATAATTGTATAAGTTAGCAAGTCAAAACAAACACTCAGGTTATATACAGTCGACTTCTTGTGAATTTTAATTTGAATTTACCTTTAAATGTATCCTCATTCTCTGCATCTTTCCATGATATTAGGGGCGACTGTGGCTCAGGTGGTAGAGCGGGTCGGCCAATGATCAAAGGGTTGGAGGTTCGATCCCCCGCCCTGCCACCTGTGTCATAGTTGTTGTGTCCTTGGGCAAGACACTTCACCCACCTTGCCTCATGTGAATGTCGATAGTTAGCCTGCTATCGGTGTATGAATGTGTGTGTGAATGAATGGTAACGTGGGAATGGGAAGACAGGTCTCCCTTGCAAAAGAGTCTTCGGTCTCAATGGGATCTACCTGTATAAATAAAGGTTAGAGAAAAAATAAAATAAAATAAAAAATAAATCTTTCCATGATATTGTGGAGCGATCTACGATGCCAACAAATAAGGACTTTTGAGACATGAAAAATAGATGAAGGATCGGAAAATAAAATATTTTGACAAATTTACAAGATTTAAATAAATATATATATATATGTTAAAAATGAGGCTGTAACTGAACAGATTTGTGTCAAATATCCGTCATTTTAATCTTGCAACATGTGTGTGAATGTGTTCGGTTTACAATGAGAAAACATTCAATTCTGTCGACA
>NC_137222.1:3178121-3185621 GCF_949987685.1 Ammodytes marinus
AATAACCCCAACTGCTAGCCTACCACTATATGTAGAACGTGTGTGACTATTTAGGCCAGGTCCATAGTTGGATAGATGGATATAGAGTGAAGGGCAGCTGCCAATTCTGGCTACCTGAGTGTGTGACAGTTGTAAATGGCCGTCCCGATCGGCTCCGTGTAGTAATTATCTAAATGGGCTCATTCAAAACCTCTTCATTGTGGAATCAGTTAATTAATTAGCTGTTTCACTGACGGGATAATGGTGAGAGCATGCTAAATAGATTAGGCTCTGGAACTTGATTTATCGTAGCAAGGCACACACACACACACACACACACACACACACACACACACACACACACACACACACACACACACACACACCCACCCACCCACCATACTCTGTTTATCACCACCTCTTTGTGTGTGTGTCAGTGTGGTTGTGTGTGTGTGTGTGTGTGTGTGTGTGTGTGTTGCTCTTGTCTTTGTAGCATCTAACAGCCACCCACCAACTCACTGAAATTCTCCCCAAGGCAAATACATTTTGGAATCAACATTGTTGAGGAAAGGCATGTCTTTTATAAGTTTGAAAAAGGAGTGAGAGAGAGAGAGTGTGTGTGTGTGTGTGTGTGTGTGTGTGTGTGTGTGTGTGTGTGTGTGTGTGTGTGTGTGTGTGTGTGTGTCAGCGATTCTAGAGAACGCTTGTTGTCAAAATCACTTTTAGTCAAAATCTGTGAATATTTCCTCATCATCCGATAATTGTCTGTACTGTGTTTGCTGAAAAAAAAATGGTCTTCTTCCAAAGCTTAAAGGCTGTATGTTTATTAACACCAAGATTTATTTTTCAACGCACGCACACACACACACACACACGCGCGCGCGCGCACGCACGCACGCACACACGCACGCACGCACGCACACACACACACACACACACACACACACCCTAAACCTTGGGCACATAACTACTTTAATATTTGAAGCACTGAGACCCTTTAGTATCAGTTACACACAGTCATATCTCCACTATAGAGACATAATCTGAGGCCACGCCCATCGTGGGGGAAAACAATACACAGCGCTCCATTCACTTTATATTGAATGACACCCGTATTCGGCAAACAAACTGAAAAATAACGTAATACGACATGCCTTTCACAAATACACGTTACTTTCTTTAAAGCCACGACTCTTGTCTGTCTATACGAGCTGTTTTGGTGAAAAAGTATTGAGTAATTTTCAATATCGAGACAAAACTCTTAACTAATGTATGCTGAATGCTAGGCTAATGTTAGCCTTCTGCTGTAGGCTAACCATAGGCTAACCCTCACGGACGGGAAAAAACACCTCAATATTGAAAATTACTCAATAATTTTTCACAAAAACAGCTCGTATGGACAGACAAGAGTCGTGGCTTTAAAGAAAGTAACGTTTTTTTGTTAAATGGATGTTCGATTACGTTTTAATTAAGTTTGTTTGCAGAAGACAGGTCTCCTTCAATACAAAGTGAATGGAACGGTTTTCAACGGTTTCCCCCACGATGGGTCCGACCCGGTCCGACCGGACAAAAACACCTCAATATTGAAAACTGCTCAATTATTTTTCACAAAAACAGCTCGTATGGACAGACAAGAGTCGTGGCTTTCAAGAAAGTAACGTTTTTTTCTTAAATGGATGTTTGATTAAATTTTAATTAAGTTTGTTTGCAGAAGACAGGTCCCTTTCAATACAAAGTGGATGGAGCGCTGTTCAATGTTTTCCCCCACGATGGGCGTGGCCTATTTCATGCACTGTCTCTATACGTTATATGCAGAATGTCACACATTCTCTATAGTATCATATAATTCACTGCACCGCCAGCTCAAGTGGTTCAAGGCACAATGTAGGGTCGACCACTTCATTATAAAAAAATAATAATTTGCAACTTCGAGTGCTTCTCGGCCTTCCAACGGTTTTTATTCCCAACACAAGCGAACGATAGATACAATGTGGGTCAGTAGCCTTTCAATTGAAATGAAAACTGAACAGAAAATGTATTTATTTGAATTGCTTTTAGTTTCGATGACTTATATGTATTAGAAATAGTGAGAGAATAATCTTTTTAGAGTGTGTGCGTGTGCGTGTGTCTGTGTGTGTGTGTGTGTTCTCTATAACCGTGACTCCATTTCACTGTGTACAAACCGTATACAAAGATTTGAATAATGCATGATGAGCTCAAGAGATTTGAACTCGCACACACTGACAATAACAATCTCATAACGTGGGTTTGTGTTTACATAGAAGACAGAAAAAAAGATCCCGAGCTCACACACACACACACACACACACACACACACACACACACACACACACACACACACACACACACACACACACACACACACACACACACACACACACACACACACACACACACACACACACACGTACACACACACCCGTAGACCTTTAGGGTTAGTTATAATTGAATCTAAAAGCACTTGTGTTTTGAACGACACTTGAGGTAAACTTTCGGTCAGCTCTTGTAAAAAATACGCTAAATGAATCTCTGTTAATGTGTTTGTGTGTGTGTGTGTGTGTGTGTGTGTGTGTGTGTGTGTGTGTGTGTGTGTGTGTGTGTGTGTGTGTATGTGTATGTGTGTGTGTGTGTGTGTGTGTGTGTGTGTGTGTGTGTGTGTTCGTATGTCAGTAGTGATATGAAGGCAAAGAGGAATAATAACAACAACACCCACGCGCCAGATTAGCACAGAATCACACAGAGCACGTGTATAATCAAGCTTTATTTATTTCAAGGAGGGTTGTTGAGAGTGAGATATCTTTTCAGTTGATGCCCTGAGTACAAATACAACGATCCAAAAATTCCATTACTTTTGCTGCCAGTTTTGTTGGAACCAATTTGAGTTTTTAGACGTTTAAGAGTTGGGGCATTTGTGGAAAGTGAGGACATTTTGGCCGGTTCTCGCTTTGGGACAGGCCTTTAAAGGAGCTGTTTGAGGGTTAACACTAGGTTTTAAAGTTCAGGTATGAATTAGGTTTATGTTAGGGTTAGTGTAAGGATTGGGGTTGGGGTTAGGCATTTAGGTTTGATGGTTAGGGTTAGGGTAAGGGGCTAGGGAATGCATTATGTCAATGAATGTCCTCACCAGTATAGCCGTACAAACGTGTGTGTGTGTGTGTGTGCTCGAGCTTGCGTGCGTGTGTGCATGCATGCAGTTTTGTGTGTGTGCAGTTGTGTGTGTGCTTGGTGTGTGTGTGCTTGGTGTGTGTGCGTCTCTGCATGTGTGTGTGTGTGTGCTTGGTATGTGTGTGTGGGTTCGTAGGTGTTGAGAGGATAGGATTATCACGACACAAAAAAAGAGTGTGTTAAAAAAGAGAAGAAAAAGGTGTTATTGAGAGGCACTGTGGAATCACTTGATTAATCAACTAAAGCTCTCTCCTGCCAATAGCCAATCAGAAGCCTCATAGACGCTTCTCGGGGCGCTGTGTGTGTGTGTGTGTGTGTGTGTGTGTGTGTGTGTGTGTGTGTGTGTGTGTGTGTGTGTGTGTGTGTTTGCTGCTTGCTGCTTCTTGCTTTGGCCCAAATCCCCTCTTGTTGCACCCACCTAGGAACCATGCAAAGCCAAGGAGTGGGGAGTCTCCTTTTGTGCGCACAAAGGCAAAAAAAAAAAACGTAACGCGCTTTTCAAATTTTCAAACACTGCCACAAGGAATTGGGAAGGCTTGTTTTGTAAGAGGGGGGTGGGAGGGTGGTGGGGTGGGTGGGGGTTAGCTCTCTGTAAAAACCTTAGCGAACAAGAGGTGTGAATGAGAACTAAGACGCCTCCCCATTCAGGTCCTAGAGGTTTACACTAATTCCCTGGACTAGTTCTTTTCTTTTCTTCTTGCCTTTCGTCTGCGGCCGCCAAACAAAACAACAAACAAAAGTCTTGAGCGAGAGTGAAAACAGAGGGGTCTTATAGGGGGCGGCTTAGAGCAAGACGTGTAATCCCCGCCACTTCTGACCCCTTACATCGGTGTGTAAGTCCCCCGACCTCCCCTATTGAGAGGCCTGGATGTGTGACTAAAGGACTGCTGTGCTGACCCCCTCCCTCATGCACACACACACACATTTTGCACTCAAACACACACCCTGTATCCCACACAGGCACGCAGGTAGGCACGCACGCACACACACACACACACACACACTTACACACACACACACACACACACACACACACACACACACACACACACACACTTACACACACACACACACACACACACACACACACACACACACACACACACACACACACACACACACACACACACACACACACACACACACACACAGTTAGCACTCAAACATACACCCTGTATCCCGCCCCCAACTAAAACACAAGCCCACACCACTAACGAAAGCCCCTCACCAGTGTTGCCATGTCGGTTTTAGGCTTGTTTTTTATTTGTTTGCAAATATATATATATAATACATTTTACATGGGAATGGAGCTGGTATCAAAAGGAGGAAGGAGAAGATTTGTAACAGAAACTTAAAGGTGGAGTCAGTGATTCTGGAGAACGCTTGTATTCAAAATCACTTTTTTGTCAAAATCAGTGAATATCTCCTTACGATCTTACTGTGTGTGCATCAATCTGGTTTCGAGTCTAGGCTCTGTAAACCCCTCTGCTTACATACCATTTGTTTACATACCAGTTTACAGAACCTAGGCTGGGTATTGAGACTGATAATTTTTCTTTGCACACACAGAGTAGGGACAGCAGGTAGCGGATCGCGAGGAGATAATCACTGATTTGGACAACAAGCGTTTTTCAGAATCGTGAATTCCATTTTTTCGTAAAGTTACGGGGAAATGGAGCTGATTTCAAAAGAAAAAGAGACAATAAAATGAACTGCTTAACCTGCTTTTACTAGAGTTTGACTAGAGTTGCTGCACTCATGCACACGGGTAGCCACACACACACGCACACCTGCCCACTCGTGTTGCGAGAAAGTCTTGCCTGCCGACATGCCTGCTATTATAGTAGTAAGGTATTGAATTGATGCCAAATATCTGTGTGATGTTATGTGTGACCATATTATGTACTGTAGGCCTACCTTATGTTTTAAATGTCTTCTAATGTGTTTTATGTATTTTAATCTTGCCCCTGTAAAGCACTTTGAGTGGCCTTGTGTTTGAATTGTGCTATAGAAATAAACTTGCCTTGTCTTGCCTTGCCTTTGATTGCCAGTTGTTCTTTTGTTCTAATTTGTTTGGAGGTACAAAGAAAAATTTGCAAGTTGCAGTATTTATATGTATATTCTCGCTTGTTTTATAGGCCTAGTTACTTGTCTCGCACGTAAAATCTGGCAACACTGCCTGTCAAACACACACACACACACACACACACACACACACACACACACACACACACACACACACACACACACACACACTCCACAAGCCCTTTTTTAAAGCGAGCTGAGCTAAGGAATTCAGTCTTTTTAGAAACACCTTCTGTGGTTCGGCTGAAAGGAGCGGGAGTCTGTGAGGAGTCTGTAAGTAGGGCCGGGCCCGATCCTGTTCCTATTCTCCCACCATTTAATTCGTCTTTAGAGGCCATCTCGTTAACACCATCTACCACACACACACACACACACACACACACACACACACACACACACACACACACACACACACACACACACACACACACACACACACCATTCTACGTCTTGCCAAACTTCAAAGGCCCCTGCCAGCCAAAGGAATAGAAAGTCACCCTCTTTCTTCCCTTTCAGAATCTCTCTCGTCTCCGTCCCTGAAGCGGCCGCCGACAAATCATCATCTCACTTTCCGCCGCTGCTTTGCATTTGAAAAAAAGAGTAATTAGCTCGAGGCTTGTAGGAGCGAGAGAGTGTGTGTGTGGGTGTGTTTCAGTGTGTGTGTGTGTGTGTGTGTGTGTGTGTGTGTGTGTGTGTAGGTGTGTCTTTCAGTGTGTGTGTGTGTGTGTGTGTGTCTATGAGTGTGTGCGTATGTTTCAGTGTGTGAGTGTGTGTGTGTGTCTTTCAGTATGTGTGTATCTTTCAGTGTGTGTGTGTGTGTGTGTGTGTAGGTGTGTCTTTCAGTGTGTGTGTGTGTGTGTGTGTGTGTGTCTCTGAGTGTGTGCGTATGTTTCAGTGTGTGAGTGTGTGTGTGTGTCTTTCAGTGTGTGTGTGTGTCTTTCAGTGTGTGTGTGTGTGTGTGTGTGTGTGTGTGTGTGTGAGAGAGAAGGAGGCGCGGAAGATTGGAATATAGAAAAGACGGAGCCAGCCCCTCCTTGCTACCCCTGTCCCCCCCCCCCCTTTGTTCTATTTTACCTTTTACACATTTTTACTAATGTTTTACACTAGCTGGGCCGAGTTATGTCTCTGTGCCATTACATATACTCTACTACACTGCATTGTGTATATATGGATGTGTGTATTGTCTTATTGTCTTATTGTACTGTATATGTGTTTTCTATTATTATTATTATTGTATATTGTTGGTTCTGGTGCATTTATTTGCGTTTCCACTGTCAAAAGTTTAAAGGGTACCAAAATAAGCGAGCTGAACCACACCGATTTTAGGCACCCTTTCGTCTGTCTGTCTGTCTGTGTGTCTGTGTGTCTGTTTGTTTATCTGTCTGTTTATCTGTCTGTCTGTCTGTCTGTCTGTCTGTCTGTCTGTCTGTCTGTCTGTCTGTCTGTCTGTCTGTGTGTCTGTGTGTCTGTCTATCAATCTATCTATCTATCTATCTATCTATCTATCTATCTATCTATCTATCTATCTATCTATCTATCTATCTATCTATCTATCTATCTATCTATCTATCTATCTATCTATCTATCTATCTATCTATCTATCTATCTATCTATCTATCTATCTATCTATCTATCTATCTATCTATCTATCTATCCGAACCTAGTACAACCAAGTGAGGGGACTGTAGGCAATGGAAACACAGGCCAGATTTAGGGTAACCAGGCCCAACCAAAGGCAAGGAGAGCCGCTACCATGTTGTGTAGTGGAAAAGCGGCCCCCTGATGTGAGCCCCATGCTGGGTGTCTGTGTGACTGAGGGGGCCCTGGAACCAGCCAGTGTTAGTGTGTGTGTGTGTGTGTGTGTGTGTGTGTGTGTGTGTGTGTGTGTGTGTGTGGGGACCCTGGAATCGGCCAGAGATTATTGATGTGTACGGCTACACGAGCCAAACAGAGCTGTTTCAAGGGACCCCCTTTTCCCTGTCTGCAACTCAAAAAATAATGTTTGTATTGTATGTATACAGGTGAAACTCATATAATTAGAATATCATGGAAAATGAATTGGAATTGAGGCAATAATTCATGCAAAAGGGGCTCAAACCAAGCACTGAGCACATAAGCATGATTATACTTTATAGAGGGCCGACATTTCTGTATTTAAAATCCCTTTTTTATTGATTTCATGTAATGTTCAAATTTTCTGAGATTTTGAATTTGGGGTTTTCATAAGCTGTAAGCCATAAAAATCTAAAT
>NC_137222.1:3203121-3212657 GCF_949987685.1 Ammodytes marinus
GACAGACAAGGACACTTTGACTGAAGTGCCTTGGCATTGAGCAAACAGAATGCACCCTTAGATAGATAGATAGATAGATAGATAGATAGATAGATAGATAGATAGATAGATAGATAGATAGATAGATAGATAGATAGATAGATAGATAGATAGATAGATAGATAGATATCATCATCTTAGCTAAAAAATAAATAATATTGACCCTTCAGAATGGGTCTATTTACCCTAATGGTTCTCCTAACAGCCGTTGATGTTTATCTAAACGTTGTCTTGAATGGGCCTGTAAGTAAATCGCTTTAAATGAGTCAAAATTCACACCTGTAATGTCATTCAAATTCAATTTCAATTTCAAATCATCATTAGCGCAGGGAAAATAAAACGTGCTTAAACGAGTCTCACCCGAGCCATTCCACTTACAGTGTATATTTACACGGGAGTTGGCGCGTCGCATTTTCATGTTTGCTTAACTTGCAAACTAACAAACAAAAAACGCGAAAGGCCGTTTGGTAAATATTGAAATGCGCTCGCTCTTCGATTGGCGGCCACTCTGTTAAAGCTACGGGTGACCGCGAGGCTCTCTCTCTCTGTCTATTGACGGGCTGCTGCGAGCTTAATCCATCCATCCATCCACATTTCCCTGTAAATAGCTTTCTGCATGAGAAAAGAGAGGCGCGCACACACACAGAAACACACACACGCATAAGGCGCACGCACACACACACACACACACACACACACACAGGTCTACACACACACACACACACACACACACACACACACACACACACACACACACACACACACACACACACACACACACACAGGTCTACACGCACGCACACACTCATTAACACACAGGCAACGTTTTGTCACAAGGCCCCCCATTCTATAGTGTTGTGTAGCATTAGCCCTCTTGTTCGGCCACTCCCACTCCTTACTGAAATCTATTCACATTCATTAGAACTACGTGGCAGGCAGCGCCGCGCATTCCCCTTGCTTGTCGCACAGGTATTTCCTAACCTAACCTGGGGCTTTATTGTGTGGATTTTCAAGTTCTACGCAGGACTATCTAACCCTATCGAACCAGCAGCGCCACAAACCTCCTTGTGTCTGCGTAAAACCTTCCAAAATGCAACATTTTGGCCTTCAGACAAAATCGCCATTGTAGGGTCTAAACAACCAACATCTACCCAAGGCCCTTGGTAGTATTTTGTGCACGGGCGTGTGTGATTCAGGATGGAGGCTGTAATACACAGGCAGCTATGAGCGGGTAACCATAACAACGGCCTTCTGATTGGTTGTCTTCCAGCACGGTGGAATTAAACGAGGAGGGCGTCTTCCAATCTGAGCTCGCGGACTGCAAAAAAAAAAAAAAAAAACCCTCGTGATAACCCAGGCACTATAGTGATGCGAAAGTGGCGACGCGAGGTGAGGTGAGCGAGACCCGAATTGAATTTGGAAAAGGAATATAACTGGAGGACACCGCCACAAAACACAGCAAAAAAAAGGATCAAAAGTAATTTTATTTTGAAAATCTGAAAATAAATCTTTCTCTAAAACACAATGATTGTTTTAACAGTGTTCTCGTGTGGACAACATGCCTGTTTTGGCCATTACGCATTCTGAACCGTCTCATATGGATTGTGGATTGTGACAAGAAGAAGTACCAGCAACACCAAACAGGACCAAGAGGACTATAGCAGCCTACAACTTCCAAGGGGGATTTTCACTCTTTCTCTGCCTTTTTTTGGGACCTTCTTATCCCTATTTTTTCGCCTGATATTAGCGCACCTCCCCCGGCAGCCAAAACGTTGCTCCGCGTGGACCCTGCTTGCCGCCCCTGCCCCAGCCCGTCCAGCGCAGTGCGTGTGTGGGGCGCATCGGCACCGACAGGAGACGGGAACATGATGGTCCAATGCGCCGGGTGTGAACGGCCCATTTTGGACCGGTTCCTTTTGAACGTGCTGGACAGAGCGTGGCACGCGAAGTGTGTTCAGTGCTGCGAGTGCAACTGTAACCTCACCGAGAAATGCTTCTCCCGAGACGGAAAGCTCTATTGCAAAACGGACTTTTTCAGGTAACAGAGAGACTATGGAATACACAGCGATAGTTAACAACGCCACGAGTCTAAGATTATGGATATTTTATTTTGATTTGTATGTATGTAATAGCCTGATGATTAAAATAGAAAATAATACAGTAGATTCTGTTGCAAAAAGGACCACTTCAGGTAACAGGGAAGGAGATGATATGGGATGTACAGCAATAGTTTACAGCGCCACAGTTTTAAGATTATAATGGAGATATTTATTTTGATTTGTATGGATGTAATTGCCAAATGTTTAGAATATTATTAACTAATTGAAATAATACAGTAGCCTAGATTCTATTGCAAAATTGAAATTTGTCAGGTAACAGGGAAGGAGAGAATATGGGATTCACAGCAATACAACGCCACGGGTCTAATATTATGGAGATATTTTTATTTAATTTGTATGGATGATATATAATAAGTAGGCGATTCAAATATTATAGAAAATAATAGATTTGATTATATTGCAAAAAGTATTCAGGTAGAGTAGAGAGTCTGGAGTCAAGCGTCACAACAATACAACGCCATGCTTATAAGATTTGGGAGATGTTTTATTTTATGATGATTAAAATAGAGTAGAATATATAATATATAATATGATATCCTTTATTGTCTTTGTACAAGTGGCCGACAGCAAGATTCAGTGTGCAGTTCTCTTCGTTATATAAACACACACATGCCATGAAAGATAACACCATAAAGAACAATTGAAAAGGCGACTTAAAATAGTAAATGCAAGCGATAATCACTAAATAATATAATGTACAAGTAGTGCAAATGGTTCTTATCGGAAATGTATTGGCCTAGGTGAAGGAATCGATATGTCGGCTCGTGCAAGGTTGTGTGAGGTAGTTTGCCATGGTACTTGTCATTTATATAGCCTAAAATGTGAAATAAATGACGAGGAAAAATACCAGCGTTAATAAGTGGCCCATAAATTACACTTTAAAATGATTATTGTATAGGTGTCAAAATAAGGACTTAAACGTTAAAAACAGTCCTTATTAATTCGCAATTTGGGTGAAATAAAACATGTTTCTACTACGACTATAAGTCCAAATATTATATATCTGATAACTAATTTATTTTTTTGAAGGTGATGTTACATATATATATACTGCTGATTTGAAAGGAGCGCGTGGCCTTTTGATACAGGCCCCATCAAAACAAGAAAGGGAAGACGTCTAAACATTTAATCTAATGGTGTAGCACTCACTAACTATCCGCGTGTATTCTCTCTTTAGCATTTATTTAGCCTATATATTCCAACACTTTCTCAAACACTACATTAGGCTTTTATTAACCGCTTCAAAATACCCCTAAAAAGTAAAGTGTTGCCGGTAATTGAGTGATAAGTGACGCCAGCCCCCTTGTTTGTATATACGCGTCGAGTCGCACTCTCTTCTAGCGTCATTTTCATTTGGTATGTGTCAGTCCTTTTCTCCCCCAAATTATCTAATGACGTAAGACACATTAACCATGTTTTTTTCTCTGGGACGAAAGGGGGGGGGGGGGGCTATTATTGTCCCGGGTCGGGTCGGTCTCTGGGTCATCATATTACCACATACAGGTCCCATCATCTAAGCATAGCAAGCGGTGGATTTTTTTTTTTCTGTTTTAAATGGGGCAGCCATTAAGTTCCAGGCGAAACAGTAATCACCCTAATATGTCCATTTGTTGTGTAAGTAGAGAGTTGTGCCCTTTCGCTAGGGGATGGGAGTGTGTGTGTGTGTGTGTGTGTGTGTGTGTGTGTGTGTGTGTGTGTGTGTGTGTGTGTGTGTGTGTGTGTGTGTGTAGGGGGGGGGGGGGGTATAGGGGCTTGGCCATGCATGTGAATGGACGGGACAGTGGAGCGATACCGCGGTGCAGAATGGGAGAGACAAGACTACATTAGTGTTAAAACAATGGCGCACAAAGGGAGCGCTTGCTTTCACCCCGAAGGCTTATAAGAAGAACCCCCACACGTATACGCACACACACGCACACACGCACGCACGCACGCACACACACACACACACACACACACACACACACACACACACACACACACACACACACACACACACACACGCCTTAGGACCACCTAACCCCATGACAAGGCCGGCTGGAAATCCAGGTACAGTAGGGCCAGTTAAAATCAAGTTATAACCTCTCCAAAAATCGCAAATATAATTTTTTTCGCCTCTTCTTCTGGTGAAAAAGACACAAAAATACAGTCGCCATTACCTATTTCTAGATAGATATCCTAGGCCTATACTGTCAAATCAGAAGGGTGAATTAGTTTTATATTTTTTGGAGGTGGGGCTATTTGTGTATCAAATTGATGAGTCTTGCTTCTTCCCACACGTCATGCATTTAAGCGCGGCGGGTGAATATGGATTAAGAGCAGATTTTCGCGGTGAAATGCTCCCACTCTCTCTCCCCTAATCCCGTAATATATCCGCCGGTACAATGAGTTGATTGTCACTAATACGTTCTGCGCGTGGGGTTACAGTCAGAGCAGCTCCATCATAAAAATAACGAGCGAATGAGGAATTAGAAAAAAAAAAAATGAAAGAAATTCAGATTTTTATTTTATTTTTATTTTTTTTTTAATGGTCTCCGTCGCCGGTATTACTATTGCCATATTTCATGGACAAGGGGTATACGGGCTCCTATAGTTTTTCTTATACTGTGATAATTGTTTTGTGCATAAGGTTACTTAAAGGAATTATAACTAGGGATACTTATGTATAGGATTTCATGGCAATAGTTTGCATTTTATCGTTATTATTATTTTAGTTTTTAGTTTTTATATTATAAATTGTAAATGAGAGAATTTGAAACGTTAATCTAATGTCTCTTCGCGGTCAAATCATGTATATTCACTTTATTCTTATCAAATTAATATGTTAATGATAATAATGCCTTTCTAATGGGCCTATCACTGATATGCACATGCCGTTTTTAGACAGTAAAAAATTTGGTTTTAAATATTTTTCTATTCTTAAATATTGTGTCTTTCCAAATCAGAGCTGGACTGCCTTTGACACGAAACAGTCCCTTAGTGCGTAAAACGGAATCATCGTGTGTGGTTCCAAAACAGACCGTTTAAAAAATTATTTTATACATTTTTTTAACATATTTTTTAGGTTGATTGATTGATTGATTGATTGATTGATTGATTGATTGATTGTCTTTATTTCGAAAATGTAAGCTATGAAAACAAAGTTAAAATAGATGAATAAATACATTTAAAAAAAGCAACAAAAAAGTAACCGACACATTTTCAACATGCTCGAAAGGGGATATAGGAGGAAGTAAACAAACATATCTCGTCCTACCCCTTAACACATTATCCCTTCGTTCCAATCCCCATACTTCCCTTCTATTTAGTACGCCAGAAAAAGATTTAGGACGTCCCAATACATGCACGTCAATTGTAGTATGTTGAAAATACATAAATGACCCACTAACTCCAACAGCATTTTGTAGTATTCATCTTTATTCTTGACAATATTTTAGGTTAATCCGCTATTGATTTTTTTCTGTGTTCTACCACGCAGGGTGCTGGCTAACTATCAGGAGACATTTTTTTAGGGTTCAGTGTCTTGCTCAGGGACACTTGGACATGTGGCGGGTTAGACTGGGAATCGAACCACCACCCTATCCACTTCGACACAGCCCCTCAACATATATTTTAGGTTAATCCTATATCCATATTTCCCCTGTGTTTCTACCTAGGAGGTTCGGGACCAAATGCGCCGGTTGTCTTCAGGGAATCTCGCCCAACGACCTGGTCCGCAAAGCGCGCAGCAAAGTCTTTCACCTCAACTGCTTCACGTGCATGGTGTGCAACAAACAGCTGTCCACGGGAGAGGAACTCTACGTCATCGACGAAAACAAATTCGTGTGCAAAGAAGATTACGCGACCTCCGGGGCGATTAAGGAAGCCAACTTGAACTCAGGTAATCAAAGGCGATAATTGCCCATGACGTGTTGACAGTGTGTGTGTAGTGTGTGTGTGTGTGTTTGTGTGTGTGTGTGTGTGTGTGTGTGTGTGTGTGTGTGTGTGTGTCTGTCTTCCCCCTTATTTTCGCATATTCAATCCAAACACGTGGCCATCTCATATGTTAAATGATACTAAAATGTGTGGATAGGCCTACATATTGTACAAAAACACATCTAATAAATAGACAAAAGAAAGGCGAGTGTGGGGCTTTAACTGTTCTGTAAAGATTAAAGATTGAGTGTGTGTGTTTTTTGTGGGAATATGTCCAACTGTCCGTTGAGAGCATTTGAAAACAACCTTGTGAGGTGAATGGCTCTAATATTTACCTCCACACACACGACAATAGCTTTGTGTTATTGTACGGCAGCGACCACTGGGGATCCGTGTGTGTGTGTGTGTGTGTGTGTGTGTGTGTGTGTGTGTGTGTGTGTGTGTGTGTGTGTGTGTGTGTCTGCTCGTCTGCCCACTGTCCATTCATCCTTATAGAAACGCTCATGAAGAGACTGCCGTGTACTGATAGTGTCACGCTCCGAATTGCATGCGGTGTTCAATTTACATGTTAGAGATAAGGTTCTCTCCGGCGAGGGGTCTCTGACTTAAATATTCCTGTTTTTCATATAGACACAATTTGTGCCATTTTTCCATATTTTAAAGCCCCCCAAAAATCTGATAATAATCAAATAAAAAAATGTTCACAAGACAAAGAAAAGAAGGACATTTGCTTGGAATCCAAATGCGTAAATCTCAACCAAGTGCATTTTTTTTCACTTAAGAATCTGCTATCTCTGTTGAGTATATTTCCTCCCGCCTTCCTTTAAACTTTGGCATATTCAGATGGTCACGTTCAATCTATGCAATTTATCGTTTATGTTTAAATAAATATTTTTTTTAAATAGACAAAGAAAATAAGATTATCGGCTGTGTGTGTCAATCAAAAAAAATATGCGTAACGGTCAATCTCACCCAAATGCCTTTTTATATTGACAGATTTCAATTGTGATTTTTTTTACGAACATTTTGGATAGGCCTACACGCTCTTTAATATAGTCTGTGTCGCCGCTGTGCATCTCAAGGACTAATTACACCCCCCCCCCCCCTCCACACACACACACACACACACACACACACCCCTTCACCCCCTAACCCTCCAACCCCTCCCCACCCATCCCATTTAACATGACATTTCAGCTCGTGACCTTCCTCTTGTTTATTTTATCCCCTCGCCCGCTATAGTGTCGTCTTGTACGGATAGGAGTTTATCGCCAGACCTCGCCGACCCAACGCCAGAAGACATAAAGGAGACAGACAACTCGACGTCCTCCGACAAGGAAACGAACAATATTGAGAACGAGGAGCAGAATTCGGGCACGAAACGACGGGGCCCGCGGACCACCATCAAAGCCAAACAGCTGGAAACGTTAAAGGCCGCGTTCGTGGCTACGCCCAAACCCACACGTCACATCCGGGAACAGCTGGCCCAGGAGACGGGACTCAACATGCGCGTCATCCAGGTAAGACGCAAATTCCTAATCATATCCCCTTTTTTAATTTTTTAAATTTTAAATTTTGTATGGATAATTATGGTTTGCATACTACAAACCGCAATAGGGGCTGCGTTCCAAATCGCATAATCTTTCTTTTTTTCTATTCTACATACTATCTAGTTAGCATGCAGTAGGCATACACTTGGGACATACTTGTACTTATTGAGACTGAACATGCGTGTCATCTAGGCAACTGACAGGTGCTCCAAATCTTGTAGGCCTCGTGTAACTTTTTCATACTTCATACTGTTTATATATAGTACTTACACTTACTGGTTATGCTGGTTTGCATACTACAAAGTGCAATTGGGGGTATCTGTATTTTTTTTAAAGGACATCCTGGTATTTTTGGCATACTGCGGCTGTGTTCCGAATAGCATACTCTTTCTTTTTGCTATTCTACATACTACAGCGGATCATAAAAATAATCTAGTTAGGATGCAGTAGACATACAATTGGGACATACGTACTTTTGCTTATTTATTTCATCATGAACTTGCCTCTTGCTTGTATATCCGTTGCATCGCTGGTTGTGTTCACTTGGAGGCTCCATCCATGTGATGTCAGTCACTTCCGCTGCAGTGGATTGTGGGTTGGAACCTCCATAAAGCATTCTGATTTCCACGACCGGATGTATTAGGGCATCAGGGTATTTTTAAGCTGTGTCTGAAATGTATTGTGACATCCTAAATATTTTTCTTCTTTACTAAATAATCTATCTATCTATCTATCTATCTATCTATCTATCTATCTATCTATCTATCTATCTATCTATCTATCTATCTATCTATCTATCTATCTATCTATCTATCTATCTATCTATCTATCTATCTATCTGTCTGTCTATCTATCTATCTATCTATCTATCTATCAACCAATACTTGTTTATTTAGTTCTATACTACATACTAAACCACGCTGGCCTATTTTTAGTACATCCTGGTATTTTTGGCACATGTACTATAGGTATTGGGGCATGATACTAAATAGTATTGAATTATGGAGATTGGAGTTCAATCAATGTATTCCACTTAAATGATAACGCTTGAAAAATATCTCTAGAACGCTATTGGTCTTTAAACATGTGAAAGACATGGCCAATTAGCATTTTAATTCAAATGTATATAATGTATATAGGGAAAGCTATTTAAAAACCCCAGATTAATAGGTAAAATGCACACATACGGGGGCAGTATGAGTGATCTTAAAGGTGTCAGTTAGCGGGGGTGATAAAGGCTTTCTTCACAGACAAAGACAAATGAGAGAGAAATGACGGATCGTACGTAAATCGGCGAAATTACTTTTTTTTTTTTTTTTTTTTACTCAAATATGCAGAGATTTAATTGAAGGCCTCGTCATCTGTTAGAGAAATGTCAAAACATGACGTGTTCTATTAGCGAGAGATATACAGATATACAGGCCTTTGTTTTTGATGGTAATTTCACGTATTTTTCTAAAAATGATAACGATAGAATAATGCCTTTGCAATGATATTAATTGTGTTTACACGTGAGAAAGACATGGTCAGGTTGTATTTTAATTAACATTCTATCTATCTATCTATCTATCTATCTATCTATCTATCTATCTATCTATCTATCTATCTATCTATCTATCTATCTATCTATCTATCTATCTATCTATCTATCTATCTATCTATCTATCTATCTATCTATCTATCTATCTATCTATCTATCTATCTATCTATCTATCTATCTATCTATCAATCTATCTATCTATCTATCTATCTATCTATCTTATCTTTCTGTCCGTCCATCTATCTATCTATCTATCTATCTATCTATCTATCTATCTATCTATCTATCTATCTATCTATCTATCTATCTATCTATCTATCTATCTATCTATCTATCTATCTATCTATCTATCTATCTATCTATCTATCTATC
>NC_137222.1:3215357-3220357 GCF_949987685.1 Ammodytes marinus
GTGTGTGTGTCTCTCGCTCTCTCTATGTGTGTGTGTGTGTGTGTGTGTCTCTCTCTCTCTCTATGTGTGTGTGTGTAGTTCCTACCAATTTGAAAACCCTCCTTTGTTCCCTCTCCAGAGACGGTTTACTTAACGTTCTCGGCGATAAGCTACTTTATACTTTGAGTTATGGCTCTTAGACTGTTTAGAGTTTATTTGAACCCGTACTAAGGTGCATTAGGATACGTTTATACTTTAGACCTTGTTATTCAAGTGAATTTAAGAAGGAAAAATGCTTGGGAAAAAGTGGAGCGGAAAATGTGTTTTGGTTGGATTTTGATACATAATGTACTTGGTATAATATGCGATAGATAGGATACTGTTTATGTGAACTTGTACTGTGGTTATTATTAGGCTACATTTATACAATCGCTTTGTTGTTGTTGGGGAAAATGCCGGAAGATTGTATCAGACAATGTGCTTTTTTCTGGTTTGGATTCATAAGTGTCTTAATATGCGATGGATAGGATACCGTTTATGTGAACTTGTACTGAGGTGCACTAGCTTGAGCATTGGGCTAAATGTATATAATTTATTTCTTAGCCAAGTGAATTTAATTAGGAAAATGCCTAAAAAGTGTACAAGATAGCAGGTTCTTGTTTGATTTTGGTTAGATTTTTTTTTGTTTGTTGGTTCATAAGTGTCTTGGTATATTATGCGATAGATAAGATACTGTTTATGTGAACTTGTACTAAGTTTCATTTGGTTGAGCATTAGGGAGAATTTATATATTTACTATGTTTCCCAAGTGAATTTAACAGGAATATTTCTGAAAAGTGGAGCAGAAAGAGTGTTTTGGTCCGGATTTGATTTATAATGTACTTGGTATACTATGTCATTGATTATACTGTTTATTTGAACTTGTATTATGCCATTAGCTTGTGCATTAGTTTCTGTTTATACATTTACTATGATATCCAACTGCATATAGTGGGAAAATGCCTGACAAGTGTCTCGGAAAGCAGGTTTTTGTCTCATTTTGGTTAGATTTTTTTTCGTTGTTGTTCATAAGTGTCTTAGTATAATATGCGATAGATAAGATACTGTGTATGTGAACTCGTCCTAAGGTGCATTAGCTTGTACATTAGGCTACGTTTATTCATTTAGTTTGCATTTATACATTTACTTTGCTATTCAACTGAATTTAGTGGGAAAATGCTTGAAAAGTGTCTCGGAAAATGTGTTTTTGCTTGATTTTGTTTGTTGTTCATAATGTGTCTTCGTATAATATAATGTTATAGGGTAAGATACTGTTTATTGGAACTTGAACTAAGTAGCATTTGGGTAAATTCATACATTTACTTTGTTAACCCTCTTTCTTTCACACAAATTTCCAGGTTTTTCAAAAATCGCAATTCATTTTTCAGCATTTAAGCCAATTATTTATAGCCACAATGGTCTAGGACATAAGTAGACCTCAGAAAACAAAGGCCTAATGTGTTCTGAACATTTCCATATAAAACACTTTGGTATAATTTATCTTCTTGCACATTTGAAATAGGTATTTATAGAAGTATGTAAAATCGGAGAAAATACCCCTAGACCTCAGAGGGTTAACTAAGTGATTTTATTAGGAAAAGGCCTGAAAAGTGCAAAGCAGAAAATATGTTTTTATTGCCTTGTTTTGGTTTTGATTCAAAAGTGTCTTAGTACATCGTCATGGATACGATGCTGTTTATTTGAACTTGTACTAAGGTTCATTAGGATACATGTATACATATACTTTGTTATCCAATTGAATTTAACAAAAAAAAAAAAAACTGCAAAATTTAAGCAAATTATAATTTTTCGGGGTCTAGTTTTGAATCATACGTGTCTCCAAATAGGTAGTCCATAATTTATTTTTATTTATTAATTTTTTAGATATTTTTTGGGCATTTCTTATGCTTTATTTGATAGTGCAGAGAGACAGAGGTGAAATGGGGCAGAGAGGGGAGTGACATGCAGAGAACGACCGCGGGTGGGAATCGAACCCGGGTCTGCTGCTGGGCCCGGCCCGGGAGGGGGACGCCCTACCAACTGAGCTAAAGGCGCCTCCGGTAGTCCATAATTTGACCTGGTTTTTTATACTTGGTGCTTTCCAGATATATACTTATTTGAACACTTCTTTTAGCCTTTATATAAATACAAAAAAGGATACGTTGATATTACTTTATTATCTAACTGATTTAAACTGGAACATTGGTGAAAAGTGTAGCAGTAAGTGTGTTTTTGTCTGTTTTTGGTTCAACAGTGTCTCTGTATAACATATAACAGAAGCCTATAAATATGAAAAAGCTAATTCCCACCTATGTGAACAAAATGCACAAAATGTCTCCGCTATTACATTGATTATCACCCGAGTGTCACTGCATTTTAATGGTTTAACACTATATTGCTTTAGCGTAAGTTAATTTGTCTGTTGTTGTTGTTGTTGTTGTTGTTGTTGTTGCCATTTTGATGCTGAGAGGATGGCAACCTCAGTTAATAGAGAAACTAAAAGAGGCAACACCTGATTGTTGTATAGTGTACAGGGCTTGTGTCAGAGAATTGAGATAATTGCAAGTCAAATGACGCAAAATACTCATTTGTTTTTCAGTTGGGTTTTGCATTTTCCGGTGTGTTCCACATTGCAACGTACTGGATCGTGTTGTGATTTGAGTGTGAATCTCACAACGACTAAAATGATTTTTTTCTCTTGGCATAAGAGGGCGACTCTGGCTCAGGTGGTAGAGCGGGTTGGCCGATGCTCAAAGGGTTGGAGGTTTGATCCCTGCCCTGCCACTTGTGTCATAGTTGTTGTGTCCTTGGGCAAGACACTTCACCCACCTTGCCTAGTGTGAATGTCGATAGTTAGCCTGCTATCGGTGTATGAATGAGTGCGTGAATGGTAACGTGTAAATGGGAACAGGTCTCCCTTGTAAAAGAGTCTTCGGACTCAATGGGCAACCCGATCTCACGCCGAGGCGTGAGATACACACGCATGGACCGGCGTGTAACTCACGCGCCCTGCCTGACCAGGGCGTGTGAGTTACACGCGCACCTCCGTAGTCAAAATGGCGGCCGCGGTTGTTTTTGTCTATATTATAACCTCTCCCTGTCCCCTTGCCCTAACCCTAACCACCGAGGGGGCTGCAGCTAGATAGTATTGAAATGCTGGGGGAACATGTGGTGCTATTCCTGGGACAACATGTCGGCCCCTGTTGGTGCTATTCCTCCGTTCATTTAGACTATTCCTCCATTCATTTTGACGGCGGGAGGTGCGCGTGTAACTCACACGCCCTGGTCAGGCAGGGCGCGTGAGTTACACGCCGGTCCATGCGTGTGTATCTCACGCCTCGGCGTGATACCAGGTTGCAATGGGATATACCTGTATAAATAAAGGTTAAAAAAAAAAAATTGGTGTCCAACACTTTTACAGAACATATTTTGGATCCAGCCTTTTTTAATTTTATATTAAATAAGAATCATAAATCAGACAACATATGAACCACTCCTTCTGTAATAACCTTCACAATAGTGCTAAGAATGATTATATAATGGAAAGTTAGTTACCCTAACCCTAACCCTAACTCTAACCCTTTAGAGGTTTTTGGTCCAGAGTTTTGAAAAAAAAAACTAATGTTGAGATAATGGCCGTTAAAGATGGCTGTATAGGAGAAATATACAGACGCAAACAGACAAGGTTTAGTAAAATAAACACCTAAATGTACATTTCGACCCTTCAATTATACTAGTATGAAAGAAGACATGTTATGGAAGCAAAACCAAACATTTTACCAGTGCTTGAAAAAAAATGTTTTGGCCTAAAGAATGACATCATATGATAACTGAATATGAAAGTTGAGACTTTGACACTCCTCCCTTGTTTTTCTCATGTATCGTATACAGCTCCGGAAAAAAATTAAGAGACCACTCCAAATGTTCAGTGTCTCTTGTTTTACTCTTTAGAGGCATATGTTTGAGTAGAATGAACATTTTGGTTTTACACTATAAACTACTGACAACATTTCTACCAAATTCACAATAAAAATGTTGTCATTATTAAGAGCATTTCCATTAAGAGTAATGTAGAGATGAAGATTAAAGAAAAATCCAGACTGGTCTCTTAATTTTTTCCGGAGCTGTATGTTTTTTTTGTATTGAATTTTGTGAAGCCACTTTGGTCAACTGATTCAATTTGTCTTTTGACTTTTACAGGTGTGGTTCCAGAACAGGAGGTCTAAAGAGAGGAGAATGAAGCAGTTGAGTTCGTTGGGGTCCCGGAGACATCCTTTCTTCAGGGGCCCGCGGAGGATGAGGCCCCTGGGAGGACGGCTGGAAGACCCCGATATATTAGGACCGGGGGCCTACGGTTACTATGGAGGTAGGGCAATTTTTTTTATTTTTTTTAACCTTTATCTATACAGGTAAATCGCATTGACACCGGAGACTCTTTTACAAGGGAGACCTGTTCCCATTCCCACGTTACCATTCACGCACACATTCATATGCGATTAGCAGGCTAACTATCAACATTCACATTCACACGAGGCAAGGTGGGTGAACAACCGAGCGTATACCCATGACAAAGGCATTATGAAAAACTATATAAAATAGCATTCTTTGCACTAACGGTCTCGTTTGCTGTTATGACCATCAGAGGAAAAATGAGACTGTTTCAGAAATATTTAAAAGTTCCTCGTAGCACCTGAAAAATTAAAAGATAGATAATGTTAGAATTGATATGAATGTACCAACATTTTAGGTTTCAAGTTAAAGCGAGACACTGCAGGTAAATAGACACACACACACACACACACACACACACACACACACACACACACACACACACACACACACACACACACACACACACACACACACACACACCTCAAACATTTTAATATTGTGTAACTTAATTGCAACCTTCAGCAGCACCAAGGTTGTTTTCTCTGCCTACTCTACAGATGCATTTTATTTGGGCATTGAAGGTCACTTGC
>NC_137222.1:3225357-3227857 GCF_949987685.1 Ammodytes marinus
TACACAGCATAGGCTCTGTAAACAGACATGTTGCTAGCTACGGTGGGCCCCCTTTGTTGACATACCTGTTTATAGAGCCTAGGCTGTGTATTTATTAACACCAGATTTTTTTTCAGCACACACACACACACAGTACGGACAGGTAACGGATTATGAGGGAGATATTCACATATATTGACAAAGTTATTTTGACGACAAGCGTTCCCCAAAATCACTGACTGCACCTTTAAATTCAGGACGTGAAACTGAAAACATTGTGGAGTGAAAAGTACAGCGGAAATTTCTATGGAGGACTTTTTCAAAAATCTGATTTTCCACTATCGACAAAACTGATGGACGAACGAAAGAAAACGAAATAATACCAAGAATGGGACACGATATTTGCTGCCCAGTTTAGACACTCCAAAGCATTTCCCTTCCTGGATTACCGGACTTGAATTATTTTGAAAATATGTTTTTTTTTGCGAATCCACCCAGCAAAAATGCTTTTCTCAGCCTACCCCTCCTCACAGACACACACACACACACACACACACACACACACACACACACACACACACACACACACACACACACACACACATACACACCCCATGATGCAAACAAAGGTACTGTCAAATGCTCAACCAACAAACACATTATAGAGAATTGCCAAAGGGGATATCTTGAGTTATTTCGATTCTGTTTAAGTTGCAATTTTAAATTCTTACATTGTGTTGCTCTACATTCGTCTGCTTCGTTGCTAAGTTGCCACTCTCAACCGTCAATATTAAAAAGGACCAGGTTTTAATATATGCTTTAATAAATGTTCATATGCCAACACGTATGTGGCTATCCATTTTCTTTTTTTTTTTTTAATTTTTTTGTCAGAATTTTTGCTTTTAAAAAATCTCGTCTGTGTGATAATATGTCAAAACATCAAAAGCTGCTTCTACACACACACACACACACACACACACACACACACACACACACATTGACTTCCTACAGCGCACGCACGTATAGCTCCTTTAATGCACAAAAAGTGTTCTAGATCATAGCTCAAAAGAAGGGATGTCTATACCATTATTCAAAACACGTACACAATTATGAAGACACTTGTACTCATTCAAGCACATCCACACACACACACACACTCGCCCACACACATACACACACAAGCCCCCCCCCCCCCCACACACACACACACACACACAACCACACACATCTCACACCCCACCCACCCATCCACAACCCTGATAGTTGCGCTCGGCAGCCTGCTTCACCTGACCTTCCCTTTGTCACTGTCCCCTTTTAAAAAACATGTTTTAATGGAAATGATTTTGAAAAGAACATTGGACCCATAATGGAGAATCTCCTTCAACAGCTGAGGTCTCCGTTGCTTCTAAAGACACGAAACAAAAGAGGGGGCAGAGCAACATCTGTGACATGTTCCACAGTCTAGCTGTCGGCCGTCTGTGGCTCGTGAAGAAGCACTCATCATTGCCATCTAGTGGCCTTATTTAAAAACACACAGAATACAAAAAATAAAAATTGGTTCTAAAGAAAGATGGCCAGGCTGGATGGGTTGCATATGAACATCTTTGTAATACAGAGGACGATTTTTTTTTTTTTTTTTTTTTATAAATAAAATTCGAATAGATAATTTTTTGTTGCAGTTTCTTTCAGGGCCAAGTGTCATCAGGGTTCCTATTTGAAATGTTAGTTCTTTATGGAGCTACGTTAAAAGGCATATGAACATCTTTATACTACTAGAGGACACTTTCTTTTTCTTAAATTTTTTTTATTTATCTATTTTTTTAATAAATGAAATTCGAATAGATAATTTTTTTTTTGCAGTTTCTTTCAGGGTCAAGTGTCATCAAGGTTCCTATTTGAAATGTTATTTCTTTATGGAGCTACGTTGAAAAGAAACAACATATTTAATTTCTCCTTATAATACTGCTTCTGAAATAGTCACGTACAAACCCCTGAGTTAGCTGATATCATTCAACAAAACCCTACCACTGTAACATCAAAACCCTTCTCATCTTTCAGCCCTTTCAACTCCGTTTTTTATTTCCTTCAAACACAAACATGTCCGCCACTTGTAACGCTGTTTAGTTTCACCATGAGTTAATTTGAAAAATATTGTTTTGAAGATAATTTTTTTTTTGCGTTTCTTTTTGGAACATTGTATAAGATCTTTAGAGAGGATGTGTCTTATTTCTGATGTATTGAGATATTCTTGGATACAAAAGCGAATGTGTATGTAACTGTGTGTGTGTGTGTGTGTGTGTGTGTGTGTGTGTGTGTGTGTGTGTGTGTGTGTGTGTGTGTGTGTGTGTGTGTGTGCGTGTGTGTGTGTGTGTGTGTGTGTGTGTGTGTGCATTTAAGGTGGGGGAATGGGGCAAGGCTGTATAATTTCTATGTAAATAGCACTGGTAATAAAAAAACCTTCTCTTACGACTTTGAAGAACTGTCTTTTTTCTACGACATCATCATATTTTTCTATTTTCTT
>NC_137222.1:3235357-3287857 GCF_949987685.1 Ammodytes marinus
AGAGAAGAGAGAGATAGAGAGTGAGAGAGAGAGAGAGAGACAAAAGAGAAGGCAGCGTTTCATAGGAATATGTGCTCTGCCTTCTACACCAACCCTTACACACAACCACAGCGCCACCCAGTGCATTCACACTGTCACTACACACACTTAGATGGTCTGAGCTAATATCACAGTATGACAGCAAGAGGGCGCTAGAGATGTGATTTGAACCTGAATCCAGCAGATCAATTACAACTACATTTGGGAATAGAGTAGTAGTACTAGTAGAATCAAGTTGGTAACAGTAAAAAGTGTAATGTGTAAAAAGTGACACAACTTTAAAATAAGACAGTTTGCTTTTGACTAGCGTATAAATAATGGTTTAATGTCAATCTGAATTTGTAAAGAAGCCTCAGCTGTAGTGGAATATAAAGCAGAACACACATTTTAAACATCATTTTGTACCGATTAATTACTTCCCACCTATTTTTATTTTTTTTTAACCTTTATTTGTACAGGTAAATCCCATTGAGACCGAAGACTCTTTTGCAAGGGAGACCTGTTCCCATTTACACGTTACCATTCACACACACATTCATACACCGATAGCAGGCTAACTATCGACATTCACACGAGGCAAGGAGGGTGAAGTGTCTTGCCCAAGGACACAACAACTTTGACACAGGTGGCAGGGCGGGGATCGAACCTCCAACCCTTTGATCGTCGGCCGACCCGCTCTACCAACTGAGCCACAGTCGCCCACTGAGCCACAGTCCGTGGCTTCCTATAGAAGAAGTGTTGCTCCCTCTACGTGACATAGTGACACTTTCAAACCCCTCTGTTTGTCCTAAAGGTGGAGTCAGCGATTCTGGAGAATGCTTATGTTGACAAAATCACTGTTAGTTCCCTTAATGTGGTTCACCAGTGCCTCGTTGTCTCCCCTCTCTTGTGTCTATAAGGCCTTTTTCCCTTTGCTTAGTGTCCTTAGCAGTGTCCAGTTGGTGAGTTTCCATGTGGTCCTTGTTTCTAGTGTTTGTTTCTTTATTAAATCACCAAGGCTGTGTTTGAAAAGCCCTACTAACGTCCTCCCTCCTACGTACTCAACATGTATATACTACATACTGTCTACTTAACCATTGTGTATGCTAGGTTCGTCAGACACAAAATCTTCCCGAAAGTAAGTTCTCATCCGGGCATTTCTCGCCTACACAAACTCGCATACACAACCACAACATACTCAACTTGACGTCAAAATTAGTGTGAGTAGGACGTTAGTAGGGCTTTTAGTACGAGTAGGACGTTAGTAGGGCTTTTAGTATGAGTATGACGTTAGTAGGGCTTTTAGTATGAGTAGGACGTTAGTAGGGCTTTTAGTATGAGTAGGACGTTAGTAGGGCTTTTAGTATGAGTAGGACATTAGTAGGGCTTTTCCAACACAGCCCAAATCTACAAAGCCGTCTGTGTCTGGGTTCGTACCGCTACTATCACCAACCCTGCAACCTAACATGCACAAACTTAAAGACCTACTTCACTGGTGGGAATATGAAGGTGTATTGAACTCTGAGATCCTATGTAGTATAAATGTGCAAACATTTTCAGGAATCGGTTCATCCTAGCCTGAGAAAAGGCAGAAAGAGTGTTTTATGGTCTCACATTTTGACATCACACTAGCAAAATGTAGGGTTAGGATTAACAGGGCAGCTGGGCCAAGGGAAGACTGAGGGAAGACAGAGGGAAGAAAAACCTAATTCATTATATTATAATAGCGATTTAATAATGATAGAACGCCGCTTCCGTATGGGTGAAGTGTTCCTTTAAGGCCAAACTTGAAGCCCTGAATGCAATAGATTGTTCAGCATCTGTGGTCTTTTCATTGTGTCTTTTAGCTGCATAGAAATTCCATATTATGTGAATGTGAAATCGCGGCCTTGACTGTGTGTGTAAACTGCACCTGGATCAGTTATTGCATCAACAAAATATTTCTCACCTGAGTCTTACAGTTAGGGTGAGGTTCTCACAAAAGCAGTTGTTCAAGTACACACACACACACACACACATATACACACACACACACATATACACACACACACACACACACACACACACACACACACCTATTTATTCTTTTTGGACTGTGGAGCCTTTGATGATGTCATGTTTTAACGGCAAACAGCAGATTTTGACAGTTAGGCTCAAACTCTCAACATGCCTCCAAACTCTTTGACGAAGGCTGAAGTGTATTCTCGTGACATATTTTCAAATCAAAACAAAATCGTAAAATTTAAATGGAAAACAGTTAAAATCCACTTTCCTACCACTGTTCTTCCTGCACTAACACTCAAAGGCCTACTTCACCGGTTTGAATATGAAGGTGTATTGAATTCTGAGATCCTATGTAGTATAAATGTGCAAAAAAAATTTAAATTGGTTCATCCTAGCCTGAGAAAAGGCAGAAAGAGTGTTTTATGGTCTCACTGTCTAACCCTACATTCCTCTTACTGTGATGTCACAGTGAAGTAGACCTTTAAAGCCAATAAACATATTATACTAATTATATTACACCTATTATGGGCCTTACATTATCACAACATGGTCCTGGTAAATTTCCCAACAGTTGTATAGTGTATATTTAATCTAATATTTTCTCAATGGTTTAAAGGAACAGGTGTTGTCATATCTTATGCACCTTGGACCAAAGGGTGATGTCATGTGTGGGGTTGTTTGGTGAGTCATGAGTTGCTCTGTCAGTTATCATGACTATTGCGAAACCAAGATTTCAGGGAACTTTAACATGTGCCTGAGAGGTCGCTGACAAAGCCAAGTCATAGGATGTGTTCGAAAAGCCCCACTAACGTCCTACTCATACTAAAAGCCCCCCTAACGTCCTACTTATACTAAAAGCCCTACTAACGTCCTACTCATACTAAAAGCCCTACTAACGTCCTACTCATACTAAAAGCCCTACTAACGTCCTACTCATACTAAAAGCCCTATTACCGACCTACTCATACTCATTTTGACGTACATTTGAGTATGTGATGGTTGTGTATGCGAGTTTGTGTAGACGAGAAATGCCCTGATGAGTACTAACTTCCGGGAAGATTTTGTGTATGGATCGATAGGTTACTTTTCCTACTCAACAAACTTTGTTAACATGCCTTTAGTTTGCAGAGCCTAGGCTATGTATAAACACTGGATTGTGTGTGTGTGTGTGCGTGTGCGTGTGCGCGTGTGTGTGTGTGTGTGTGTGTGTGTGTGTGTGTGTGTGTGTGTGTCACAATGTATGTATGGACAGTAGCATTACACACTTGTGCCCCAAGCAAAATGCACCATGGATAGAAACTTTTAAATCAAGTCTGAAGACTTTTCTGTTTCAATTTTAACCTGTAATTTTATTTAAATGTTTTATTTCTATTAATTCGCTTTTCTTAATGTGTATTGTGTATTTTAATCTTGCCCCTGTAAAGCACTTTGAATAGCCTTGTATCTGAATTGTGCTATATAAATAAACTTGCCTTGCCTTGCTACCACTAGTCAGGGCCGCCCATAAGGGGTAGAAAGTGGGAACGCTTTCTAGGGCCCAGCCACTTGGGGGGCCCATGGTCTTTGGAAGCCAAGAACCTAAGTAAGCTAAAAAAAAATTTCAGAGCCGCGGCTCCGCTTACGGCCATTTAAAAAGCAGTAGAAAAGCAGAAATGTTCAAAATGTTTCAGATTACTCCACTGAGCACAGTGGAGTAACTGTTTCAAACATAATCCATCCTATAAACCCTTTGTGTGCCAAATGGTGACAAGATTGGGTTTTGATATTAAACAGTTTTGGCTGGATTATATTTCCTGAGTCGTTCCTGCTCACGGAAAACACATGTAGGCCTACCTGCTACTTGTGTCTGGGTGTGGTTGTGAAAAGTATTTGGACCCCATGAAAAAACAGGTTGGGTACCTTTTGTAGTTCTTCTACATTAGTTACTCTGTAATTATCCTGAGTCTACAAACAGGTTTAAAGCTCCCATATTATACACTTTTCGGTACTATTATACACCATATTATATGGTCTTAGTGGTCCCTAATACGTTTTTCTTTAATTGTTTGCTGAAAAAAACTTTCAGATAATTTATTGTACTATGCTGATGTTCAGCTAATCTCACAATGGCCTATTTTTTAAAAAAGAGCTGCAGCTCCCCTCGTAGATATACAATCTTTGAGCTCCCCCCGCCCCCTGTCCGGAAGCGAAGCCAGATACGCCTCGCCCTCTGTCTGTCAGGGCCGTGGACCAATAAGAAATAGGGGTGTGGGCTGCACAGTGGAAGCTTCTGGCTTTCCAGTTTGTGAGGTCAGAAAAGGGGAGAATTCTGACTGGAGTATATTGGGTGGGGGAGGGGTGGGGGTTTCAGAAAGGGGGAGAGTGAGAAAAGGAGAGTGTTATTTTTTAAATTTTTTGGCAGTCTCTAGGCACACCGTGGACCCATGGATATGTTAGAACACATTTAAAAAGTGCATTTAGCATAATATGGGACCTTTAAATTATCTCTCCACATAACGTACATTTTTGTGAAAAAGAATTTCCCTTTGGGGACTATACCTTCTAAAGGCTTGGACATAAGTCTTCAGGTTGACACAACCAGCCAGGTCTGACCAGTTTTTCACAAACCTGGCCAATTGACCAACCAGCCGGGTCATACCACAATGAAGCTGACGAGCAGCATCATCCTGTTTTAATTATTGCCGTAACCACCAAGGTCCTGCTTTCTGTATTGTTTCTAAAAAATAAAAATAGACCTAAAAAGTTCTTAATGGAAAGAAAGACACAAGGCACAAAGAAGTTGGAAATAATTGAAGGAACAGATTTGAGTTCAAAGATTAAGAACTTTTTTTGTAATGATTTCAGTGCTTTTGCAGTGATGAGAGGAGAATGAACTAAGCCTAAATGTTGCAACCAAACATAGGCCAACTTTATAGTTTTGAGGGTAGGTTGGTTTGGTTATTCATGTAGAGAACCGCCTTTTTTCATTTGTGTGTGAAGAATTTGTTGATGTTGTTTTTTAAGTGTTATTTATTTCAACAATACCACCAACAGATTTCAAATTATTTAATGTCATGTGCAGAAATACAAAAAAGTGCAATATTTGGTGCAGTCGATTAGTGTAAATGTATCTTATACCAGAAACTAGTAGCATAGAAAACGTGCAAATTGTGAAAAAACTGTTAGCTTTAGTGAATAAAGAAGAACAATGTCTCTGTGTGAACTGATTATTTTGTAGAGATCTGTTGATCTGTTAAACAATTGTGTGAGTGTAAGGGAATCAAAATAAATTGGTATGCTGGGCTAAGTCAGAAATGTGCTACTATTTAAAAATAATAATGAGCCCTTGCTCCCCCAACTGTCCCTGCAAGTCCCTGGTTGATAAGATAGTTAGTCTCTCTACAAATACATGTATGTGTTTATTGAAAAATGTTAAGCGCTCTGAGTGAGAGAAGAGCGCTATATAAATAAAATGTAGCCTATCATTTTATTATTATTATTGAGGGATTGGCACACTCACACTCATTGTTGATAGGAGTAATGGGTAAGGGGGGCCCATTGACTTAAAAAAAAAGCTACAAAGCAATTATTTTCAAAAGCTACAGGGAGGCATCTTGTTTACTATCACCGAGTGGGGACATTTGTTTTCATCAGTTTTAACCGGTCCAAGATGGCGCCCGCATTTCTCGCGCTCAACGCCCAACGCGGCGTCTATCCTTTATTATGTCTATGGTAGAGCGTGTCAGGGAGGGACCATAGGGGAGGGACCAAAGAGAACAAGTGGAGCGGTTGAGGTATTTGGATTCGAATCTCTATCCCAACTGCTATTTTCTCCCCAAATTCTCCACCCCAGCTTTAAGTGTCTGTTAACCTCGTTGCCACTTCCTCTTTCTCAGATGATTTGGGCGATTGTAAAGAAGTAAGACATATCTGGTGGGCGTGGCCATATCAGCATGAACAAATCTTACTTCAGGCTGATGGTTGTGCATGCTCTGTCTGTACAAAATGCTGGTGAACTTATGGAATTCAAACCACCTACGATGACAAAACTAGTCTAAAGTTTCATTTCAAACGAGCACCATCAGTGTTTCAGCTGTATGGTTTGCAAAATTATTATATCCACAAAACCTGATTCCTTTTTACTTAAGCCGTTGTTTTAGTTTGGAAAATAAGACTGTATACTGCATACTGCATACTGCATACTTGCATTTACTGTAAGTTTTGATATTACATCTGACTGGAAACTAGTTTATCAATGATAATTAATTGCAACTTTACATGTGTTCATATCACTTTTAATATGTCGACAGTTAGCCTGCTGCTATCGGTGTATGAATGTGTGTGTGTGAATGGTAACATGTAAATGGGAACAGGTCTCCCTTGAAAAAGAGTCTCAGGTCTCAATGGGATTTACCTGTATAAATAAAGGTTAAAAAAAAAATAAAAAAAAAAAAAATTAATACTGAAGTGGGTCATGTTTTCCAAGTAATATTAATTTATTTTTTCAATGCCTAAAAGCCCCTGCCATTTATTAGGAAGCCTACACACCCACACAGCAGGAAATGGCGCAGCAGAATTTGATCTCTGCATCTTTGCAAATGTGGTTTTAAAGTCCTCGGTTTCTAATAAACAGAAGATTATTAGGGCCGGAGGTGACGCAACAAAGACTGAGATGAGGAAGATTGTTTTTTTTTTGCATTAAATACTGTAAGAAGAAAATTGTTATGTCGAGAATAAGTTGAAATAGAAAACTTGTGAATTTTTTTTTTAAAAGTTAAAAAATTGTAATATTTTTTTTTTTAATATATTTTTTTAAAGAACACAACACAAACACACAACTGAAAAAGTGAAAACACAAACGAAAGTCAAAATAAACAACTTAACATGGCATGGTACTTGCACCCGGGTCTGCTGTGGGGCCAAGGACCGGGAGGGGGCACCCTACCCTACCCTCTGAGCTATCTATCTATCTATCTATCTATCTATCTATCTATCTATCTATCTATCTATCTATCTATCTATCTATCTATCTATCTATCTATCTATCTATCTATCTATCTATCTATCTATCTATCTATCTATCTGTCTATCTGTCTGTCTATTTGTCTATCTGTCTGTCTGTCTGTCTGTCTGTCTGTCTGTCTGTCTGTCTGTCTGTCTGATAAAAATATCTACCGCTTTTGTCCAAAGGGGGCGCTAGTTTACAAAATTCCTCGTAGCACCTTTAAGATTCTGTTTCATTGAAATGGGAAGGTTTTGCCAAACGCAGTGAACTGAGCCGCTCACCAAACACACACCTGACACGGCTGCTGTACACACACAGGTGTAACGTTCCCACACACACACACACACACACACACACACACACACACACAGGTGTGACGTTCCCATGCAACGTCAATGACACATGAACAACATGGAACCAACGTCCCCTATTTATCAATTATTTACTGATATCGGAGCAGTGCCACAGGGTTTGGTGACTAACTTATAGCGGCAAGGAGAATGTTTAGACGTTTGGAAAGTATTCACATAGAAACATATTAAGAGTTTAAAGAGATGATTAATTTTGTTTATTTATTATTTATTTAAATATATTTATTTAATATATTTATTTAATTTTATTATTCTTGTTCGTTATCATTATTGCTATATCATAACACTAGACCATTTAATTTGAATTTAATAATTATTTTTCAACAAAATAAATGCATAAACTTTGTAGGAATGCTTATAGAAATTATCAATGATAAGTTATTTTTGCTCCTGAAATATTTTATTAGAAAAATAAGTTTGCAAAGTGATTTGGAGGTGTAACAAACCTGTATGATGGCTTTTAGTTCCTGTATGGATAGTTTAGCTTCATATTCACAGAAATGCAAAGTTTGCAAAAATAGAATTATAGGCCTTCTTATAATATCTTATAATTTGTTATGTCTGCATTATTTTGAGCAATACCTTATCTATACTGTATTCATAATTCCTTTTTTGTCACTTTTTTATAATATATTTTTTTTCTGCAGGTTATCTTCTATATAAAATAAAGTCAAATCTCAAATACAGAGCTATGCAGTTTCTGTGTGAGTGTATGAACATTGGTAGTGGAATTTATTTTGATGCAAGGCAAGGGGGAGGGGGGAGTTCTGCTAAAATCTTGCCTGGGGGGGGGGGGGTCACCAACTTTGTCAATTGTCACTGGTAATACGCTGTCTATTTCTTAAGAAAAACTACTGCTTACATTCTTAGCAATAACATGTTATGTCTGTATTTTGCTTTGCACTTCAATAAACACTTGTAGAGTCAGTCCACAGCTTCTCCGCCTATAAATCACACTTCCCTCTGTTGTTTCGCCTCTAAACTAAAATTAACATATCGTTTTGACCCGGTTATTGTCTGTCTAACCCACAGTGTGAACCACCACTAACTGTTGACATATTTAAATATCGTGCAGTGGTTATTGTTTATCCACTTCATATCAAAATGTGGCCTTAATATGACAGTTGGATAAAAAAAGAATGTAAACGTCAGAATGCATGAGGGTTTTTTTCACCGCGTGTGTGTGTCAGTGTGTGTGTGTGTGTGTGTGTGTGTGTGTGTGTGTGTGTGTGTGTGTGTGTGTGTGTGTGTGTGTGTGTGTGTGTGCAGCAGTAGAGGAAGTTCTCTGAATGTATTTCTTGGTTAAAATATTTTATTTTTTCACCACGCGCTCTGCTGTTTAAAATGTTGTTCTGTATGAAAACAGTTGCACAATAAAGAGGGAAGTTGAAATGTGTTGTGGCTTTGGTCAGTTCTGTCTAACTAAGAAATACACTCAGAGAACTTCCTCTGCTGCTGCAAACACACTCACTCACTCATTCACTCACTCACTCACTCACTCACTCACTCACTCACTCACTCACTCACTCACTCACTCACTCACTCACTCACTCACTCACTCACTCACTCACTCACTCACACATTTTCAATTGTGTAAACGTGACTTGCCTCGATATACATTCTATTTGGTTTTGTGAATACAGATTCCCCAATCTTTTTTTAATTAGTTCCAAACTATGAAAGAGTGATTAAGTTAAATAGGCTTTATAGAAATTAACTATATTGTCAGTCACTTAATTTTAATTGCAGCCATTCTAAATCGCTGTCTAATCTTGAATCTTGATGTATTTTCTTTGGTTTACTATCACTTAAATGCAATTTCTAATGTCTTATCTTGTTGTATGTTATGCCCCTGTAAAGCACTTTGAATGGCCTTGTGTCTGAATTGTGCTATATAGATAAACTTGCCTTGCCTTGCCTTACTTCTGCTGATTTGATAAAAGCCACATTTTGAATTGTGTAGACGTGACCTGCAGTTTTTATGAGCTGTTTATTTGTGGTTTGTTGAGCCGTGTCATTTAATACATTACTTCCTCAATGCTCAGGTTAAAAGTGCACAATGTAACTTTGGGGTGTGTCAGAGAAGTGAACATTGTCTAAGATATATTCTCATAATAAACAAACTTTCCTCACAGGAAAATGTGATCCCTGTGAACACTGTTTGAAGTTAGAAAGCTTCCTGAAAAGTTACTGTTTCACTGTTGTTGTTTAAAGCAGCAGGGCCCACAGTTTGGTTTACAAACATATTCTAGTCTTACGTTTGGTTCCAGGTTCCTTAACATAATCCAGTTTTGATTCATGATGATATAATTATTCAATACTAAGAATTACATGTAGAGAAAATATGTTTTGTAAACTAACTGCAGGCTATTCAAATGTAAACAAATCCCCCTCCTCTGAAACTGCACATTGCACCTTTAATACAAACACAGTGCAATAATTTCCCTGCTACATTGAACAACCCAAGAGGGTTGCTATAGAAGGGAAACTGCAGATACATAGTTGAAGTGAAGTTGTATTTTAGACCTTTCGTTTCCTGCGTGTGCATTTTACTGACAGACTTGTAGAGGTGAATGCAAATGCACTCGCTCATGTGTGTGTGGTGTCTGTCAACCTTCAGTGCACATATATAGACATCAAATAAATAGGTGAGAAGACAGGAAGGAGATGACTGTGTAGTTTTTTACACACTGCACTCCACCGTTGAAAAAACCATTGGAGCTAACTCATTATAATTTGTTGAGATAACTTGTCATTCATATGTAATATAATTGTATCTTTCAGTATGAACACTTAAAGACCTACTTCACCGGTGGAAATATGAAGGTGTATTGAACTCTGATATCCTATGTAGAAAAAAATTTGCAAAAAATTTAGAAATCGGTTCATCCTAGCCTGAGAAAAGGCAGAAAGAGTGTTTTATGGTCTCACTGTCTCACCCTACATTTTACAATGTGTGACATCACACCTAGTAAAATGTAGGGTTAGGATTAACAGGACAGCTGGGCCAAGGGAAGACTGAGGGAAGAAAAAACTCATTCATAATATTATAATAGTGATTTTATAATGATAGAATGCAGGTTGGGTGAAGTATTCCTTTACATTTTGAGTTTTACATACTAAGAATTTCAAACAGTAAAAATCCTCACCAACTCATTGTATGTCGTTCAGAATACAGACACAACCAGGTTAGTTTGAAATGTTGATTCAAACTTTAAACAGTGTTAAAACTGTCTGAAAAACTTTCTGTGCAAAAAATAATAAGTTGGCACACCTTTTTGGAAGTCTTCTTAGTATGTATGTAGAACTCAAAACTTAAAGGTGTCCATATTGCCTCCGACCATCGTTGCAGTGGTCGCGGGTTCAAATCTGACCTGTGGACCTTTATTGCAGGTCATCCCCCCCCTCTCTCTCTCTCTCTCTCTCTCTCTCTCTCTCTCTCTCTCTCTCTCTCTCTCTCTCTCTCTCTCTCTCTCTCTGTCTCCCCATTTCAATTCTGTACTATCTAATAAAATGTCAAAAAAACAAAAAAAAAACTTGAAGGTATCTCAACAAAAGATAATAAAATGTCGACAGTTACTCTTCACCCTCAAGATTTTTAGTTTTGACCTCAACTAAAAAATCTAGCACAGACAGTTGCCTTTAATTTCACCTTTTAATATTTTTACCTGGATCCCTGTAAGATTGACTAGTTTAAAAGACTCACTTTTTTTGGCCTCTAACAAAAGTTGAGATTTTGACACTCCTCCCTTTTTTTTCTCATGCATCTTATATGTTGTTTTGTATTGAATTGTGTAAAGCACTTTGGTCAACTGATGTTGTTTTTAAATGTGCCATAGAAATACATTTTACTTTGACTTTAATATTTAGTTTTTCTTAACTTTTTTTTTTGTTAAAGCAATGTTATCAACTACAATTATAATCATAGATGTTAAAGGCCTACTTCACAGGTTGGAATATGAAGGTTTATTGAACTCGGAGATCCTATTTAGTATAAATGTGCAAACAAAATTGAAATCGGATCATCTTAGCCTGAGAAAAGGCAGAAAGAGTGTTTTATGGTCTCACTGTCTAACCCTACAGTTTCCTTCTTGTGACATCACAGTAAGGGTTAGGATTAACAGGACAGCTGGGCCAAGGGAAGACTGAGGGAAGACTGAGGGAAGAAAAACCTCATTCATTATATTATAATAGTGATTTTATAATGATAGAACGCCGGTTCCGTATGGGTGAAGTATTCCTTTAACAGCACAGCACAAAGTAGAAAACACACACACTATGTCTTTACAAAGGTGTTTGCCAGTTGCCCAATATCTAGTTTCACAATGCAGCTAATCCAGTGCGAGTAAATTCAAGGTGAATGTGATTCCCGACAGATAGAATGGAGTTTGAACAGTTTGTCTTTCATCAGTTTTATTATTTTATATGTATTATATGTTTTGCTTCTGTGACAAGTCTGCCAGCATTGTGTGTCAGTGGAACTTAACACACACACACACACACACACACACACACACATACACACACACACACACACACACACACACACACACTCACACACACACATACACACTCGCTCACACACACACACACACACACACACACACACATACACACACACACACACACACACACACACACACACACACACACACAGCCGTGGAATAGCTTTTTCTTCGATCTGTTGTGTAGCGTCAATGTACCGCATCAAACCAAAAGCAAACAATACATTCTTCTGTTTATTTACATGTGTCGCAAAATAACACAGACTGACTGACCCTCATTAAATCAAACTATCATAAAAAATTAAACAGTTAATTAAAGAAGTTTCTGGATCCTGACGTCAACAATACTGAGATTTTTCTCAAAATTGTGCCCTGAATAAAACTAAAATTGGAAAAGTATAAAATTATTATGATATACAATTTAACCAGCTATTACCCTGTTAAATTTTTAAGTGTCAAACATAAAAATACATTTTCTTATCACTGGCGGCAGTTTCTTCTGTAGCTGTCTGAATTATCCTGAGTAACCAAAACGTTTGCTTTTGATAAGACACATTGATGTTAAAAAAATAAAAAAGTTCTGTGACATTTGTAATTGCTTTGAAAAACAACAAACAAATGGACAAATATCTCAACCTGGTCCAGTTAAACTAACACATTCAGTATGCATGGCCACACACCATAGATACGTGAGCATGTGATTCACAGTGATTTGGTTTGACTGACCCAGCAACACTTTATTGTTTGCTGTTAAAATAGTATAAAATTTAGAGCGCTCCGGTGGCTTAGTGGATAGAGCGCGTACCATATTAGCTCAGGCCTTCGTTACAGTGGTTGCGGGTTCAAATCCAACCTGTGGACCTTTACTGCAGGTCATCCCCCCCCCTCTCTCTCTCTCTCTCTCACCATTTCAACTCTATACTATCTGATAAAGCTTGAAAATGCCTAAAAAATTATCTTACAAAAAAAAAAGTATATCAATAAATTGTCTCTTAAACTTGCTGATTCAGTGTCAATGAGAAATACAGCATCACCATAGTACCTTGTATGTATAAACACTACATGATCGATCAGTTTCATTTATAAAACAACAGAAAATGCTTGAACCTAGGCTCTGTAAACGGGTACGTAAACAAAGTGGTGTGAACTGACCCCCGTATCTATAGCAACAATGCTGTCGATAAGCATTTGGCTTCAACACCTATTTAAATATTAACCCACATTGTCACACTTTGGTCCAAAACAAACACATCAATGTTAGCCTACATCGATAGCATTGTTGCTATCTACGGTGTCTCACTCTACCCAACTGGTTTGTTTACACACCCCAGTTTACAGAACATAGGCTGTGCATTAACACCAGAGTTTATTTTTGCCAACAAGCATTCTCCAGAATCACTGACTCCACCTTTAATCAACTTTTCTTCGCTTTAAAGTAAACCTTTATGACAGTTTGTAGATGCCTCCACCGATAGCTTTCGTTTTTCCTCCAGCTTCTCCTCAAGGCACTGGATGAGGATGGGGTCAACTTTGGGGTCGAACTTATTGGCGAACCAGTGTCCGTATTCCAGCAGCCATCGCATTTCGCCCGCGCCGTAAATACACACGCTCCGTACATGTGCTCCGGTGCAAGGCGGATACACATACTCCTCCAGATATTCCCATTTCACGAGCCTCGTCTTGCTCATTATGTCTGTGAAATCGGGCTGAGATCTGGGCACTTCCCCCGGTACGCCTGGCAGTCTCACTAGCGTGGCCCAAAAATGTTCGTCGGGAGAATACGTATCTTCCGACCAAGCCAAAAAATCGGCCACTACGACCGACTCGTCCATGTGTACGACAAAATCCCGCGAAAGCACGAAATAGGCGTTACCGACAAACATCTCGATGCCATGCGGTGGAGGCTTCTTTTTATGTCCCGTGTTCACCGGTATTTTTTGATATTCGTAGTTGACCTCTTTCAGCTCGTGGCGATGGGTCCACCGCTGTCTCTTATACTCCGTTGGTCTGCTTGTCTCGAGCATATTCGACCCGTTCAACTTTTTCAGCTCCGCGACCAGCTCCGCGTTCGATTTTAGCGGGAAATCTTGGCCGCAGACGTTGATGACATACTTCCACTTGACTTCCGACTTCAAAATATCCGAGAGGCAGTTCAGGTCCGCTCTCAGTCGACTTATGCTCGCGTAGAACACCGACTCTCGTTTGGAGGCGATGAAAACGTTGGGCAAACATCGCGCCAAGCCCTCCATGGCCGAGATGAACTTAGCCGAAGACTTCTGATCGTAGTGGACGCAGTAGATGTTGCTAGGTGAATACATGGCTCGTATTAGCCGTTCCACCATCCACGCAGACTTGTGCACGACTAGCGAGTATGCTAACGGGAAGTTATTTTCCTCATCCGACACACACACGTCCCCGTAGCCCCTGGAGTTGACGAACGAGGTACAATTTGAGGTGAGATCGATCAAAACGTCCTCTTTGTCTTCAACGATGTGGTTCTTTCGGATTATCAGCGACTTCCCCACTTCAACGGGGTCCATGTCATATATAGCTGAACAGTTTATATCGTATTTATGAACGGTCTGAATTTGAACGTCTCGTAAAACGGCCGTAGCAGGAGGAGGAACAGAAGTCGTAGGAGGTAGAGATTCGGAAGGGACGTAGCTGTACTTGATGCTGACTAGTAGCAAAGCACATATAGTCAGCAAGGACAGCCAGGAAGGGATGAATTTCCTTTGAAGTCTTAGTAGAGAACATCTTGTAGCCATTCTAAGGTGAGAGAAAAAAATACAGTGATCAGAAACCAAACTGTGGGTGTACAGCTCCGGAAAAAAATTAAGAGACCATTTTGCATTTTTCTTAAATCTTCATCTCTACATAACTTATTGAAAATGCTCTGAGATATGGTAGAAATGTTGTCAGTAGTTTATTTTATACACCCAAAATGTTCATTCTACTCAAACATATGCCTATACATAGTAAAATGAGAGACACTGAACATTTGGAGTGGTCCCTTTATTTTTTTTCAAGAGCTGTATATCGAAAATGACGGTAGAAACTGAGGTGAGAAGTGAAAACCACATGTGTGTGTGTGTGTGTGTGTGTGTGTGTGTGTGTGTGTGTGTGTGTGTGTGTGTGTGTGTGTGTGTGTGTGTGTGTGTGTGTGTGTGTGTGTGTGTGTGTGTGTGTGTGTGTGTGTGTGTGTGTGTGTGTGTGTGGGAATATACCCAGTGTTGAGGAAACTACTTTTCATAAAAGAAAGTTGTGTGTGTGTGTGTGTGTGTGTGTGTGTGTGTGTGTGTGTGTGTGTGTGTGTGTGTGTGTGTGTGTGTGTGTGTGTGTGTGTGTGTGTGTGTGTGTGTGTGTGTGTGTGTGTGTGTGTGTGTGAACTGGACTGACAGTAAGTCTGGTTAAACTCGTCTTCTGGGAAATAAATGTTTCAAACAAACCTGTTTTGTAAACTGTGACAGTAAAACACTTACAATAGCCTGTTCATTGTGGTCATTATGGTGTGTGTGTGTGTGTTTGTGTGTGTGCTGAAAAAAAAATCCAGTGTTAGTGTCTGTGTGTGTGTGTGTGTGTGTGTGTGTGTGTTCCAATGAATTGAGTTGATCTACAGCAAAGCTACACATACGGAGAGATATGGTTTAAAGCTACGTAGAAAATGTAGTTCAAAGTATAATGTAAAAGAATATCAAAGTATAGTGATAGTGATATGAAATTATAAAAACTGCCATTGTTTTCTTCGCATGTCATACATAAACCAAGAAAAAAAAACATTTAAAGTAGCTATGAGGAACTTTTAAATATTTCTGAAACAAATGACATGTAAAACGAGACCATCAGTGCAAAGAACGCTATTTTAATATAGTTTTTCTTAATGCCTTTGTCATGGGTATACACTCACCCTGGAACTATAGCTGGCTTAGTAAAAAAAAACTACAGCTTTTGTCTAAAGGGAGCGCAAGAATGAACAAAAACAGATCACCTTTAAATAGCATTAGTTAATAAATAGTAATAGTAAATAAAACATTAACATGTACAATATATAAAAATAAATAACCAAATATTTCCACAGGTGAGCTGACAGTGCAGCTTCCTGGAAGAGAAACACCTGTAGTGAAATAGTCACGTCTGGAATTTGAACAATCTTCTATTACGAGGAATGTTGAATAAGTCTGGATTTTCTATGACGGTATCTAGAGCTCGTCAATGGGGGTTAAATTAAAGACGCAATGGTCAAAAATAAAATGTCATTATTTCTTTTATGGACCAAAAATGTTTCTAGCTTCATTAGTTAACAACACAAAAAATGGCCCCAAAAAAAAATGCTGCTACTAGCTACTGCAAAATGTAGTTAAACTGCTTTTGTAATATCAGGTAGTTCACTACTCTGCCCCGACACTGAATATGCCTTGTAAACAGTTATTGAACACACACTCACATTGCTCCCCGCGCAGGTACCGGTCATCCGTCCGTGCACCTCTCCAAGTCACGCGCTAAAAGTTATAAAAAGGACGATACATAACATTCACATTCAATACACCTGTTTCAATATACATAAATAACTTGTAATGAACCGTGATAACTTGAATAGCAACTTACCAAATATTAGGAGAAACAATTGAAGACTAAAGAGTAGTTGACGTTTATTTCCAGTGGCATGTCACCTTTACGCACGACTGATGCGACACCTATTGATATAATCATCTTGAACGAGATTCCCATTGATCGCAGACAGTCCGAGATTTGAATCGCCAGATGCTTGTCCAGATAATACAGGGCGTGTAGGAGAACACAGGCTAGCTGAAGTCAGTGACACCTCTGCCCAGTGACTGTCTGTGTCACGCCAAAGACGAGACGGCGTCTAAACAACCCGGAAAGAAGTAGGAGGGGCGAGTGTGTGTGTGTGCGCGACTAACTAACTAGATTCGCTCATTACAAATAAGAAGAGCATGAGAGACATGCTGTTTGGTGTCACTTGGGACGTAATGTAGAAACAAATGTGGGTTGAAAAAGGGGGATATAGTATATGGTAGTCCCGTGCGCAAATGACAGATGTTCAGAAATAGGTCTGATTACAGTAAAGGGGATGATTGGAACGAATGAAAATCCCGTGGCTGGAGTCACCTGAACTCACTCAAAAGAAAATTGTGTGTGTGTGTGTGTGTGTGTGTGTGTGTGTGTGTGTGTGTGTGTGTGTGTGTGTGTGTGTGTGTGTGTGTGTGTGTGTGTGTGTGTGTGTGTGTGTGTGTGTGTGTGTGTGTGTGTGGGGGGGGGGGTGTGTGTGTGGGTGTGTGTGTGTGTGTGGGTGTGGTTAAACTCATCTTCTGGGAAAGAAATGTTTCAAACAAACCTGTTTGTTAACTGTGACAGTAAAACATTTATAATAGTTAAGCAAGTAATGATGAGGGGGAAATTTCTATGGTCATTTAAAGGTAGAGTCAGCTATTCTGGAGAACACTTGTTTTCAAAATCTCTTTCGCCAAAATCAGTGAATATCTCCTCACGATCCGCTACCTGTTCATGTGGTCATTATGGTGTGTGTGTGTGTGTGTGTGTGTGTGTGTGTGTGTGTGTGTGTGTGTGTGTGTGTGTGTGTGTGTGTGTGTGTGTGTGTGTGTGTGTGTGTGCTGAAAAAAAATCCAGTGTTAATACGCAGCCTAGGCTCTGTAAACTGGTATGTAAACAAAGCGTATGTAAACAAAGGGGGCCACCGTGGCAACATGCACATTTACAGAGCCTACAGGTTGTGTATCAACTTCCAAATTGATTTCAGTGTACACACACAGTATGGCCAAAAAATATTTGAATTTTTTTGTTTGAATGTTTAAATAAGTGAAATATGTACAACTTACTAGGATGACAGTGCAGGCTGCAGAGGCTCTTTCCAATTGACAGTGGGAAGTCAATTTTGAGTTAAATTATTTTAATAAAATGCTTCCAGGTGTGTTTTAAAGCATGTTCGTCTGCCATACCTTCAGCAGAGCAGGATCATTTTCCATAGTGTGTGTTTGTGTGTGTGTGTGTGTGTGTGTGTGTGTGTGTGTGTTTTCCATACTGTTAAGTTACATCACAGTTAAGTTACAACAACACTTTTCACGAAGTACCTTTTACCACTATTCCACCTTTGGGCAAACAGTGTCCTTTTTCATGTAGACTTGTTGAGGTCATTTTTGCCCCATTGTGTGTCGACCTGTTTAATTCTGAGTATCGACTAAGTTATTGTTGGTGGCTTTGCGTCCGTCCTGTTTTACAGTTATCATGTTCTTGTCAATCAATAACAGTATATGTTATATGCACCTCTGCTCCGTATTGTATGTCTCTATAGATACAGTCCCCATAACAACAGAATGGGAACGTCACCTCTAAAATATTTCTAAATTTAAATTTTTTTTAATAATTTTTTTTTAAAGATTTTTTTGGGCATTTTTATGCTTTATTGATAGTGTAGAGACAGAGTTGAAATGGGGCAGAGAGGGGAGTGTCATGCTGAGAACGACCGCGGGCTGGAATCGAACCCGAGTCCGCTGCTGGCCGAGGCCCATGGGGGGGACGCCCTACCAACTGAGCTAAGGGTGTCCCATTAAATTTCAATTTTGAACAGTTTTCTGAAACACTTGAATTATTGGGCAATTCCAAATGACATGTGTTAACTTGATTTGATGTGTTTTAATATCTTTATCATCGGCTTGATTGGCCATTTCTTTATTTCTTTAAAGGTGGAGTCTGCGATTCTTGAGAACGCCTGTTGTCAAAATCACTTTTAGTCAAAATCAGTGAAAATCCACGATCCACTACTTGTACATACTGTGTGTACACTGAAAAAAAATGGTGTTAATACACAGCCTAGGCTCTGTAAACTGGTAAATGGTAAATGGACATGACTTATATAGTGCTTTTTAGCCGATTTTCTCAGCCCCAAAGCGGTTAGTGGTATGCAAACAAAGGGTATGTCAACAATGGTGCCCACTGTAGCTAGCAACATGCCCGTCTACAGAGCCTAGGCTGTGTATCAACACTGGATTTATCTTATTTTTTTTCCTTCCACGGAATATATGTATTACTATAGTACCATTTATTTTCTTCTCTCTCTTTTATTACATAATATTTGGTCCCAATTTGACCTTTGCACTATTTTGTCTAAGATTCTGTATTCCTCACAAATGTTGTAAATATTTTCCACACATTAAGCCTGACAACCAATCACTTCCTTGACAACCTCTGCTTTCGGAAAACTGTTATTGTGCTTATAACAATAAAAGGCACCTGAACTTTGGACTTGGGACACTCGGGTAACTCTTAGCGACTTCACGTCCCTGAGCAACAAGACTATGAAGCTAGCGTGTTGCTATTTGCATGTGTTATCAGCATAGCACAAAAACATACATATACAGCTCCGGAAAAAATTAAGAGACCAGTCTGAATTTTTTCTTCAATCTTTATCTCTACATTACTTATTGAAAATGCTCTAAATGACAATATTTTTATTGTGAATTTGGAAGAAATGTCTTCAGTAGTTTATATTATAAAATCAAAATGTTCATTGTACTCAAACATATGCCTGTAAAATAGTAAAACGAGAGACACTGAACATTTGGAGTGGTCTCTTCATTTTTTCCAGAACTATATTGTGTATTGTGTGTCTGTAAATGATCGCTATTGTAACACCTTTCCTGTTTTTCCTGCTTGCAGACCGTGGGGAGACATTGTTTAAAGGGAAGGGTGTTTCCTCGGAGGAAACACCTTTCACTTTTATATCAGTGTGGACGCTATAAAACACATTTGTCTTTCTCACTTTCTCACTTACCTTAGGGTTATCACACCATAATCACCATTATTTTTTAAAAATACAAACACAAACACACAACCGAAAAAGAGCGGACACACACACAAAAGACAAAACAAAATAAACAACTAACAGGGTTTACTCTACTTAACAGGTTTCTAAGACATTGTTTAAATTAAAGGTAAATGTTAAGCACAAAATAAAAAGTCAAAAAGGTGTCACTTGTCCTGGAACACTGTTTGAAGTCAGAAAGCTTCCTGAGAAGTTATTGTTTCACTGTTGTTGATTACAGCAGCAGGGCCCACAGTTTGGTTAACACAGATATTCTAGTCTTATACGTTTGGTTCCAGGTTCCTCAAAATCATTTTGTTTTGAATTATGATTATAGAATTATTCAAAGAATTACATGTTGATAAAATATGTTTTGTAAATCAACTGCTTGCCCTGCAAATGTAAACAAAAAAATTCTCCCTTTCCTGAAACTGCATAGTGCACCAAAGCTAAAAAACTCTTCTATTTTAATTTAATTTAATTTAATTAATTATTCACCTATTCTATCCTGTTATGTAGCATTTTTTTTTAAAAATGGGGCGGCAGTGGCGAAGTGGGTAGAGAGTCTGCCTCTGGAGTGCAGGGTCGGAGGTTCGATTCCCCGCCTACCCACACGTCGAAGTGTCCCTGTGCAAGACACTGAACCCCAAATTGCTCCCGATGGTCCAGACAGCGCCTTGCTTGGCAGCTACTGCCATCGGTGTTTGAGTGTATGTATAAAAAATGTGTATTGTGAAGCGCCTTGTGACCCTGGTCTGTGAAGGGCGCTATATAAATAAAGCTTTCTTACTTTGTCATTGAACTGTATACTTTCTTGTTTGATTGATGTTTTATGTCAATCTGTGAATCACTTTGAGTTGCCTTTGTGTTCCAAATGTGCTATACAAATAAACAGTAAATGGACTCCCACTTATGTAGCGCTTTTCCCTGTTTTTTTCACCGAGCCAAAGCTCTTGACATTGTTTTTGTACACATTCACCCAATCACACACACACATTCATACACCGATAGCAGCAGCTACCACGCAGGGTGCAAGCTAACTATCCGTAGAAATCTAGGGTTTAGTGTCTTGCCCAGGGACACTTGGAAACAGGGGATTGAACCAACGACCCTGTGACCCAGTGGACGACCTCCCTACCTGCTTAGCCAAAGCCTCCTATACGCATTGCCTTTGCCTTTGCCTTTGTATTGCGGAATCGGTTGCTAATCAGATGAACATTACCTTCCTCTTCCTCATTACCGTAATAGGATTTATTAGTTTAATTTGATTAGAAGGATCCCAATGACATCATACAGTTAAGAGCACAAGGAAGGTTATTGTCTCCCTGTGTACGTGTGGTTTGCATCTGAGTCTGAAATATGCAAATTATACTTGTTGCAGAAAAATGGCTACGTGATATTTTGTGAGAAAAGAATGGAGGCAATGAAATGGACCTGCTTGATTAACCTGTTTAGGGTCTGCACTGTTCACTGTTGAACTCTTGCAACAAATCTTTTGGAAAACATTCCCAATAGCAGGTGCATTCCACACCTCTCTGTCTCTCTGTCCCACCCTCACCCTAAGGCTCATTTTACAGGAATGGTAAGAATTTGAGAGTCAATAAGTCAGTCAGTTTCTGTAATATGTACCAGCCATACAGAGGAATCGAAATTACGTTTTCTCTCCAACCCACTGTGCAATAAGTACAAAAGAATAAAGTAAAATTAGATAAGTAATATAATAATAATAATAATAATAATAATAATAATAATAATAATAATAATAATAATCTTTATTTTCACAGCACCCTATCATACATAAAATGCAGCTCAGAGTGCTTTACATGCACAAAATAAAGATAATACAAAACCAAACACATTCATCACAGGCAAGAAACCAAAGCGCAAAAGATAAAATAAAAAACATAAAAATTAATAAAAGCGAGTTCAATGCATAAAACAAATATAAAAGAGATAACAACCATAACATACGACAACATAAATATATGGTGGAATTAATTAAAAGCAACAGAGATACAATACATTTATTCTAAATAGTGCAAACAATTATATTTGACTTAATGTGGTACAAATATTGTTGCTCAGAAATTATCTACAGTTTGTCTAGTTGGCTTTACAGTGTTTCCTATGTGTTGTAAACTAATAGGGGAAAAAACTATGGGCTGAGTCATCTTAAAGGATTACTTCATCCATACGAAACCAACGTTCTATCATTATAAAATCGCTATTATAATATAATGAATGAGGTTTTTCTTCCCTGTTAATCCTAACCCTACATTTTACCATGTGTGATTTCACACATGGTAAAATGTAGGGTTAGACAGTGAGACCATAAAACACTCTTTCTGCCTTTTCTCAGGCTGAGATGAACCAATTTAAAAATGTTTTGCACATTTCTAACACTACATAGGATCTCAGAGTTCATTACACCTTCATATTCCCACCGGTGAAGTAGGTCTTAAACTCTAAACTCACTGAGAATAGAAAGAGAAAGAGAAACTGCAAAGGTACACGGACAATAGGGAATCTGGGACAAGGTTTTTGTATTTCTTGTAGAGGGGCACTCCTTCATCTTTGTGAAAAGCATACAGTGTTTCAGCTCTTTACAGGGATGTGTTGGCCTTATATGGTCATTCTTATGTTTGTTTTGTGAATCACTTTTCTAAACGCTATGCACACACACACACACACACACACACGCACACACGCACACACACATACACGCACACACACATACACACACACACACACACACACACACACACGCACACACACAAACACGCACACACACACACACACGCACACACACACACACATACACACACACACACACACACACACACACACACACACACACCATGTGCTATCATACGCTGGCTATCCCATTAAGGCATGCTATACTTTATACTGTATGCTGTGGGAAGACATGACTAAAAATTGTATTGATTTTTTTACAGCAGCCTACACATATCTATCTATCTATCTATCTATCTATCTATCTATCTATCTATCTATCTATCTATCTATCTATCTATCTATCTATCTATCTATCTATCTATCTATGACATTACAAAAATGTCAAAATAAATAAAATCCTAAACATAAGATTTTTTTATTTGTTAATATTTAATTTAATTTAAATGTAATTATTTTCCTCAGGATTTTAGTATTTTTTTACATGTATTAATATATTTATTATTTGTTTTTATTGTATATTTTTTAATTGTAATATTATCTATTATTTTTTGGCACAGGCTCACCCTTTTTTCCTCTCACCCTTGCTTCACCTTTCACCCTCTCAACACAGCACGCGGCGTGACGTGTCTACATGTGACGTTGCCGTTGCCATGACGTCAATATTTCCGCATCGCCATGTTGAATTACATCAGTAGCTACTTGCTAGCTTAGCCAGGTCGACTAGAGGAGGGGACTTTTACATCATGGAAAGGATTCCCTGACCGCAACGAAAGCTGACATTTGAACGTACGTGCCATTATTTATTACACATTTACTATGAGAGTGTTATAACTTGTTAGGGACAAGATATGACCTTGGTGGCAGGCGGTGTAAGTTAGTAAGTGTGGGTGTGACAGCTAATGTGGCTAATGCTAACGGTAGCAGCTAAAATGCTAACAAAGTGAAACAGTGACTTTAAAACATGTATAACATTGAACCACGCAGTCTTGACCCGTCGTGTTAATCGCTGGTATTGTCCTTATAGTATAAACGTATCTTTAACGGCATGTAATCAAGACGAGGCTATTATTGTGGTCTCACAGCTGTTAGCTCAACTTGAATACATTCGTTTTGGATTGTCATAGCATCGACTATTTCTGACAACATCTTCTCTGTCACTATTTTTGCGGAGTCACGTTAGCTTCGCTGCATTTGAATTGTTTGCACCAATTTATGGAGAAGTATCAATACGAGTATCGGTATGTATGGCACCGATAAGCATTTAATAATATTAAATGTCGGTCCCCAATCAACCAAGTTCTAACAATACCCATCCCTAGCCCTATCCCTACCTGACAGCCACCATGTAGCATTTTCAGTATAGTCGGTGTATACTGTGCGAATATATACTGTGGTGTGTGTGTGTGTGTGTGTGTGCGTGTGTGTGTGTGTGTCGGAGAGGGAGAACTGTGTGTATATGTGTGCTTACTGTGTCTGTGTTGTCTGGGTGATATGACAGCTGTCATTCATTTCCAGTCCAGTCTTTGTTTATATATAGTGTGTGTGTGTGTGTGGCTATTAACTCTATCTGTGTTCAAGTGATGTGACAGCTGTCCTAAATAACGGGATAACATTCTCTCTTTTATGTATGTATGTCAAACACAGGTATATCTCCTTGCCCCTCTGTAGCAGTTTGGCTCTGTCCTCCAAAGCGACCATGTTGGCGCGTGTGTTCCGGCTGCATGGCCTGCTGGTGGCGTCCCATCCCTGGGAGGTGATCGTGGGGACGCTGGCTCTCACCGTCTGCCTCATGTCCATGAACAGCCTGGCAGCAACCAGCCAGATGTGCACCTGGAACGACTGCCCCAAAGTAGAGGAGGTGAGACTCAATGATACCATCAAATTACTTTTTTTATATTTATTTTATATGAAATTGATATGATATGAAATTAAATTACTTTTTGTTTTGTTACCGATTTATTTTATTTAAAGATATTTTTTTTGGCAATTTCAAGCTTTATTAGATAGTACAGAATTGAAATGGAGAGACAGAGAGACAGAGAGAGAGAGAGAGAGGGGGGGGGGGGATGACCTGCAGTAAAGGTCCACAGGTCGTATTTGAACCCGCGACCACTGCAACGAAGGCCGGAGCCAATATGTTACGCGCTCTATCCACTACGCCACCGGAGCGCTCCTATCAATTTTTTTTTATTGAATTTCAGCAAACCATACAGAACAAACATATGTGCCATGACTATGAATTTAGCTTTTGTACAGACTGGAATTAGTATTTTTTCAGTCTTCAAAATTATTAATAGCACAAGACAGAAGAATGTGTCATGGGATGTTTTTGGTCATGATCCACTACCTGTTAATACACAGCCTAGGCTCTGTAAACGTACATGCTTCTTGCTGCAGTGGGCCCCTTTTGTTTACATGCCCGTTTACAGAGCCTAGGCTGTGAATTAACACTTGATTTATTTTTGGTACACACACTGAACAGACAAGAAGTAGATCATGAAGAGATATTCTCTGATTTTGACAAAGTGATCTAACAACAAGCTTTCCCCAAAATAACTGACAAAGAAATACTCCAAGTAGAATTCACAATATATAAATATATATATATCTGTCTGTTCTTTTATTTTTTTCTCACAGCAAGTCCACAGCAGCGACATAATCATCCTCACCATCACTCGCTGCATGGCCATCGTTTACATCTATTTCCAGTTCAAGAATCTGAGACAACTGGGATCCAAATATATACTGGGTCAGTATGACAGGAGGCTATAGCTTCTTCAGCACTTTGAATGGCCTTGTGTCTGAATTGTGCTATATAAATACACTTGCCCTGCCTTGCCTTTCCTTGTCTTGCCTTCTTCAGCCCTGAACTAGTCTGACCCTGGCTTCATATATCACTTGGGTTTTACTATAGAAATAACACAAATCTATATTTAACATTGTGCTAACATTGTATTTTTTCTTCTTACAGGTATTGCTGGATTATTCACAGTATTTTCCAGCTTTGTGTTCAGTTCAGTCGTCATCCACTTCTTTGGGAAGGAGCTGACGGGCCTTAAGTAAGTCTAACAAATGCACTAACATACTTGTTGTGTAGCAGACACATCATCGACTAATACAAACTACTTCAACAGTTTATAGTAGCTTTTAGAGCCTGTTAAAGTATTGATTTCAATCTTAGAATTTAAAGATACAGTGTGTAGAATGTATTGGCATTTTCTTTAGAACAAACTTGCTAAAATGGAATATAATATCCACGAGTATGTTTTATCAATGTATATAATCGCTTTGAAAATAAACTTTTTTTAAAAAAATTAACTTTAGAATGTACTTCTCTGTAGCACTTTGAGATTCCAGTAATATAAAGTGCAATACAAATAAAATGTATTATCGTTTATTATTAATGTGCCTTTTATATTTACATGTGTAAATAAATATTCTCCTGTCATTCCTTTGTTGACGTTTGCCTCCTCTCTCTCTACAGTGAAGCGCTGCCATTCTTCCTCCTGCTCATAGACCTTTCTAAAGCCTGCACTCTGGCCAAGTTTGCCCTCAGCTCAAACTCTCAGGTAAATGTCAATGAAATACGATTTGACTTCTTTCAGATATTTAGATGAAAAACAATAAAAAAAATGTTAGTGGACATATTTCACACAGACGCACAGTGAGTGTCAAAATAAAAGCATATATTAAAGACGCCGATATGCATATGCTGTTTGGTCGTTGCAGTGTCACGGTTACATTTTTATCCAATGACACGATCTATATGGATGTATTGTTACACCCCTATGAAGTATGTAGTCTAACTGTGTGTGTGTGTGTGTGTGTGTGTGTGTGTGTGTGTGTGTGTGTGTGTGTGTGTGTGTGTGTGTGTGTGTGTGTGTGTGTGTGTGTGTGTGTGTGTGTGTGTGTGTGTGTGTGTGTGTGTGTGTGTGTGTGTGTGTGTGTGTGTGTGTGTGTGTGTGTGTGTGTGTGTGTGTGTGTGTGTGTAGGAGGAGGTGAGAGAGAACATCTCCCAGGGAATGGCCATCCTGGGCCCGACCTTCACCCTGGACGCTCTGGTGGAGTGTCTGGTGATCGGCATCGGCACCATGTCGGGTAAGACACTTCCTCACGTCTTGAGTCTTTTCGGACATCAATCATGACTCTAAAGCTCCCTGCTCTCCACATACGTTAGAAAAAATGTTAAAAAAGTACTTAATTGATTTTATATCTATATATTTTCATTTCTTAAATAAATAAATACCTTACATATCAAATGTGATACAAAAAAGTCATATATGGACCGTTTAAATTTTTTTTTTTTAGAAATTGTGGCAAAAGATCCAATGAACTTCATTATCTGCCTATTATTTTACGTGTCAGGCTTCAGAGTAGCCATTTTAACTAAACCTATGTTGTCTTGTTTTCCAGGTGTGCCTCAGCTAGAGATCATGTGTTGTTTCGGCTGTATGTCCGTTCTGGCAAATTACTTTGTCTTCATGACGTTCTTCCCCGCCTGTGTCTCCCTGGTCCTGGAGGTGAGTGAGGATTGAAGCATTTTTGTGAAAATCAGTGAATATCTCCTGCCTGTCTGTACTGTGTGTGTACTGAAATTTATTTATTTTAATGTTTATTTGACAGGGACAATACATACAACATTGCCACAAAAAATGGGAAAATGTGATGCATATAAGACGTCTAGCTTCAGCTAATTTGCAGTCAAATGGTGTTAATACACAGCCTAGGCTCTGTAACCTGCTATGTAAACAAAGTGGGCCATACGTAGCCAGCAACATGCCTGTCTACAGAACTTATCTAACACTGGATTCTTTTTTCAGCGCAAGGAGGTATTCACCGATTTTGACAACAATAAAAAAAAACAAGCTCTTTCCAGAATCGCAAATTCAAAATTAGTCTTCTCGGCAAGATGTATTTATTTTCTCTTAGCATTTCACAATCAATTTTGGTGTCTGCGTGTGTGTGCATAGGTGTCCAGGGAAAGTCGAGAGGGCCGTCCGATCTGGCAGCTGAGCCATTTTGCCCGAGTGCTCGCTGAAGAGGAAGACAACAAGCCAAACCCTGTGACACAGAGGGTTAAAATCATCATGGTGAGAAACTGACTTCTACTGTTAGGGCCACAGGAGAGCGATAACATTAGAGGAGGAAGTTTTTTATTCATTATGTACTTCAAGAATAAGGTCGAAATGTTGAAATAAGACGAAATGCAATGTTGAGAATAAAGACGACAGCTCCAGACTACAGTAAATCTGAAAAGATATTGACTGATTCAAACTTCCAAGATCAAATTCTCAAAAGCAAAACATTATTAAAACACAAATGGTACATCTTTGTTATTATCATAAGGCACACAATGGGCTACAACCTCATTTTGACCAGACGTCCTCAAAGATAAAACAGTTATTAATAACATTGCTTTCTATGTGCAAACATTTTAAAGGTTGTAACGAAAATGCAATTTTTTTTGTGTTTAAATAACATTTTGCTTATGAGTTATTGATCCCAGAAGTTCAAATATGTAAATGTCTTTCCAACTTTACCGCAGTTTTGAACTGTCAAGTTTATTCACAATTTATTTATTTCAAAAGTTGCAGTTCAAAGTGCATTATAAATGGAAAAAAACTTCCTCCACAATCTTTTTTCTTTCCTGTGGCCCTAATACTCTAACATTGTAGTTATTTAGGTGTCTTTCTTAAAATAGGAATTATGAAGCATGTACATTCTAACTGTGGCGTCTTATTTCATAATGTCCTCCCCTAGTCTCTGGGCCTGGCGTTGGTTCACGCCCACACCAGACTAGCCTCCGAGCCGGGTCAGAACCGCACTGCAGACGGGCCGATCACCAAGAGGCTGGAGGCTGGGACCATGCTGCCTCTAAAGCTCAACAGGTACAAACATTACGTCACTATGAATGGCTTCAAGACTGATCCAACTGATCACAGACAATGGTTGACGTCATCAGTGATGTTTTAATGATGGAGAGACCCACATATAAGTTAAAAATGATGGAAGATTTGTTTTTTTAAAAGCAGGGTGGAAATGGTAAGGGAAATGTACATGTCAATAAAAGATGCCTTTTTTATACACTAATACATCCCCCCAAAAAAAGCCATGCTGAGTTTTTAGTCGTATATTTGCATTTGCAATTATAAGTATCTTAACATATTCAGCATTATAGCAAATGTTACATTCTCCTGTGTCTGTAAGTTTGAAAAAAAAAATTATAATTTTTGTATCATTATTATTTTATTTGAATTGCTCAGTAGCTTCGGCAATGGTAACTATTGGTAATCCATGCCAATAAAGCCCCCTTGAATTGAATTGAAAGCTATAAAATCATTAAAATTAGCATTAAATAAAGATGATTGCCAGTCCATATATACATTTGCTTGTGATTTTCGTCCTAATCCATCACTGTGTCTGTCTCTCTCCCTTTAACATGGTGAATAAAATAGCTAATTTCATAAAAAAATAAAATAAAATTTAAATAAAAAATACAATCCTATTTCCTAATACTATTGTCCCTGTCTCCTCCTCCCTCCAGCATGGACTTGGAGCAGTTGATAACCCTCGGCCTGGCCCTGCTCTTGGCTGTGAAATACGTTTTCTTTGAGCAAACGGAGAACGAGTCTTCCCTCTCCCTAACGAGTCACATCATCAGTTCCCCTCAGACCCAGAAGTCCAGGGTTTCAAATGACTGCTGCAGGCGGGACGTCCCAACTCCCAAAGCTCACAAGACTATGAACGGTCCCATAGCTACCAACGGAACCAACTCTATAGCAACCAACGCTGCCAGTTCCACACCTGTGTCACACGCTAAACTTTCCCCCGAGGCCGACATGGCAGTAAAAGAGAAAGGTGAGACTTATAATTGGCTTAATCACGTCTGGGTTCGCTGATTAAAATGTATAAACACCGTCTGGGGGGTTATATATGGTGCCGCGAGGAATACAATTGCCGAACGGTGAAAGTACAGGTAAAGTGGTGGTAGACAATGCTTTTATAGACGGTAAAGCTACTAACAAGCTACAATATGGTACAAGGACACTGATACCTCACAATGTGTAAGGTAGCAGTAAGATTTGACCTCCAAAATATAATCAGTTCATCCTTGGATCAGATAGGCCTTTCACACCAAAATGAACCAAGAGTCAGTTCCAGGCTGGTGTTGGGGTCAGTTCAAAACTGGTTACAGCCTTATCCCAGTTATGAACCGGTTGGTTTCACATCGACCGGAGACAGCCATGGAGCAACGTCATGACGTCACTGTAAACGTGTGTGTACGTCACCCGACGCCGCTGCTCTTGTGGCTAACGCTAAAGCTACCGCTAGCTTTAAGCACAACAACAGCGGCGAATACGTCTTATTTTTACACTTGTTGGCTCTCGCTTTGCTTTCTTAAGCAAACAGGACCCATACAGCGTATTCTCGCCGGTCAATTTGATCGCTACGTTCGGTAATTATGTTATGTTTACGTCTCGTAGTAGCGGTGTTTTTAAATATGGCGGGCATGAGGTTTGAGTTGCTCTGGTTGGTCAGGATAATCCCTCCCCCAACCGTTCGCGCAAGCAGTTCTTATCAAACCCTGCTCAATCCTGGGGTATGAGTTCCCCCGGTTTTTACGGCCCGGAGCAGGCTCTCTGGCGGTGTGAAACCAAAACACTGGCTCTAACTCCGAACAAGCCCAGAACTAGCTCCGATTTTGCGGCGGTGTGAAAGGCCTAACAGTGGACATTTGTGCTAAATTTGACAAAAATTCCTCAAAGCGTTCATGAGATATTGCGCTTACAAGAACCTTACAGAAAAAGACGAAAGACAGTATACTTCCGGTCTGTGGCTATCACCTACACAAAGGCATAAAACTTTTATTTTTTTAAAGTAACAGCTGTGTTTTTAACGTGTTTGTATTTCTCCTGATTTCTCGACTACAGAAGCACCTCAGCCTCCAGCAGTGGCAGTGGAGAGCAGCCATTTTGTTTCATGCTGTGGAGAATCTCCGGCCCAGTCGCCTGTTGTCCCTCAGTCTCCTGTAGTTCCTCAGTCTCCGGTTGTCCCTCAGAGCAACTGTAACTCAGAGCCGCGGACACTAGAGGAATGTATGGCCGTACTGTCAGACCCTGAGGTGAGCTGATAGAGCAGGTGGAAATCTAATAAAAAGCAGAAATTGTAACTTTTAATTGAAACTTACTTGTATATTGACATTTATTTGACATCTTCTCTTTTACCTGTATGACAATCTTTATTATTTCCTGCTATATATCGTTTTATTTGTATTTTACTAGTATTATTTTTTCTTAACTTTTTAGTTTTCCTTATTTGTTTTCTATTTTTTTTTTCAATACATTCTGTGAAGCATTTTGTGCTGCATCCCATGTGGAAAAAAAAAAGCTATACATTTTGTTGTTGATTTATTTAATAATATAAGAAAATCCCTGTTATCCCCTTGAACCTCCCCAGCTCGGCGCCCGTTGTCTTAGTGATAAAGAGGTGATGCTGCTGGTGGATTCTCGTAACATATTAAACTACAGACTGGAGTCAGTGCTGGAGACGCCAGAGAGAGGCGTGTCTGTGAGGAGGGACTTGCTCTCTGCCAAACTGCCTGTTACCTCCGCGCTCACACACCTGCCTTACAAGGACTACGACTATTCTAAGGTAACGGCAATAAGCATGTCTGTATATGTGTAATCTACTCATTGTCTACACTGATTATTACTACAGTGTAACATCGCCGTTATAAAATTATTGATAATGAACTTGTTGACGCTATATACCTGTAACTTTTCCTGATGTCAATATTTTTTACTTTACTTTAATCTTTAATCTTTATTCAACACAATTTAATTTTAATTTAATTTTTTTACAGTCCAGCATACATTAAACCAACAAAGCACAATATAACTTTAAATAAATAAATGAGCAAAATAAAAATGTTTTATTTGGCCATCTTTAAATCAATACTCCATGCTGGTAATTATTTGATCATTTCATCATAAACAACATTGTTTCAGCAAAAACAATTTATTTTTCACTTATTTGTAAGTGCTTTTTGTGTCTGTGACTGTTTGCCATAGTCTACTTGCAGTTGCATTTATTTACTCTGTATTATTGTGTCATCGTTGTCTAGGTGATGGGAGCGTGTTGTGAGAATGTGATTGGCTACATGCCGGTGCCAGTGGGAGTGGCCGGTCCGCTCTTATTGGACGAGAAGCAGTTCTACGTCCCCATGGCGACCACAGAGGGTTGCCTGGTAGCCAGCACCAACCGAGGATGCAGGGCGCTTTCTGTAAGTGACGGACAGCTGACTCTAACGTGTGTGTGTGTGTGTGTGTGTGTGTGTGTGTGTGTGTGTGTGTGTGTGTGTGTGTGTGTGTGTGTGTGTGTGTGTGTGTGTGTGTGTGTGTGTGTGTGTGTGTGTGTGTGTGTGTGTGTGTGTGTGTGTGTGTGTGTGTGTGTGTGTGTGTGTGTGTGTGTGTGTGTGTGTGTAAATTGAGGACGTTTTGGCCGGTTCTCACTTTGGGACAGGCCTTTAAAGGGCTGTTTGACAGGTAACACTATGTTTGAAGGTTCAGGTATGAATAAGGTTTAGGTTAGGGTTAGTGAAAGGGTTGGGGACAGACATTTAGTTCCGATGGTTAGGGTAAGGGTCTAGGGAATGCATCATGTCAATAAATGTCCTCACAAATATAGCCATACCTACATGTGTGTTTGTTTGTGTGTGTGTGTGTGTTCATGTTTGTTATTATAACTCTTCTGGTCTGGTTTTCCCCTCCAGTTAAGCCATGGTTGCCGTAGCAGCATCCTGGCTGACAGTATGACGCGCGGCCCGGTGGTGCGTCTGCCTTCGGCGTGTCGCGCTGCGGAGGTCAAAGTCTGGCTGGAGTCACTCGATGGGTTCAGCTTGATCAAAGACGCCTTCGACCAGACCAGCAGGTTGGTGCAAACACTCACAGAGGAATACTAGTGAAATGATACATTTTTAATTTTATTTTTTTTTTTATTTTTTTTATTAACCTTTATTTATCCAGGAAAGTCCCAAAACAGTTACAAGTTAATTAAAATAATAAAAAAAAAAACCAGTTACAAGTAAAGGAGGTCGTCTCTAGTGCTCTCAGCCTGGATTTAAAAGCATTCACAACACACACACTTCTGTATTTCTGTTTGGTAAAATGCTGTTGTTTTATTGAGGGATGTTAATGGTTAAACCGTTGACCAATGAGAAGGCTTTAAACCGATTAATACTATTAGTTACACATTCTGCATGTCAATTAACTCATGGAGGCGTGTCAGTAAGTTTAAACTAACCAAACGGCAGGTTGAACATGTGTACTGATAAAGTTTTAAGGCTTTATACTTGCATTGTATGGAGCGCCAAACTGTTAATAATTGGTTAATGAGTGCCGGTAATTCATAAATGAGAATTTGCTGTTGCTGTTTGCAGGTTTGCCCGTCTGGAGAAGGTGTTGGTGGCGTTAGCCGGGAGGAACTTGTACATTCGCTTCCAGTCTCAGACCGGAGACGCAATGGGAATGAACATGCTCTCAAAGGTACGGACACTATGGCATGAGGACACTGTTGTTAAAGTGTGTGTGTGTGTGTGTGTGTGTGTTCCCCCTGTCCCTCCTCTGTTTACTTTAACTTTTATGCTGCCTGCTACAGTATATAGATGTCTAAGTAGCAGTGTGAGGGTACGGGGGAATAATTTTTCTTTTAAATGTAAAGTATGCAACTACACCAAAAAATTACAATAAAGAACTTTGCATTTTCCTGTAAAAAGTGTGTGTGTGTGTGTGTGTGTGTGTGTGTGTGTGTGTGTGTGTGTGTGTGTGTGTGTGTGTGTGTGTGTGTGTGTGTGTGTGTGTGTGTGTGTGTGTGTGTGTGTGTGTGTGTGTGTGTGTGTGTGTGTGTGTGTGTGTGTGTGTGTGTGTGTGTGTGTGTGTGTGTGTGTGCGCGTGCGCGAGTGTGTGAGAGTGTTTTTTGAGTTTTAAAATAGACCTTTATTTCTTTTTACCAAAGTTCCTAATTGACTTCTTTGTGTGTCTCTCTGTAGGGCACAGAGAAAGCCCTGCACAGACTGCAGCAGCAGTATCCAGACATGGAGATTCTGGCCGTCAGTGGAAACTATTGCACCGACAAGAAATCTGCTGCAATCAACTGGATCTTAGGCCGCGGCAAGTCTGCTGTGTGTGAGGCCACTATCCCCGCCAAGGTGGTTAGGGAGGTAAGACAATCTATTGGACAACATTTAGCTTGGAAGCTCCTAGTTCCCAATGTGTAGATGTGTTTGCGTCAGTAGTCACATGTATGCGACCGGCACAATATATCCTACATTTTGATGTAGAAACAATCCATGTAGGGTTTAATTTGTGGGAGTGGGAGGCAGTTATAATGTCGGGTTTGCTGTATTTTTATTTTACATCTGTTCTACACTGTAACTGTTGGTTTTCCCACCTTGTTTGGATTGTAAAGGTGGAGTCAGTGATTCTGGAGAACGCTTGTTGTCAAAATCACTTTTTTGTCAAAATCGGTGAATATCTCCTCATTATCCACTACCTGTCTGTTCTGTGTGTGTGCGCGCCCTGGAAAAAAAAACCAGCGTAAATACACAGATCTCACCAGAATCACTGACTCCACCCTTTTTAAATCACAATTTTACATATTTAATGTCTAGTTATTCCTCATTTAAACAACCCATTATTGATGTTGTATTGTATTATTGTCTCTTGTCTGTTGCAGGTGTTGAAAAGCAGCACTGCCTCTCTGGTGGAGCTGAACATCAATAAGAACCTGGTCGGCTCGGCGATGGCGGGGAGCGTGGGAGGGTTCAACGCTCACGCTGCTAACATCGTAGCTGCTATCTACATCGCATGTGGACAGGTGAGACAGCCATCAGCATGTTTGAGTCTTCAATTATATGCTGTAAACATAGATACACGAATATTTAAGAAAAATCCAGACTGGTCTCTTAATTTTTTCTGGAGCTGTATGTATGGATTGTAATTATCAAATGTATCATAAATATAGTGTAGCAAATTGTATGTATACAGATAGATTGTATATATAGAGAGATTAGAAGGGAACACAGGACATCTGGCAATATCCAACTAATTATGCATACATTTGCATATCTCTAAAAAACAAAAATCTGGATGACATCTATTGCAGTATGTCCGTCCTGGGAGAGGGATCCCTTACTCTGTCGACTGACTCTCCCTGAGATTTCTTCAATTTTTTTTTATTCCCGGTAAAGGGTTTTTACTGTTTTTTCTCAGCCGAGCTAAGGGTGTAAGGGCAGGGTATCATATTGTATCATATATCATATTGTATGAAATGTAAAGCCCACTGAGACAAATGTATTTGTGATTTTGGGCTATACAAATAAAACTGATTTGATTTGATTTGGATTTGATTTGGATGTTTGATAAAGCCACAGTTAAAAATCTTTATTTCATTTTCACAACATGAGTCTCCAAAGTCCAGAGCAGATTTTGAATACATTTTTTTTCATTTCATTTAATAAATCAAAATGTATCAATTGAGCAATCTATAACATGTTGTAAAAGTAGGTCAACATAACACTCTTAACCCATATCTAATCTACTCTTCCATGTCCCTTGTCCCAGGACCCTGCTCAGACAGTGGGCAGCTCTAGTTGTATCACCCTGATGGAGCACGCGGGTCCCTCAGGAGAAGACCTGTACATCAGCTGCACCATGCCCTCCATCGAGCTGGGCACGGTGGGGGGAGGAACCAACCTGGCCCCACAGCAGGCCTGTCTGCAGGTACATACAGCCCATTAATGCATTTAAGAGCACCTTTTAAGACATGTATTGCAGGATGTCCGTCCTGGGAGAGGGATTCCTTCCTCTGTCAACTCTCCCTGAGATCTCTCAATTTTTCTTAATCCCGTTAAAGGGTTTTTTACTTGGAGTTTTTCTCTCAGCCGAGCTAAGGGCAATGTGAAGCCCACTGAGGTTCATGCCTATTTGTGATATTGGGTGTTACATATAAAACTGATTTGATTTGATTTGATTTGACCTTGCACAAGTGGACAAGATGTTTTTAGTTATATTGATTATTATTTTTTTCACTTTTAAGGCAAAAATTTAAAAAAAAATTAAGCACTGGTCAGTTTTGAGTTTAAAAAAAAAATCTATTTTGCTTCCATAACATGTCTTCTTTCGTGCTGAAATAAATCTAAGGTCGAAAATGTACATTAAGGTGTTTTTATTTGACTGAACCTGGTCTGTTGGTGTGTTTTAGATGCTTGGAGTCCAGGGCACCAGTTCGTCCGCTCCCGGGGAGAATGCTCGTCAGTTGGCGCGTGTGGTGTGTGGGACGGTGCTGGCCGGAGAGCTGTCACTCATGGCTGCTCTGGCTGCGGGACACCTGGTCAAGAGCCACATGACTCACAACAGGTCAGGGGTTTACATGTTTACAATGAGAACTACTTTTTTTTTTACTTTATTTATTTTTCTGTTTATTATATTTTTCATATATGTACATATACAGTATGATGTGTGTGTGTGCGCGTATGTGTGTGTATATTTTTCCGTATTTATATATTATAATGTCTTAGTTTCTTCTCTATGGAATACTTTATACGATTTACCGGTATGTATATTTGAAGAATGTTCAATAAAGTTAATTGGAGTAAAACGTTAAATATTTGACTTGTGTATTTAATGCATTGTTAACATTGTAGTTTCCCTTGTGATCACTGACTTTCTTCTATTGTTCCCTCCCCTCTCCTCTAGATCTAAATTAAACTTGACCGAAAATATTCCTTCTAAGTCGGAGACGGCTGCGTGACATTAAAAACGTTTGACTGTCCATCGTCAAAGAGTCAGGCCAGACCGATCCAGCGCTCCAGCTGACTGAACTACAGAGTGAGATCCAAGAGGACTACAAACATGGTCTCCTCAATGTTCTGATCGGAATGCTGTGGGTCGCCATGGAGATCTACATGTTAAAAGACTAAAAAGAAAAGGCTTATAACAGACTCAACACATGCTGAAGACAGCAGCCCTGTGTGCTAGCTTTGTGTGTGTGTGTGTGTGTGTGTGTGTGTGTCACGTGCAACTGATTTGCATACACATTCTTTGGATTATGTCGCGGTTGCTTGTTCGTGCCAATTGTCTTCTACATTGCACTAATGTTCTGGAACGCTCTGGCTGTGAATTATTGATTGCGTTTGGATCCGTAAAATCCACCACGTTTCAACGAGTCTTGTGCCTATTAAGAGAGTCTTAAAGCTATAGTGCGTGACTTTTTCATATAAGTGAATGATACTTACATTTGGCGATGGCTCATACATTCAAGCCATCGCTAAATTAGTTGACACAAAGTTGGTTAAGCCTCTCAGCTCCACAAAACTCTCTCCGTATTTCTCAGTATGGCAGCGTTTACAAACTGGTGTCGCCACCGACACTGGTGCAGGAGCTCAGAAAAAATCCCAAGAAGAGCCCAAGAAATGTTTCAGTTGTTGATTCTACTGCTAAGAAAAAAACCTGGACGTACAGCAGAAGGTATAAAATCCACGTAGGATCACCTAAGGCTTTACCTCATGTAGATGCACTGACAGTGTTGCTGTAATTACTCAGAATTCCCTCATGGGGGCGCCAGAAGTTACGCACTATAGCTTTAAAAAGGCCCATGACATCATACAATGTCAAGATGAAAACTTTCCACATTAATTATTGAATGGTTTTCCATCTAAAAAGTGCATGAAGTCAGATCTTGCCAAATGCTTTTTTTATTTAATTTGTATTTATTTTTTTGAGACCGCTGTTACTGTGGTAGGTGACGTTTGCTCAAGCTTTTAAAATGCCAACGCGCTGCCTGAATGTCTGTGTGTCTTAAATCAGTGTCGTATGAAGAGACGCTACTGTATACTGAGTATATACTGTGGAACAAACGGCGCTGGTTCCAAGGAGGAAAAAAGCACCTTTGAGTTTGTTAACTAAAGACTTTGTTTTAACTGCCGGCAGAGGATATGTTTCTTTGTGTTAAAGCTGGGGTATATGATTTGGGGGGAAAATAGCAGTTGGGATAGAGATTCGAATCCAAATACCTCAACCTCTCCACTTGTTCTCTTTGGTCCCTCCCCTATGGCCCCTCCCTGACACGCTCTACACCAACAAAGTCGTGCCAAAGTGAATGGACAGTCCCAACAGCCAATAAGAACAGAGAATCGGAGCCTCGCTCTGATTAGTCAAAGTGTACAGCTCATGTTAACTTTGACCAATCAGAAATCATATACCCCAGCTTTAAGTGGAAAATACAAGCCATATTAATTCATTCATTGATTAGAGTGTTATGGTACACTGTATGTGTGGCATGTTGGCTCAAAATCAGTGAACATCTCCTCACAATCCACAACCTCTACACACTAAAAAAAAAGTTTTGATGCACAGCCTAGGCTCTGTAAACGGGCATGTTGCCAGCTATGGTGGGCCCCTTTGTTTACACACCAGTTAACAGAGCCTAAGCTGTGTATTAACACTGTGTTTTTTCTTCTTCAGCGAAACACAGTACGGACAGGTAGCGGATCATGGGGAGATATTCACTGATTTTGACAAAGTGATTTTGACAACAAGTGTTCTCCAGAATCACTGACTCCACCTTTTAAAGCATTGCCTATAAATACTGCATTTTTTGTTGTTGTCTGTTTCGGAAAGCAATGCAGCTCATAAGTGGCCTTACGTAAAGTATGTCTGTTGAGCCTAGATGTCCTAGATAGAATATTCAATTTTAAGCTTTTCATTTCAAATGGTTTTATGTTTTATTTTGAAAAAAATATATAACACTATGACCCATCTCAATGACGTCTCTGGTGTTTTTTCTCTCACAGGGTTTCCTGCAGGCTCTTAAAAGCATGACAAAAATTTATAATTAAATATTTTCTAAATTAAAAAATTAAAATGACTGAACTTTCTTTACAAGGGTCTTACATTTTTTGATTGCCCTTATAAATATTTGACAAATAAGGGCTTTTTGATTTTGATAGAGTATATACTCATACTTCACAACGCTATTGGTACAGTATATCAATGCGAGTAGGTTAATGAGAGTTTATAATACATTTTCTTAACTAAAAGTAGGCTAACTTAAAATCGCAGTATTCCCAATATATCCTTCCAACTTTTGCCAGTATGGCCTGACGTAAATAAAATTTTAAGTAGCATTTAAAAAAGGTATTAAAGAAGTCATATATAATTTTGTACCTTGAACAAAAAACAACTCCAAACAATGAAAAACTTGAGGATAAACGTATTTATTTCACTCTTAGAAGAATTGTGTCTCTGTCCGTCACACAGTACATTTGCAGGTTGATTCCACAGCATTAGTATGAACAAATTATTTACAAAAATGTACTTAACTGATTACATTCAATTACATTTTTCTCAACAGCTTTTGCTTCTAACTTCCAACTAAAACCTTTAATAGAAATGTCTGTTGTGGGTCTTTAAGAGTCCGCCTTGCGTTTCTCCACTCAGCCGATCGGCCGAATATCATCTGGCATCACACACGCCCACAATACATCGCTATTAAGCGTCAAAACAAACAAGTCAAGATATTGATAAAATAGCTATAAATCTATCATTGATAAGGGACGAAGAGAAAAACTATTTGTGCTGCTATGTGACTATAGTTGACGGGACAAAATTTGGTACAGGTTCCAAATATTTTTGAATAAAAATAATTGTCTGTGAAATTAAGAATATAATGACACATTTAATCCAAATTATGAATGCTTAAAAATCGCTTAATTGTTTAGCTTGTGGCAACTTTTAAACTGCAAAGTCCAGAGTTAAGTTTTGACAGTTTCTTAATTCAAAAAAAAATATTTTGAAATGTATAAGGATGAGCAAATAAAACATCTTATAAAGAATTTGAAGAACACTGTTACTTAAAAAAAAAAATAATAATCTACTTAAATTGAACGTAGATCGTAGGACTTAATTCTGGACTTTACAGCTCATGAATTTGTATTAGCAGTATTTTTCAACAGAACATGATACACCAATCTTGTCCGAATACAATAACATAATAATTTGAGTACTTTAACAGCCAGGCAACCTGCCAGAAAGCTCAATCAAAAGCTTATATCGAAATCAAATTAAAATTAATCTTCAATTCTCCATAACACTAGCCCTTTGTAAAGTATACTCTGCTAGACCTCTGTGAAAAAACAATTAAAATGTCGCCTGTTACGTTCTTTAAGTCCGTAAATATATCGTAGAATTAAAATTTGAAAGTATTAGTAATAAGGGGTACTATCATAGACATAAATTCTTTATTATGTCTATGGTTCTCTAGCCACGAGGCACTTCGCTAGTGATTTTACTAGTAGCTTACAGCTTACAGCAAATTTCATCCCATCTGATGATTCTGATACAATATATTCTCTAAGGCATTTGGGCTCGACTCTTTCACATAAAAGCTATTATTTTTTTATTTCCGACCATCAGATGTGAAATGTAAGTGACGCCATTTTACAATTTGAAACATTCAAAAATTCAAAATATGTGCTATCATCATAATGACACTACGACCATTTTTCTTTCTTTACAATAACAAGCAAAATAATGTACATTTTACTTTATTTTGTACATTAAAATACACAACAAACAGAGTCACCTCCCCAAAATCGTCCCTCCGTCGACACCAATGCGGTGTTTTCATAAGGGGGACGGGGAGAGGTTAGAAATGTTAAGTCTTACATCATAGGGGTCATGAGTACAGATGACAACATGACAACCCTCTGGACTTTAACACAAAGAATCTACCGCTGTTGTTTGTTTACTAGCAAAAAGTTAGCAGCTTTAAAAGAAAGCTTTTCCAAAAAATACTAATTATGAAAAAAATTATTAAAATCAAAAGTTAACACAAAATAGGTAGATAGCTAGAAATGGCAAGAATAAAATATCTCAGTCTTTCTTTTAGCGATAATTTTTTTTACAAAGCTCTTATTGAACATACGTACATGTATATATTAATATATCTGTAAGAAAAAGAGGGACAGTTGGCTGCTATGATAAGCTTGTTTACTGCAATAATTTCCATAGGGAGGGAGGGTAGGACTAGGCCCGCTATTGGATTGCATTCATATCCATTGAGAAATCAAAAAATAACTTAATTATGACCGTTTTTAAGTCTTATTGAGACACTTAAAATAGATCTTTAGAATAACAATTTAGTATTTTATCAATTGAATTACAATGAACAATTGGTTTACAAACATATTCTAGTCTCACTTTTGGACCAATGTGCCTAAAAAATATATTTTTTTAAATGTATGATCATAGAATTATTTCATGTTAAGAAATTTAGATTTTTATGAAGCTAACCGCAAGCTTTTCAAATGTAAACAAATCCCCCTCCTCTGAAACTGCATAGTGCACCTTTAAAACATACACAGGCCAAGAGTAAGAGTTGTCAATAATAGATATTTGAATGCAGCCACTAGAAGAACCCACTATGACCCCCCCCCTCCCCTATTGGAACTAACATGCAGCTAAGAATTGTGAAGGAGCAAAATCACTCTAACTAGTCTCTCGTCATGGCAACAAAGCCACAGTCAGTCTGAGTGTTGAGAGCCGGGACCTCAAAGCCAAACGTGCAGCTCAGTCCTCAAGTCTAAACTCTGGGAGAATTGAGAGAGAAAAATAAATAGTATTTAGAATCAAAAACCTTTTATTTAGTGTACAACAAAATTCAGCAGCAATCCTCAAGGTGTTCTACTGTATATAAATATGAACAGTGTATACTTAACTAATAAAGATAATGCATTTTTTGTAAGCACTGCAAATCATTTTTACAGTAATCATAAACAAATAAAACAAATAAAGGCCTGACATATTTCACGTTGTGTAATGAATGTAGAATATATGAAAGTTCATTTAAGTGGATAAAAAAAGTTTGTGTACATGTATAATAAGACAAAGTACTAAAGATTGAGAGGTAAGTCTAGTTAAGTTAACCCCTTTGTGTGTTACCTTGGTTGCTCAGAACAGGATGGGTTTTCCAGCAGTCTTCTCCTGGACGTAGGAGGTGAAGCGCTTGAGGAACTTTGGGTATTCCCTCTTGGCCACGGCCCGGAGCACAGAGGCAGGAGCCCAGCCTCCAGGGTTCACTACACACAAACATATACAGCATGTTTAGATGAGACCAAGCCAAGGTAGGCAAGTGTGCCGATAATGCATTACAACAGGCTTTTTATTTTTAGTTTCTTAGGCATTTAACTTAAAGCATGGAATTGGAGTTTTCACACACACACACACACACACACACACACACACACACACACACACACACAATCAACTGTCAGAAAATTATCACACTTTTAGTCAATACATTTATAAAATCCAAGCCCATAATCAGAAACAAACATTAGAATTTTTTTTTTGTAAATGATAGACTTTCAATAATTATTTTATTTTTTCACAAAGTAGAAACTTAAGTCAATTCTGTCCAAGACTTTTCAAGACCTACAAATACCTTGATCACTAACAAAGCTAACAAGAGAACATATGGACCCTCACCATTGGCGACGTAGGTGATTTTACAGGTGAGATTGTCTCTGCTGATCTCTTTGTCTCCCTCTGGTGGACTGACCAGCGTCTGGCAGATCATCCCAATGTTGATCTTGGCTCGAACACATCGGCTGGTTAACTGTGAGGAGACAGGGGGAGAAGTTAGGGAAAAGCAGCACGCAAACATATTAACAAAAACACCCCCCCCCACACACACACACTAAGACCCAAAACTGTTAAGTTAAAACTGTACAAAACCTTAGAGAAGAAGTAAATAACTTAAATGTAAAAATGTAATTGAATTAAACTGTGAAAAAAGGGATTGAAAACTGTCTGTAGGTGTAAAAATATGAACAAAAAATGTGCAACTAAAAAAGTAGAAATAAATAATATATTTTTTAAACTTGCAAAAAAAAAAAAAAAAAATAGGTTAAAAATGAATGAAGACATTTAATCAAAAACTGAGTAAAACATTGAATAAAAACCTTAAAAAAATATATATAAGAAAAAAATTATCAAAATTAAACTACCCTAAAAAAATTATTATCTCAATGTCTGACCTGTGCGTCGTCATGATCCACAGAGAAGTTGCAGACCAGCCAAGTGTCGGGGTCGTTCTCGTTGTTCGCCAGAATCTTTCTCATGGACGACAAGTACAGGACGTCCCGCTGAGTCGCAGGCCACACACGCTGAAACACAGATGAGATTCTATTATATCAGATACAACACAAGAGGTTAATGTTCATATGTACTTATACTTGTAGGTGATTTTTATTATCTGTTAGCTTGTTTCCCTTTTTATTTTTATTTAATTTTTTTATTTAATACAATTTCGTATATATTTTTTTGTTGACTCTTTTCTATAATAGAAAAAAAGTTAATTCTACTGATTTAGTTTTTTCTGCTCTCACCTTGTGCAGTTGATAAACAATCGCTGCGTTTTCCGACAGTGTCTCCACAACATTGAAGGAGTCGATGGTAGCTATAAAAAGACAGAGAACATATTAGTATTACAATCTAGTTATCTTAAAGGTAGGGGGCGCCCTTAGCTCAGTTGGTAGGGCGTCCCCCCCATGGGCCTCGGCCAGCAGCAGACCCGGGTTCGATTCCAGCCCGCGGTCGTTCTCTTCATGTCACTCCCCTCTCTGCCCCATTTCAACTCTGTATCTACACTATCAATAAAGCATAAAAATATCTTTAAAAAAAAATATTATCTTAAAGGTGGAGTCAGTGATTCTGGAGAACACTTGTCGTCAAAATCCCATTTTGTCAAAATCAGTGAATATCTCCTCACGATCTGCTACCTGTCTGTACTGTGTGTGCACTGAAAAAACCTAGGCTCTGTATACTGTCATGTTGCTAGCTTTGATGGATTGCTTTGTTTACATACCAGTTTACAGAACCTAGGCTGTGTATTAACAGTATTGGAACGGGTAGCGAATCTTAAAGGAGATATTGACTGATTTCGACAAAAAGTGATTTTGACAACAAGCGTTCTCCAGAATCACTGACTTCCCCTTTAATTCATTTAAATAATTAAAAATTCTCTTAAAGATTTGAATAGATTTTTAAGAGACGTACTCTCCCAGTCGTTGCGGTAGGCCGTGTCCCAGAAGTAGTGGCAGACCTCGCGTCCCGTCACTCCCTTCACTGAGTGAGTCGCCTTCAGAGGGTCCAACACTATCCCGTTCTCCTCCACCTCTCTCCTGTACACCTACACACACACACATGACACACACACACACACACACACACATGACACACACACACACATTAGTCAAGTCATTTTATGTTAACATTTAGCTGGCTTTGATAAAGGTTTGAAAAAATATATAGTAGTATCTTGATAAATAAATAGATAAATTCTTCTCTATTTTATCTTATTTCTACCATAAATAACAAGTCTACGTTCATTTTACTTCTATTTTAAAAGTGAAGCACTCTATGCATGTCATTGTCTCATTGTAAGGCATTTTGAGCTGTTTATATTTTCTACTATGTGCTTTACAGTTACATAAATCTTGTGATGCCTGTGACATGCTCCTGAGTCTGTGTATTGTCTTCATGTAAATGTTGGTCTGAGGACGGTTAAAATGGAATTGCCCTCTGGGATAAAAAAAAAAGTTGTTTGAACTTAAAACGTAACAATTATATTTCCTCTCCCTACCTTCATCTCTCCCTCCTCCACCACCAGCTGCCAGTTTGCGTCTCCACCGACGTCCTGCAGCGAGTAGGTCATGTGATTCTGAACCATCTCCTCCACCTATCAGAGAAGAGCACGGACAGACAGAGGGAAAGAGATTCATTATGTCATAACATGTTGAAAAAAAATATATATTTTTTTTCAGATATTGTATTTTTATTTTGTTTTTTTATCTAACCTTTGTTTCAAAAGTAAAAGTTGTGCAAAGTTGCCAACTAATAATTGTTTGTTCAGAAAGTTTCTCGGACAGGTCATGCACAAATATTCTGTCTGTCTGTCTGTCTGTCTGTCTGTCTGTCTGTCTGTCTGTCTGTCTGTCTGTCTGTCTGTCTATCTATCTATCTATCTATCTATCTATCTATCTATCTATCTATCTATCTATCTATCTATCTATCTATCTATCTATCTATCCATCCATCCATCCATCCATCCATCCATCCATCCATCCATCCATCCATCCATCCATCCATCCATCCATCCATCCATCCATCCATCCATCCATCCATCCATCCATCCATCCATCCATCCATCCATCCATCCATCCATCCATCCATCCATCCATCCATCCATCCATCCATCCATCCATCCATCCATCCATCCATCCATCCATCTAAGGTGTAAACAGAAATGGAGTGTGATGGGGTGGTTGCCTGGTTAGGTATTTACCTCTGCGCTGAATCTGTGGACATCGTGGGGAGGGGCACTGACTATCCGGGGAGGGGATGAGGGAGTATTAGGCTACAGGGAGGAATGGAGAGAATGGACAACAAAAAAAGAGAGAGAAGAAGAGAGAGACAAAGTTACATGAAAGGAATGGTCAAAATAAACAGGTATGAAATCAGAAAAATAAGGAATTTGAATAAATGGATGGAGTGATGAAAGTGTGTGTGTGTGTGTGTGTGTGTGTGTGTGTGTGTGTGTGTGTGTGTGTGTGTGTGTGTGTGTGTGTGTGTGTGTGTGTATGTGTGTATCTGTGTGTGTCTGTGTTCTGTGTGTGTGTGTGTGTGTGTGTGTGTATCTGTGTGTGTCTGTGTTCTGTGTGTGTGTGTGTGTGTGTGTGTGTGTGTGTGTGTGTGTGTGTATCTGTGTGTGTCTGTGTTCTGTGTGTGTGTGTGTGTGTGTGTGTGTGTGTGTGTGTGTGTGTGTGTGTGTGTGTTTTTACCTTCTCAGAGAATCTGTGTGTTCCACCGTTAGAGTAAACGTCTCCCGGGGGGACGGGGCTGGATCTCTGGTTCCTCGTCTTCTCTGTCTGAGACTGGAGACACAAAATAAACAAACTCAAACTTTAAATCAAAATCATATTATACTTTTATCACAACTTTTTAAATGCCGTCTCTCTTTCACTCGCTTCCTTAAAAATGTGCAGACCACCGGCACACGCTAGCAAAGATCTACAGTATAGGGCAGCAGGCACTGATGTCCTAAAAACACTACTGTTTTTGTCCAAAAGGGGGCACTAGAATCAACACAAACTAAAAAAGTTCCTTGTAGCGACTTTAAGTACAAAACGTGTCTGGTCTTGTTCTTACCTGTTCTTCTATTTTGTCCTGTCTGTCGAGAGCCGCTTCAACCGCATCGAAAAACTCATCCTCGTTAATGAGACTGTTGGGACCCTCCTACCAATGGAAAGGGACAAGCAACGTCACTTCAAAAGCCCTTACCCATCCCAAAATATCCCAATGCATTATGGGTGAATTTTACTAGTACTTTACCTCATAATCTGGGCCTCCGAAATGAGACTTTTTCTTGCACTCGTTAAGCGCTGATTTATAGCCATCCTCTATCCTTCTCCTCTTCTCCATCTCCTACAAACACACACACACGCACGCGCGCGCACACACACACACACACACACACACACACACACACACACACACACACACACACACACACACACACACACACACACACACACACACACACACACACACACACACACACACACACACACACACACACACACACACACACTCTCAAAATCATTAAAAAGTAATGGATGCTGACTTTGCATCAAATTCTAACAACTACTACAACTCTCTTGCATCTACTTTTTATTGCAAACTGTAAATAACATTAAGACATATAATCACACTTGTACAACAAATAGAACATATATAAACCAGGTTTTCCGCAGTGCAAATTGCAGTGATTGTAATTGTTATGCACCTAAGATCTGGACTGGGTGGGTATCTTTCATATTGTTTAGGATTTGAATAATTACAGCTATGTTGTGTTTGCGTATGGTTGGTCCAATGTGTCTAAATGATACATGGTTTAACAGAAAATAAATAAAAATTGCTTAAAGGTGCTACTAGGAACTTTTTTAAATATTTCTGAAACAGTCTCATTTTTCCTCTGATGATCATACATTACATGAAACAGCAAACGAGACCATCAGTGCAAAGAATGCTATTTTTATATACTTTATCTTAATGCCTTTGTCATGGGGTATACGCTCACCCAGGAACTACAGCTGGAGTAGTAAAAAACACTACCACGTTCGTCCAAAGGGGGCGCAAGAATGAACACAAACTGAAAGTTCCTCGGAGCACCTTTTAACAAAAATAAAAAAATGTCCGTACCTTGTCGAGTCTCTTCTGCCAGCTGTCTTCTCTCTTCACCATAAGGTCGATGCAGTGGGACAGCGTTGCCAGGATACCGGCGGTGGTGGCTTTAAACGTGATGGCTTCTCCCTTGAAGTCTATTCCATTGATTCCCTTGGGACTCAGAGCCTGGAACACTGCAGAGGAGAGGAGGAGCACAAGAAATAACTTAGATTGCATTTTTTACTGTTTTACTGCTCGCTCCACAATCACTCGGCAACCAAGGTACTCCTGAATCTAGCAATATTTATGTGAAAATGCAAAGCCAATAGTTAGGTTGTTTCTGAAGTCCCCAGTGGGTGTTAATGCTGTTTTTAAATCGGCCAGGACTCTCTTGAAAAAGGACATTTTAAATGTAATGGGAATATTCTTGGTTAGTGAAAAACATATCCAAATTCTAACCTTTACTGTTGCTCTTTTAAGCAAAGATTATAGAAAAATACTTTGAAAGTAAGTTTTTTAGGCCTGTACGAAATAATTCTGCTCTACTCACATTTCTCTTTGCTGCCATTGTTTCCGTGCAGAAACTCTCCATCTGTGCGAGTGTTGGGGAAATCGTCGACATCATCCTCCACAACTGAAAAAAAAATACAAAAATGAAGTTTCAAAAACACCAAACAGGTAAAATAACACTCAAGCTCTTTCCTTATAGGCCCCTAGTTAAAGCCCTTAAGGGTTTGGAGACTAGGGTATCTAAGTGCCTTGTTTGCCCATTCACAACTTCAGCACAGAATACCATCAGAATGACAGGGCTGTGCTGAGCTGGACAACATGACAATGGTCTGGTTTCATCTTTAGAATGAACAGAGGATGAGGGAGGGAGACACGGAGAGAGAGAGAGAGAGAGAGAGAGAGAGAGAGTGAGGGAGGGAGAGATTGTCTATAGTTTTATATATCATATGTACATTTGTTCTCATCAGAATATTAGATGTACATTTGTTGTGATTATTCTCTTTTGTTATTATTTGTAATACCTGCTAATGCTTTGGCAATACTGTTGTTTAGCACAATAGTCGTGCCAATAATGCATATTGAATCGAACTGAATTGAGAGGAAGAGAGATAGAGAGGGAAAGGGAGAGAGAGAAAGAGAGAGAGAGAGGCAGAGAGAGAGAGGGGGAGATAGACAGAGAGGGAGAGAGAGAGAGAGAGGGAGAGGTGAGGAGAACAATAGCAGGGCTTCATTCACTGCAGTCATCCAGTGCAGTCGGCAAATGTTCAGCGAGCCAAGATGGGCAGAGGGGTGAGGGGGTTCGTAGAATAGAATAACTGCTCTCTGACTCACAACGCACACACAACACATTCCATACAAGATCCAGCAGCAAACATTTCTATCCCTAAACTCCCAAATATTTTTATAGCCTTTACACAGAATTTGTGAGAATGAGTTCATTTTAGACATGGCCATGTTTTTAGACAACACATATCATATTTTGTTTAAAATTCTCATTTTTGGGTCCCAGAAATCACTTTTTTAACTTTGATTGAACGTTTTTCGGAGGTAATTGGCATTGAAGCTTCGAAGCCCACAACATTGGATTCGGGAAAACCTAGTTTTGTCACAATTAAATTATCTTCCCTTTCTTTCCAAAATCCATGAAAATTTTAAAATCCCTACAGACTAACAAAATAATTGGTTAATAGGAGTGTGTGTGTGTGTGTGTGTGTGTGTGTGTGCATGTGTGTGTATCTATATGTGTGTGTGTGTGTGTGTGTGTGTTACCAGGCCATTGCTTAAATAAGACATTGTTTCTTAGCAATTTTTGCCTGTTTAAATAAAGGTTGATGATGATGATGACGTGTGTCTATATGTGTGTGTGTGTGTGTGTGTGTGTGTGTGTGTCTATATGTGTGTGTGTGTGTGTGTGTGCGCGTGCATGTGTGTGTGTGTCTATGTGTGTGTGTGTGTGTGTGTGTGTCTTACTCTTGTCCCGCTGCAGTGCGTCTTTACACACGGCGTCGGAGCAGCTGTCAAAGTATTTCTGCAGCGTGTCGACCTGACGGCATAGAATGTCTCTGAATGTCTCCATCTCCGCCAGCTTCTCCTTCAGGCTGTGACCCTTCTGAACGGGACATATATAGAATTAATAATGCAAAAATATTGTTTAGGAATTGTTTAAATACAGTGGATAGGATTTTTGTTTGTATTTCAATGGATAACAATGCAAAAAACATCCCAGAATTTTTTCAATTTACTCTTTTTAAAAAAAATTTTTATTAATAATGTATTTTTTTTTTTTTAATGTTAGGATTTTTGTTTATATTTGACATGGACGACTGCAAACTATCCCACATGTTTTACTATTATTTAATTAAATTAAATTTTATTTCACCTTTTTTTATATTGGCAAGTATAATTTTTAACATCTATTTTAATGTGAATTGAATAATGGAACTTTAGGCTATATGACAAATTTTTTCCTTGACTATTTTTTTTACTATTACTACTAAGAAAAAGTTCTTAAAATGTAAAATTGGCAATGAGATACACAGACAGCGATCAACTAGTAAAACATGATGTATTAAGTATTAACATGAATCCCTCAAGTGTGTAAATACAGTGAAGCCAAAGTAAATATTTAAAGCTCACCTTGAAGGAGGAAGTGGAGGTGGCAGAGTATCCGCTAGTGGCCGACGTGAGTGACAACATGGATCCATGTCTCCGCAGACTGGACTCAGAGCCGTATCCAGAATCAGCCTAAAGGAAAACAGAAGAGAGAAACCCAGTTAGCGATGAAGTCACTATGTAGCCTTACTTTAAAAAATGCATTATGATCATCAATTTAAAAGTAGGGTTTAATTAATGCAATAGTCAATGCATTAGAAAAAGAGCTAGAATTTTAAAAACAGGTAGGATTCAGCAGTGACTTATTAAACCTGCAGTGTGTAGAATTTTGGGTTTTATTTCCTAGCAGATTTTGTAGAAAGTAATTATAATATCCATAAGTACATTTAATTTAGTGCATAATAGCTGAATTTTTTTATTTTATTATTTGCATATCTGCATATTTTGGACCAAGGCCTAGTGCCGCCATCTTGAAAGTGTCATAGTTGGAATGTCATCAGATGCATTGTTTAAAAAAAAATTTAAAGGCCACTGTAGCTTCTGTTATTATTCGAAAGGGTTGGGGTTACCCAGGGAGTGTTGCATTCTAGAACTTTCTAGAACTTACTTACACACTGCACCTTTAAGCACACAGTGACACAACACAAACGCCCAACTACTAAACTAAAGGACTAAAGAAATACAGGAGAGAAAATCAGTTAGCGAGGAAGACACAAGGTAGGGTCAGTGTATGTTTTGGTAATTCGATTTCTTTCCCTTTAGAAAAAGGATTATTAAAAAACAAGAAATTAGTGAGAGGTTTTTTGATTTTTGTTTTAAAGTACAAATGTGTAAATTGATATACAAGGTGTTTGTCTTTATCAGGGTCAAAAAGGGACCAAATAAACGTAAGAAAAAAAGAGTTGACTTTCAGTTTTCATTTCTACAAACAAAAATAATATCACCCCAAAAATAAAAATGGCGACTTTTTTTTTTAAAGGAAAATTGAATGACCAAAAGATACACAGACCAAGTAGCCTAACTTAATAAAATGCATTAAGACCATACATTTAATCAAATTATTTAATACAATATACAACACATTAGAGAAAGAGCTAGACTATATAGAAGCTGGCACGATAAAGCAGTGACTTGAGAACACACAGTGACACAACACAAAAGCTCAACTACTACAAATACTTTTAAAAGATAGGGAAGTAATCTTTGCTGTATTTTTTGAACCGGATAAGTATTCTTATCTCTATCTGACATCTTAATTTTTTGTTACACAATCTAACCGTCACTCCACATCACGCAAGTATTTATTATGCAACTGTCATGTTACTGTGAGTTGTGTGTCCCATCTAATCTGGTGCTTTTACACATTACATCAATGTTTAATAAAAAAATCCCTTCCCCCTTTTAGGTGATGCATATAGTAGTGGTACAAGTAGCTGTAAATTATAGATTAGATTTTTCTTCCCCCATTCCATTTGATGTTACATCCAAATATGCACACCATTAGAAAATGTGCAAGACAGCTTTCATAATAGTATTCTTAATGTTGTAATGAAAGAATTTGACAGCAAGCAATGACCTCAGCAGCAGCACCACCACCATGGCAACAGTGACCATAGCAACCACAACTGAAAACATCACGTGACTTCCTCTAAAAAAAAAACCTAACCAGTTCCCTCTTTTCCTATTACATTACATAACAATACACACGGCCCTCAACACACACACACAGGGGCAAACACACACACACACAGACACACACACACGGGCCAGCCAAGGGACTGCGGATAGGAAAATGTTCTTGGGCACACACAAATACTGGCACGAAAAGCAGTGTTTTCCCTTTAAGAAACACTTCCCATTTCCTACCACAAGGGGGCGAGAAATGCACACACACGTGACTGGCATTTATGTGTGAGAGCCTGGCTGCCTGGCTGCGGGGTAACTCTCGGTCAAAGACACACAGTATAACTCCGCCTCCGTTCACATGGATTTCAGTCAGAGCGCGGCTTGCCCTTTAGCCAACATAATGCTGCGTCTGCTGCTATACACCACTGGCTCAATCGGCCCCGTATAGATAGATAGCAGCACTATCTCACTGTTTGCATGAGCGCCGCCCGCTCAATCTGTCCAGCAGGAAATACATCCATGCAAGGGAAGAGGGAAGCAAGGGGGGGGGGGGGGGGGGGGGGTTGTTGCAGCTATAACATTTGATTAAATAAAAAAAATAAAATGTATATGTTTTTTTTTATGTGATTAAAACCCTGGTCAGTGCACACACACAGAGACAGAGACAGACACAGAGACACACACGCACAGTACAGACAGACAGACAGACAGACAGACAGACAGACAGACACACACAGACACACACACACACACACACACACACACACACACACACACACACACACACACACACACACACACACACACACACACACACACACACACACACACACACACACACACACACACACACACACACACACACACACACACACACACACACACACACACACACTTTTTGCTTTGGATGACGGAATAGATAAAGCCTGGGACTGATAATGGAAAAGGTGCTGACTTCTCACAGATCAAAATCAATTCTTCTAGTGGCGAGAGAAAAAGATAAAATTGGCTCAAAGGTAACATTGCATTACTGGAATGTATGATCTGTAATATGGCCGCCACTGCACCTTTAAAATACAGCCGGCTAAGCTTTTTGCTGTACGTTAGTTACTTTTACTGTAGTTATTAGATGTGTTGCACCTATGCTTTTCGATTACATTTGAAAATACTAAATAAAACAGTAGTGTTTTTGTGTCAGGTGATGAAAGCCCTAGTGCACACTCACACACACACAGAAACACGCTCACACACAGAAGCACGCACACACACACACACACACACACACACACACACACACACACACACACACACACACACACACACACACACACACACACACACACTTCTTACTTTGGACAAGAGGAGACATAACGGCTGGTGTTGCTAAAATAGTCATGAAAAGGGAGACAAATACTTCTCTAAAAGCCAGTTTTTTTGCCATAAAAGGTTAACTTATATTACCGTAATGTATGTAATAAAGCCATCACTGCACATTTAAATTACGACCTTAAGGGCTTTCTTTGATAGAGAGTGAGATAGTATCCTAGGG